>NC_042616.1:13374447-13701622 GCF_901001135.1 Rhinatrema bivittatum | reverse complement strand
ACTCAGAGTTTGAAAACTTAGGAATCCTTTTATGAAAGTTACATTGCAGATTTGGGAGAGGAGAGAAATCGCATGCAGCTGTCTTATTAGGAATCCCTTTATGTAAGTTACATTGCAGATTTGGGAGAGGAGAGGAATTGATTGCAGCTGTCTTATTAGGAATCCTTGTATGTAAGTTACATTGCAGATTTGGGAGAGGAGAGAAATCGCTTGCAGCTGTCTTATTAGGAATCCTTTTATATAACTTATATTGCAAATTTGGGAGAGGCGGAAGAATTGCTTGCAGCTGTCTTATTAGGAATCCTTTTATGTAAGTTACATAGCAGAGACTTGGCTTGGCTTAAGGACACAGACACAGTCTTGCTCAATCAACTCCCCAATCATATCTACGATATTTTCTCTATCCCCAGACCCAAAAAAAGGGGTGGAGGGCTTCTTCTCGCCGCAAAAAAGACCTGAAACTAACCTCCCATACTGTCTATACCACCCCTAAATTCGAAATTGAGCTGTTTAAATCACCTCAGCTTCAGGTCTGCCTCGTCTATATCCCTCCAGGTCTCCTTGACAAAAATCCTCCCATCATTGAATTTAATGTTCAAAACATTAATATAAACACTCCCGCAATCATTCTGGGAGATTTCAATATCCATGTTGATGCAATACCGCTTTCCCCCTCATGCGAAACTATCCTATCGTCCCTCAACGCAATGGGCTTCAAACAAATCTTAACAAACCCCACACACAAAGCTGGTCACACATTAGACCTCATATTCATTAACAGTGCCATCTCTCCAGATGCCTCTACTTACACCCCCATGCCCTGGTCTGATCACCACCTTATCCGAACAACCCTCTCTCTACAAAATTCAACCCCCCAAACACACTCGGTATGCGACACTATCCACTTTCGTAAACCCTGCTCCAAAGATGACCTCGCTGCCGCATTTACCAATGACCTACATAAAATTAACCTGTCTGACACCAGCACTATCATATCATGGAACTCTCTTACTATCAATATCGCCAACAAAATTTGTCCCTTACTTTAAAAAAAAAAATAAAAAAAATTAACCACTCCAACACCTCTAAAAAACCCTGGTACACCCCCGAATTAAAAACTATGAAACGTACACTCAGAAAATTAGAAAAAATCTGGCGTAGAGACCCCTCACACTCTCAACTAGCCAAATATAAATCCTCCTTACATAACTATTGTGAGCAAATCCTCAAAACCAAAAGAGACTTCCTTGCAAAAAGAATACACGATTTACAATTCAACTCCAATGCCCTCTTTACTTATGTCTCTGAACTGACCAAAATTACCCCCACCCATGCCTGAAGAAGATGCTAAAGCTAAAAGTGATGACTTAGCTCAATTCTTTCATGACAAAATAGCAAAAATTATGACACGATTTTCCACTTCCTACCTCCCCACTAAAACCATCCCACTCAACCCCAATGCATCACTCAACAACTTCGAGACACTGCTGCCTCCAAAATCGAATCCATACTAAAGAAAATCAAACCTGCCACACACCCTACCAATACCATTCCCACTAAACTTCTCCTGACCATCCCCGATGTAATAGCACCTACAATTGCCAATATTATCAACCGCTCTTTAACACTCAGCGAAGTCCCCACCATCCTCAAACAAGCCTTCATTAAACCCATACTTAAAAAACCCAAATCTGACCCTGCTAATCTGGCTAATTACCGCCCCATCTCCAACCTTCCCTTTATGGCAAAAATCCTGGAAAAAGTAGTAAACATGCAACTCACCAACTTCCTAGAAAAGTATAATATTCTTTCCCCCTCCCAATTTGGCTTCCGTAGGCATTTCAGTACTGAAACCCTACTACTCGCACTCACAGACTCCCTCCTCACAGGGTTAGACAAAGACCACTCCTACATACTAGCAATGCTTGATATATCTGCCGCTTTCGACACCATTAGCCACAATACCCTATCAAGCACCTTAAGGAAATTGGCATATCAGACACCCACCTCCACTGGTTTGAATCTTACCTCAAAAACCGACAATATAAAGTTAACTTCAGAAATAAGGAATCCCAAGCCCACAACCTATCCCATGGGATCCCACAAGGTTCCGCCATTTCGTCAACCCTTTTTAACATATACATACTTCCTCTCTGTCACCTGCTCTCTGAACTCGGCCTCATGTACTTCATATATGCTGATGATGTCCAAGTCATCATCCCTATTACAGACACCTTACACAATGCCCTTAAAACCTGGGATACTGCCCTCACAGCCATAGCACACGTCTCATGAGCATCAACTTTGCCATCAATTCTGATAAAACGGAAATCATGATTATTTCCCCTCCACGCAACCACCATATCGGTACACCTCCCCCACAACTACCCCTGCTCAACATGTAAAAAACCTCGGAGTCATCATTGACAATCAGCTAAATCTTAAGAAACATTAACAATATGATAAAAGACTGTTACTTCAAATTACATACGCTAAAGAAATTAAAACCCCTCCTCCATCAATGTGACTTTCATACCGTTCTGAAATCCATAATCCTATCAAAAGTTGACTACTGTAACTCACTCCTCCTTGGCCTTCCCAAATCGACCATCCTCCCTCTGCAAATGCTGCAAAACACAGCCGCACGCATACTCACTAACACTCGCAGATCCAAACATATTACACCTGTTCTCAAAGAACTACACTGGCTCTCCATCATTGAGCGGATAAGATACAAAACATTATCTATAATACACAAAACCATACATACAGAAAATATGCACTGGCTCAACAATTCCTTGTACTTCCACAAACCCACCACACCACCTTCATCTCAGCATGCGGCTAACTTACACATGCCGTCTCACAAAGCCACACTCTTTGCTACAACTAAAGAACGTGCCATGTCCACAGCAGGGCCAACTACCTGGAACGCTAAGCCCTCATACCTGCGTCAGGAATTATGCCCAAAAAAATGTTAACAAAAACTTAAAACATGGCTCTTCATGCAAGCCTTCTCCTGAATCTCCTAAAATTCCACCACTCGCATAAAGCAATAGTCGCCAATCTATCTGTTCTACTTGAACAGTCCACTGCATTCCGCACTTGCATCCCGCACTTGTATTTTATTATTGCAATGATTGTTATTTTTTATTCTATGGTTACCTGTTTTTCTCCAATTGTTTATTAATTACCTTGTTTATTAATTTCCTTGTTTAATAATTTCTTTGATCTACAGTTTCATCTGTAAAGCTCCGTTGCAATTAGTCATGTTAAATGGAAACCGATATAATGTTACTAAACGAATGTCGGTATAGAAAAACCCTTAAATAAATAAATAAATTGCAGATTTGGGTCAGGCGGAGGAATCGCTTGCTGCTGTCTTATTAGGAATCCATTTATGAAAGTTACATAGAAACATAGAAATGATGGCAGAAGAAGACCAAACGGCCCATCCAGTCTGCCCAGCAAGATTCGCACTTTTTTTCTCATACTTATCTGTTTCTCTTGGCTCTTATTAACCTTTTGGTTCTATTTCCCTTCCACCCCCACCATTAATGTAGAGAGCAGTGTTGGAACTGCATCTAAGTGAAATATCTAGCTTAATTAGTTAGGGGTGGTAATCGCCGCAATAAGCAAGCTACACCCATGCTTATTTGTTTACCCAGACTATGTTATTCAGTCCTTGTTGGCTGCTGTCTGTATATAGATCCACTTTTCTTAATTCCCCCTGCTGTTGAAGCAGAGAGCTATGCTGGATATGCATGAAGTATCGGTCTTTCTCCCCTGCTGTTGAAGCAGAGAGCTATGCTGGTTATGCGTGAAGTATCGGTCTTTCTCCCCTGCCGCTGAAGGAGAGAGCTATGCTGGATATGCACTGAAAGTGAAGTATCAGGCTTATTTGGTTTGGGGTAGTAACCGCCGTAACAAGCAAGCTACTCCCCACTTTTTTGTGAATGCAAATCCTTTTTTCCACATTTCCTCTTGCTGTTGAAGCTTAGAGCAATGTTGGAGTCGCATTAACCATGTGTGTGATTATTGAATAAGGGTATTATCTCCAGGTAGTAGCCGTCATTCCCGCAAGCCACCCACTCTTCATTCATGTCCTCCGGAAGGGCATTCCAGGCATCCACCACCCTCTCCGTGAAGAAATACTTCCTGACATTGGTTCTGAATCTTCCTCCCTGGAGCTTCAAATCGTGACCCCTGGTTCTGTTGATTTTTTTCGGGCGGAAAAGGTTTGTCGTTGTCTTTGGATCATTAAAGCCTTTCAAGTATCTGAAAGTCTGCATCATATCACCTCTGCTCCTCCTTTCCACCAGAGTGTACATATTTAGATTCTTCAATCTCTCCTCATAAGTCATTCGATAAAGACCCCCCACCTTTTTGGTCGCCCTTCTCTGGACCGCCTCCATCTTGTCTCTGTCTCTTTGGAGATACGGTCTCCAGAACTGAGCACAGTATTCCAGGTGAGGCCTCACCAAGGACCTGTACAAGGGGATAATCACTTCCCTTTTCTTACTCGATATTCCTCTCTCTATGCAGCCCAGCATTCTTCTGGCTTTAGCTATCGCCTTGTCACATTGCTTCGCCGACTTCAGATCATTAGACACCATCACCCCAAGGTCTCTCTCCTGCTCTGTGCCCATCAGCCTTTCTCCCCCCCATCGAATACAGTTCATTCGGATTTCCACTCCCCATATGCATGACTCTGCACTTCTTGGCATTGAATCTCAGCTGCCATATCTTCGACCACTCTTCCAGCTTCCTTAAATCCAGTCTCATTCTCTCCACTCCTTCCGGCGTGTCCACTCTGTTGCAGATCTTAGTGTCATCCGCAAAAAGACAAACCTTACCTTCTATCCCGTCCGCAATGTCGCTCACAAAGACATTGAACAGGACCTGTCCCAACACCGATCCTTGCGGTACACCGCTTAAAACCGCTCTCTCTTCAGAGAGAGTTCCATTTACCATCACACATTGTCTTCTATCCGTCAACCAGTTTGCAATCCAGGCCACCACCTCTGCACTCACTCCTAAGCTTCTCATTTTATTCACCAGTCTCTTGTGCGGGACCGTATCAAAAGCTTTGCTGAAATCCAAGTAGATGACATCGAGCGCTCTTCCTTGATCCAATTCCTTGGTTACCCAGTCAAAAAAGTCAATCAGATTTATCTGACAGGATCTTCCCCTGGTGAATCCATGCTGCCTCTGGTCTAGCAATTCTCCCGACTGTAGATAGTTCACTATTCTCTCTTTCAACAGTGACTCCATTACTTTTCCCACCACCGAAGTGAGACTATCTGGTCTGTAGTTACCAGCCTCTTCTCTGTTCCCACTCTTGTGAAGCGGGACCACAACCGCTCTTCTCCAATCACTCGGTACCACTCCCGTTTCTAGGGATCTATTGAACAGGTCACACAGTGGACCCGCAAGCACATCTCTGAGCTCCCTCAGTATCCTGGGATGAACCTCATCAGGCCCCATGGCTTTGTCCACTTTCAGTTTCCCCAGCTCTTCCCATACATTTTCTACTGTAAATGGAGTTACATCTACTCCACTCCCCTCCAGTTTCTTGTTAACTAGCGACGGTCCTTCTCCAGGGTCCTCTTTAGTGAACACAGAACTGAAGTATTCGTTTAATATTTCTGCCATTTCTTTGTCTCTCTCCACACATTGATCCTTTCCACCTTTCAATTTCACTATATCACTTTGAACTTTTCTCTTTTCACTGATATATCTGAAAAATGTTTTGTCTCCTCTCTTTACGTCCTTGGCAATCCTCTCTTCCACTTCACTTTTTGCCGTCTTGATTAAATTCTTCGTCTCCCTCAGTTCTACCAGATATTCTTCTTTGTGCTCCTCCTTTTGGTATCTTTTATATTTCTTGAACGCTGTTCTTTTGGCCTTTATTTTGTCAGCCACCTCCTTTGAGAACCAGATAGGTTCCATTTTTCTTTTGCTCTTCATTACTTTTCTAACATATAGATTAGTTGCCTTGGTAACTGCTCCTTTTAGATTGGTCCACTGTTGATCCACACCTCTCTCGTTCTCCCAGCCTTTTAATTCTTCTTCCAGGTACTTCCCCATTTCATCAAAGTCCGTATTTTTGAACTGCAAAATTTACATTGCAGATTTGGGAGAGGAGAGGAATCGCTTGCAGCTGTCTTATTAGGAATCCTTTTATGTAAGTTATATTGCAGATTTGGGACAGGCAGAGGAATCGCTTGCAGCTGTCTTATTAGGAATCATTTTATGAAACTTAATTGGGAGAGGCCGAGGAATCGCTTGCAGCTGTCTTATTAGGAATCCTTTTATGTAAGTTACATTGCAGATTTGGGAGAGGTGGAGGAATCGCTTGCAGCTCTCTTATTAGGGATCCATTTATGAAAGTTGCACTTCAGATTTGGGAGAGGCGGAGGAATCACATGCAGCTGTCTTATTAGGAATCCTTTTATATAAGTTACATTGCATATTTGGGACAGGCAGAGGAATTGTTTACAGATGTCTTATTAGGAATCCTTTTATGAAACTTACATTGCAGATTTGGGACAAGCAAAGGAATTGCTTGTAACTATCTGCAGCAATTTTTTCTTACACCTCTTTCGGATATAATACCGTTTTTCTTCCAGGGGTGCAAGTGGCGAAGCTGTCATCCCAGGACTGGACAGAGGGAGCCAACCCCATTCTTTGCTTACTTCAATCTGTGCCGATTGCCAACAACGTCCTGTCTCTCGTCTGATTTGCTGCCGAGCTTAGTCCCTCATCCCCATCCCAACAATAAGTTTGCTCCAGGATTTGACCTGTATGCACTCCCCTCTCTCCTGGGGCCATGGGAGTCAATCTCTTCTGCCCCGCATAGCCAGAGTTTGGCTTCAGAAATGCATCCCTCCTCTGCCAGGTGGATCAGGCAAGTCTTTTCTCGAGTGCAGCTGCACACTTGCTCCTATCTTGCCACAGTGCCCCGTGTGAATCAGCTTCTGCAGCAATGCACAGGGGGTGGGGGGTGTCACAAACAGACCAATGGATGGACACATCCTCTGCATTCTACTTTTTTCACCTAATTCCTAAAAAATGGGAATCAGTAGTGGTGTTGGTGTTGCAGACCTTAGAACAAAAGATTGCCTTACTGGGTCAGACCAAAGATCCATTAAGCCCAGTATCCAATTTCCAACAGTGGCCAAGCCAGGACACAAGTACATGGCAGGATCACAAGAGGTAGACAGATTCCAAGCTGTTTATTCCAAGAATAAGCAGTGGATTTCTGTAACTCTACCTTAATAATGGTTTATGGACTTTTCCTCTGGGAACTTGTTCAAACATTTTTGAAACCCAGCTAAACTATAATATATGAGGGAGGGGCTACCTAGGTATGCAGACGTCCTGCTGGCGTTTGTTCAGGATTCTGGGAGAGTGAAAGCTGCTGCAATCTGCTTTGGGATTTAAAGCTTCACTTACCAACAGGCCACTGGAAGGTGAAAGCTGGGGAAAGTCAGCATGTGGCACAAGGCTCGGAAGCATGAGCACAAGCTCCGTGGTATGATGGTGGATTATAAGAAGCGTGCTGAGCGCCGCAGAGAGTACTATGAGAAAATTAAAAAGGACCCGGCACAGTTCCTCCAGGTCCATGGCCGCTCATGTAAGATTCACCTGGATTCTGCTATAGCACTGGCAGCAGAGAGCCCAGTCAACATGATGTACATATGCAGATTCTTCAACCTCTCATAACTCTTCCAGCACAGAACCCCCCCATACCATTTTGTTTGCTCTTCTTTGGATCGCCTTCATCCTGTCTTTATTCTTTTTAGAACATAAGAACATAAGAAAATGCCATACTGGGTCAGACCAAGGGTCCATCAAGCCCAGCATCCTGTTTCCAACAGTGGCCAATCCAGGCCATAAGAACCTGGCAAGTACCCAAAAACTAAGTCTATTCCATGTAACCATTGCTAATGGCAGTGGCTATTCTCTAAGTGAACTTAATAGCAGGTAATGGACTTCTCCTCCAAGAACTTATCCAATCCTTTTTTAAACACAGCTATATTAACTGCACTAACCACATCCTCCGGCAACAAATTCCAGAGTCTAATTGTGCGTTGAGTAAAAAAGAACTTTCTCCGATTAGTTTTAAATGTGCCCCATGCTAACTTCATGGAGTGCCCCCTAGTCTTTCTACTATCCGAAAGAGTAAATAACCGATTCACATTCTAGACCTCTCATGATTTTAAACACCTCTATCATATCCCCCCTCAGTCGTCTCTTCTCCAAGCTGAAAAGTCCTAACCTCTTTAGTCTTTCCTCATAGGAGAGTTGTTCCATTCCCCTTATCATTTTGGTAGCCCTTCTCTGTACCTTCTCCATCGCAATTATATCTTTTTTGAGATGCGGTGACCAGAATTGTACACAGTATTCAAGGTGCGGTCTTCGCCATGGAGCGATACAGAGGCATTATGACATTTTCCGTTTTATTCACCATTCCCTTTCTAATAATTCCCAACATTCTGTTTGCTTTTTTGACTGCCGCAGCACACTGTACCGACGATTTCAATGTGTTATCCACTATGACACCTAGATCTCTTTCTTGGGTTGTAGCACCTAATATGGAACCCAACATTGTGTAATTACAGCATGGGTTATTTTTCCCTATATGCATCACCTTGCACTTATCCACATTAAATTTCATCTGCCATTTGGATGCCCAATTTTCCAGTCTCACAAGGTCTTCCTGCAATTTATCACAATCTGCTTGTGATTTAACTACTCTGAACAATTTTGTGTCATCTGCAAATTTGATTATCTCACTCGTCGTATTTCTTTCCAGATCATTTATAAATATATTGAAAAGTAAGGGTCCCAATACAGATCCCTGAGGCACTCCTCTGTCCACTCCCTTCCACTGAGAAAATTGCCCATTTAATCCTACTCTCTGTTTCCTGTCTTTTAGCCAGTTTGCAATCCACGAAAGGACATCGCCACCTATCCCATGACTTTTTACTTTTCCTAGAAGCCTCTCATGAGGAACTTTGTCAAATGCCTTCTGAAAATCCAAGTATACTATATCTACCGGTTCACCTTTATCCACATGTTTATTAACTCCTTCAAAAAAGTGAAGCAGATTTGTGAGGCAAGACTTGCCCTGGGTAAAGCCATGCTGACTTTTAAGATATGGACTCCAGTACTGAACATAGTACTCCAGATCTGTCCTCCAAGCCATTCTGTTCTCCAAGATCGACTACTGCAACTCCATCTTGCAAGGTCTCCCGGCTTCTACTATAAAACCCCTCCAGTTGCTCCAAAATGCAGCGGCGAGAATTTTGACGAATACCAATCGGAGAGAACATATCTCTCCCATTCTAAAAGATCTTCACTGGCTCCCAGTACATTTCAGGATTCTCCATAAATCACTCACAATTATCCATAAAAATATACACCATCAGACCCCTCTTGACCTGCTACACCCTCTCAAATTGCACTCGACGGCCAGACCCTTAAGGGATGCCTACAAGGGATCCTTACATGTTCCTCCAATCAAAGTTGTGCACCACTCAAACATCAGAGACCGGACATTCTCGATCACAGGTCCCTCCATCTGGAATGCCATGCCTCTGGACCTCAGGCAGGAAACTTGTCTACTAACTTTTAAAAAGAAACTAAAGACATGGCTGTTCTGCCGAGCCTTCCCCACTACTAGCTCAACAGCCTGACTTAGAATTGTTTCATCACTTATGCAAATAAACAAACGCTAAATCACGCCTACAAGTTATCATGAGGTCGGCTCCTTGCCTCCCTCCCATATATATAGTACTTTATCTTAGTTCTCCCCTTCTTTATTTCCTACTCCCAGTTAAGGCATCCTTGTTATAATGTAACTTTATGCTCCTTTAAATTGTCTCTTGTTGATTGGTTGGTTATAGTTACTGCTTAGTTCGATGTAAACCGAGTTGATTTGATTTGTATCAAGGAAGTCGGTATATAAAAGCCTTTAATAAATAATAAAATAAAATATGACCATCCCCCTCCCTCCCCAGCTACTCCTGGTGAAAGCAGAGTTGCTTCCATGTAACAGGTGTTCTCCTAGGACAGCAGAATGTTAGCCCTCACACATGGGTGAGGGGGGATATGATAGAGGTGTTTAAAATCATGAGAGGTCTAGAACGGGTACATGTGAATCGGTTATTTACTCTTTCGGATAGTAGAAAGACTAGGGGACACTCCATGAAGTTAGCATGGGGCACATTTAAAACTAATCGGAGAAAGTTCTTTTTTACTCAACGCACAATTAAACTCTGGAATTTGTTGCCAGAGAATGTGGTTCGTGCAGTTAGTATAGCTGTGTTTAAAAAAGGATTGGATAAGTTCTTGGAGGAGAAGTCCATTACCTGCTATTAAGTTCACTTAGAGAATAGCCACTGCCATTAGCAATGGTTACATGGAATAGACTTAGTTTTTGGGTACTTGCCAGGTTCTTATGGCCTGGATTGGCCACTGTTGGAAACAGGATGCTGGGCTTGATGGACCCTTGGTCTGACCCAGTATGGCATTTTCTTATGTTCTTATCATCAGATGGAGCCTGGCATGGAAAACGTATGTCAAAGTTTCTAGAACTTTGACTGGCACACTGAGCATGCCCAGCATGCCACTATCCATGCAGGTCCCTTTTCAGTCTCGTAACATAGAACTACAAACATATAAAATAACATACATAGGTGAAACCCAACTCTGCATGGTGGTGGGTAGGTTTCGTGAGAACTAACTAACATTCTGCTGTTCTAGGAGAACACCTGTTACAGGTAAGCAACTCTGCTTTCTCTTAGGACAAGCAGGATGGTAGTCCTCACACATGGGTGAATCCCTAGCTACAGGCTGTCCCTGAAGACAAAACGACCAACAGACACCTAACCAAATGCTCAACAACAGTGATGCTGTTGGTAACAGAGGGAGACATTCTGAACCTGAAAAAAGGGCGTGTAGGAAGATTTGGGTTTTCCAGCTGAAAGAGATTCCGGAAGACAGACTTGCTGAAGCTGCTATCGCATTGGCCATCGCTATCCAGGCAGTAGTGAGAGGCAAAAGTGTGGAGAGAACTCCACGTCTCAACCTTGCAGATCTTGTCCACAGGGACTGCTCTCAAGTGGGTCACTGAAGTTGCCATGGCTCTGACAGAATGAGCCTTGACATGGCCCCCAAGCTGCAGTCATGCTTGAGTACAGCAGAAGGATATGCAATCTGCCAGCTAGTTGGACAGGGTCTGCTTAGTAACCTCAACTCCTAATCTATTCCTGTTAAAAAAGATGAAGAGTTACGTGGATTGCCTATGGCCTGCTGTGCGCTCCAAGTAGAAGGCTAAGGCTCTCTTGCAATCCAGACTGTGCAGAGTCTGTTCATCCTGGTGTCAATGAGGCTTGGGAAAAAAGGTGGACAGGACGATTAACTGGTTAAGATGGAAATCCATCACCACCTTAGGCAGGAACTTTGGGTGCATGCACAGAATCACCCTATCATGGAAGAACTTCATGTAGGGTGGATACGTCACCACGACGAAAAACATGACCTTCCAGGTCAGGTACCTGACATCACAAGAACGCAGTGGCTCGAAAGGAGCTTTCATGAGCTGAGCCAATACCACATTTAGGTCTCAGGACAGCAGGAAGCCACAGGGGAGGCCTTCAGCTGAAGCAGGCCCCACATAAAGCGCCCCACAATAGGTTGCACAGAGATGGGCAAACCATCCACACTCCAGAAGTAGGCACTGATCGCACTCAGGTGTGTCCTAACAGAATTGGTCATTAAGCCAGCGTCTGAAAGGTGCAAGAAGTAATCAAGCAGTTTCAGTGCAGAGCAGAAGAACAGATCCAGGCTGTGGTGCTGACACCACACAGAAAACCTCTTCCACTTCAGGCCAATAGACTTCCTAGTGGAAGGCTTTCTAGAAGCCACCAGGACTCGAGACACATCAGAGAGGTCGAGGGGCTGCAGAATCAACCTCTCAACATACAGGACATCAGAGACAAGGCCCGGAGGTAGGGATTGCGCACTGTTCCCCGGATCTTGCATGATGAAGTCTGGGGAGGTCTCCAGACTGATCGGCTCCCAAAGGGAGAGATTCCGTAAGAGCGAGAACCAGATCTGTTTGGCCAATGAGGGTCTATGAGGATCAGAGTTCCCCTATCCTGTCGAAGCTTCAGGAGAGTCTTCAGCGGAGTCTTCAGCAGAGATACACATACAGAAGGCCCTTGCCCCAATGGCAGGCAAAGGTATCTGAAGCTGGTTTGCTGTCCACCCTGTACAGGGAACAGAACTGACCCACCTTCCGAGCTGGGCTCCATCCGATGATGTCACCCATGTGTGAGGACAACCATTCTGCTTGTCCTAGGAGAATATATGATGACCCTCTTCCCCAGCTATTTCTGGGGAATATGTATACCTTCTCCTCTACTGTTCCTGGTGAATATCTGATGATCCCAGCCCCAGCTCTTCCTGGTGCATATCTGATGACTCCCCCTTCCCCAGCTATCCTAGTGAATATATATCCCCCTCCCCTCTCCTACTGTTCCTGGTGAATATATGATCCCAGCCCCCAGCTCTTCCTGGTGAAAACTGATGACCCCTCATCCCCCCCCTCCCTCCCCAGCTGTTTCTAGTGAATATATGGTGATCCCAGTCCCCCACACTTCTGTTGCGTTCAGTGGACCGTGGGCCCAACCCATGGCCCGTTGCCTTTACCTCCCCAGTCCTACGGGCATCCTCTTCTGAACTTGGCAGAGAGCCACGCCGCTGCATCGAGCCTCTCCCCTGGGTGGCAGGACACTGCTGGAACCTTGTGGCCTAGACTGCCTACCAGTATGCCTTCTCTTCTGCATCCCTAGGCGTACATGTGGCTGGTTCCCTCTCATTTAAAGGGCCAGTGTCAGGAATGGCCAGGCAGCGCTCTCAGATGACATCATCATCCTCTGGCTCCTATATATGGCTGCCCCAGATGTTCCTCCAGTGCCTTGGCAATAGGTCAACCACCCCTGGTACTGTTAGTTGCCACTCTATGTTCCTGCAATCCAGCCAGTGTTCCTGTTTGGCTTTCTGATCTCACCTTCCCTTAGTTGTGGTCCTGCATGGTCTCCTGGTGTCTCTTCAGCGTCTCCTCCAGGGTCCCTCCATCTCCATCTGTGTTCTTGGACTCCTGGAACAGACGCTGGAACAGATGCTGCTGCCTTCCACCTATCCTGACCACCGCTTGCAGGAGAACCCCTTCCACAGCCCTGTCTGGACCTTGGCTCCTAGTCCACTTCCCTGGACCACCACTCGCAGGGGAACCCCTTACCACCATCCACTGTCTGGACATCAGCTCTTCGTCCACTCATCTGGACCTCCTCCTTCACCTGGACAATGCCAGGGTCTGCCATGGGTTCCCATCTGGATCTCATTACCTGAGCCTGACCTTCATCTGGCCTGCAACTATAGCCTTAGCTACCACTCTTCACAGAGGCCCGCGCCTATAACCAGCCATCCCCGGCATCCGAGGCCTCAACCTAAGGGAAACATGGGCTGGTATTGGCAAAGCACCAGTTGGGCCTCTGCTAGTTAGTTCCGCCTGCCGATGATGGGGACAGCGCCAACTTCCCCTCAGCCCAGAGATCCACTTCGTCAACATCTTCTTGGTGAATATCTGAAGACCCCCCCTTCCGCAGCTATTCCTGGTGAATATATAGCCCCTCTCTCCCCAGCAGTTGCTGGTGAATATATGATGATCCCCCTTTCTCCCTAGCTGTTTCTGGTGATTATATGATGATCTCAGCCCCCAGCTGTTCCTGGTGAATATATGATGATCCCGACACCATGTTATATCTGGTTAAAATTATGGTAGAATATCTTGTTAAATCTAATCACACAAAACTTGTGTGCACAGAGTGAAAGCGGCCATTTGTGCGGACAAATATAGCCAGCTAACGCTGAACATTATGCTCTCCGGCTAAGCATGAAAATCCCACCCGGGGCAAGACATCTCTGTGCAGCTGAATGTGTGTTACCCAGCAATCCTGTGCGGCCTGACTTTAGGACAGGTGAAGGTGGGAGGGGAATTTTAACAGATTTCTGTGGTTAAAAGCCTACTTTAACTGTATGAATCTTCTGAAAATTGACCCAATGGCAACTTAAAAAACGATGGCAATAAAACAAAAAAACCCCCAAACTAACAAGACCCTCCAGTCTGCAGTTATTCCTGTGCACACTGCCAGAATATATCCCAGCTGCCAGCCATAGAGCACGACCGCCTGTAAGATATCACTCCCTAAGCAGCACACTTTCATTCTCTTCTTCATTTGTACTCCACCAACCTCTGATAAAAGAAAGCAGAGTTGCTTACCTGTAACAGGTGTTCTCACAGGACAGCAGGATGTTAGTCCTCACATGTGGATGACATCATCTGTTGGAGCCAATCATGGAACACTTTTGTCAAAGTTTCTAGAACTTTGACTGGCACCTACTGGGCATGCCCAGCATGGCATTAACCCTGCATCCAGCAGGGGTCTCCCTTCAGTCTTATGTATAGCAAAAAAGAGCGTGCGAAAAATAACATAATAAATCGCAAGCGTACCCAGCTACGCGGGGTGGTGAGTGAGTTTCGTGAGGACTGTGAGAACACCTGTTACAGGTAAGCAACTCTGCTTTCTCACAGGACAAGCAGGATGGTAGTCTTCACATGTGGGTGAACAACAAGCTGAGGATGTACTGAAAACACCCAAAGACGTGCAACAGGCACAATAACAGGGGTGATTCTTTGGTATACAGGCAGCCTGAATATCCCAGCAGGTGTAGAAGGAAGTTGGATGTATCGCTGAAAATAGATTGCGTAGAACAGACTGGCCAAAGATAGAATCTTGTGTATCAGCCTTGTCTATGCAATAGTGTGCTGCAAAGGTATGAAGAGACCTCCAGGTTGTGCTTTTGCTAATATCAATAAGGTACAGAACGAAGGTGTGCAACCGATGTTGCCATTGCTCTAATGGAGTGAGCTTTAACTCGTTCCTGAAGCGGAAGGCCTGCTTGCTGACAGCAGAAGGAGATACAGTCCGCTAACCAGGAGGACAGGGTCTGCTTTCCAACCGGCATTCCCAGCTTAAGGCTATCAAAGGACACAAAAAGCTGGGTGGATTTCCTATGGCCTGCATTGCGTTCCAAATAAAAGGCAAGCGCACGTTTACACTCCAAGGAATGCAGAGCCCGCTCAGCAGAAAGTGAGTGGGGCTTCGGAAAGAAAGTAGGCAGCACTATGGATTGATTTAAATGAAAATCAGATACCACTTTCGGTAGAAATTTGGGATGAGTGCGAAGGACCACCCGATCATGAAGAAATTTCGTGTAAGGGGGGTAATGTAACCAGCGCCTGTAGCTCCCTGATCCTGTGAACAGACGTTAAAGCCAGAAGGAAAAGGACCTTCCAAGTGACATGTTTCAGCTCGCAGGAATGCAGAGGCTCAAACAGAGGTTTCATGAGCTGCGCTATAACCACATTAATGTCCCAAGATGGGGCCGGTAGATGGAGAGGAGGCTTCAGGTGAAGCAACCCCTTCATAAAGCGCACCACCAGGGGCTGTGTTGAGATAGAGACATCCCCTGTACCCTTATGGAAGGTGGCCACCGCAATGACATGCACTCTGATAGAGGAGGTTTGTAAACCAGACTCCGAGAGATGCCAGAGGTAGTCTAAAAATTGATTCGTGGGCAGGTAAAAGGATCAAACTCCTTTGAAGTGCACCACAATGAGAATCTTTTCCATTTTGAATGATAAGACTTTCTCGTAGAAGGCTTTTGTGAAGCTTCCAAGAACCGTATTAGTGTCACATATTGCTATTGCCAGCTATGTCGGACACAATACCAAGAGAACCTCTCTACAATCATTTGGGATTGCATCACGACATCCTCCCGTTGTCAGCAACGGGACTCTGTACTGATTAATACTCTGGCTTCTGGTTCCTAATTAAGGACCGAAATCCCAGATGCATTCCCTGATCTGCTATACACAAGATCCAGCAAACATTGCCTCAATTGCAAATCCACCTTGAGGCCTGGCGACAGGTCTCAACGTTTTCTTGTACAGCACGCAGAAATGCGGGTAAGATTTTTACCGTTCACGCTCCCATGGGAGATTGCATGATATCCAGATTATGTCAGCCCCGCCAGTTGGACACCTACTGGTCTCTCAACTTGCTGGATATCAGAGCTGCCACCCCACTTGGTACCAAGGTTCAGGGTACAGTCCCCTGGACGCTACAAAGCGCAGGGGGTGGGGTGGGGAAGTTTTAATCTCACTATTCTTTCTTTCAACAGAAAGTAGTTGCTCTCCACCCATCCTGGACCTCAGAAATATTAACTTTCTTCAGACGGGACAGGTAAAATGGTGTCTCTCATCACTATACTTCCATACCGCAGTAAGTAGGTTGCCTCTCTCCTCTAATCTTTCTATGTGCTTCATGGAGAGTCAACAATATTACAATCCCAAGCTCTGCCAGCTGCTCCAGCTTTGGCAACTTGGGTATTTCATTAAATCACTAGCAGTGATGCTGTTTCTCTACGGAGTAAAACATCATTCACGCTTTTCCTTGCATGGACAGCTGCATAACAACAGTCGATCCAAGCAAGGAGCTCTACCTTCTTCATGACTCACTATAAATCTACTACCTGGGATTGCTGTTAATTACCATAAATCCCATGTAGAACACTTCTGGACACCACAGTCACAACGAACTTCCTGTCCAATAACCGCGCAGACATTCTGACAAATTCTTATATATCTCTGCGCTCATACAACATAACCTCAGCCCCTCAATTCTTTCATTGCTGGGCCACGGGATTTTTTCACCATGCACTTTACTCATAGGTCCAGATTTACTATGAGTAAGATTCAGTGAAATTTCAATTATCAGTGGATCTAAGCTGTTCAACTGCTTTCGTCCCTGATCCATATTGCAGATCTAGAACCAAATCCTCGGCTGGTCCTGCTCATGCTCGCATTTACTCAGGGTTGCAGAGTTTGAACTAACATCTTCTCAACCCAATATGCGTCTATTCCGCTCCATGCAGAGTTTCACATGAACTTCCTGGAGCTTCGAGCTATGAGTTATGCCTTTATGCCTTACAATACTGCCTCTGCAACAAACCTTTGTGCATACAGATAGACAGCATAGTGACAATGTGGTATTTCCAACACACAAGCACGCACAACCTCTTAGCTGCTCTGCTAGGAAGCTGCGCAACTCTACCCTTGGCCCTTGCTCACTCCATGCATCCCTGGGCCACTTATCTAACAGACTTACTGAACACACTAGCAGACTTTCTCCATATAGGTTTCCATCCTCTCGGATGGTCTCGGACTACATGTGTAGCGAGAAAAATCTTCTAGCGCTGAGGTCAACTGAACTTGCCCTCTGCATCTGAATCGAACCATACGGTGGACAGATTCTACTCCCTACACATGTCTAAAATGCATTCCCATGGATGCCTTTGCTGCAACAAAGGCCTCTTATATGTGTCTCTTTCAATGCCTCTCATAGCCAGCACTCTTATTATGCTGCACCGGGACGGGGTTCACTGTTTCTCAGACCCATGTCCTGGCCGAGACCAATATGCTTTCCCATACTTCTCAATCTATCACACCAGTAACCAATTCGCCTTCTCACAGGTCAGTCTCATATCATGGACTCACTGATGTTCTCAGGTACTGGTAGCGTCACAAAAACCTTCCACACATAAATCTTACCATTCAATATGGCATGATTTACCACATGGCGCATACAAAAGGGTATAACCCCTTTTTTTCTACACCACTCTTTTCTCTTCCTCCCTCGGATTCTACTCCCCAGACATCCTCCACATGGGTACACCTCGGTTTCAATTAGCGTACCACTTGGGAGTGGGGATACCCGATTAACGGTTCATCCCTTCTGAGTCAGCTTACCATGGGTTATCCACAGATTAAGCCGCCTCTATTTTTACTGGTTACGGAATGGGGCCTATATTTAGTGCTTACAAGACTCATACATACTACAACACCGTGTGTAACCACACTCTGTTAGGGCCGTACCAGCCTCAATAGTTCACCTTCGGCCGGTGCCGCATTGTATACAGGAACATCGGTATAGAAAAAAATAAAAATAAATAAATAAATAAATACATATATTTGTAAGGCTGCGACCTGGAGCTCTCTCCAAACCTTCGCAGCCCATTATTGCTTAGGTAAGACTGGCCAGCATGCTTCCATGTTTGGCCAGTCTGTCTACTCATCTTCTTTTCGGTTTAAATACCCAACATCCTTCCATCAATTCGTTAAGGGTTTCAGGATGCCCTCCTTACCAAATTCCACCCCCGTCGTTGCACCTTTTGCACGTCTTTGGGTGCATTTGGTGCACTCTCGGGCATCCTCAGCTCGGTACTCACCCATATGTGAGGACTACCATCCTACTTGTCCTGTGAGAAAGCAAATGTTGCTTACCTGTAACAGGTGTTCTCACAGGACAGCAGGATGTTAGTCCTCACGAAACCCACCCGCCACCCCGCGGTGTTGGGTTCATTACGTTTTATTATTTTAGTTTCGCTTGCGCTTTTTGCTATAAGACTGAGGAGAGACACCTGTGGTCACAGGGATAATTGCAGGCTGAGCATGCTCAGTGCACTCAGTGTGCCAGTGTCAGTCAAAGCTTTATAGAAACTTTGACAGAAAAGCTTTCCGTAACAGGGCTCCGTCCATTGACGTCACCCATATGTGAGGACTAACATCCTGCTGTCCTGTGAGAACACCTGTTACAGGTAAGCAACATTTGCTAAACCTTTCCCACGAACAGCCAGGGAGGAAAGACAAAACAGCACTCCTCGTGGCCAAGGGAGAACTAGGGCATCCACACCCTTGGCCCTGAGCTCTCACCTCTGACTGAAAAAGCGAGAGGCTTTGGCATTCCGACAAGTCGCCATTAGGTCTACTTGGGGGGAGCCCCACCGCTTGCAAATGAGCTGCAACTCAAATTCCGACAATTTCCACTCGCCCGGATCTAACACCATTCGACTCAAGAAATCTGCTTGAACGTTTTCGACCCCAGCTATTTAGGATGCCGCTTTTCGCTCGAGGTGCTGCTCTGCCCACAGAATTAACTCCTGGGCTACTCCTTGACTCTTGGTTCTGCCCTCATGATTGATATAAGCTACCGTTGTCGCATTGTCCGAGAGGACCCTCACTGACCGACTTCTCACCAATGGTAGAAATTCCCATAAGGCTAAGTGGACCGCTCTGGTCTCCAGCCGGTTGATAGACCATACAGACTCTTTTCTGGACCAGACACCCTGAGCTGAATGATGCTGACATACCGCTCCCCAACCAGTGAGACTGGCATTGGTAGTAATTACTACCCAATCCGGGACTTCGAGGGCCACATCCCGGACCAGATTGGAAGTTAGAAGCCACCAGAAAAGAAAGCCTCGAGAGGCAATGGAATTTGAAACTCTTCTGAGACTGGGCTCCACCGAGACAAAAGTGCTCTCTGCAAAGGTCACATGTGAGCAAAAGCCCACAGTACTAATTCCAGGGTTGAGGCCATAGAGCCCAGAACTTGCAAATAATCCTATACCTTGGGCACTTGTAACTGCAACAACCACCAAATCTGTTCCTGCAGCTTCAGAACGCACTCCTCTGAGAAGTATACCTTGCTGACAAGGGTATCAAACCGAGCTCCCGGAGACAGACGACTCTTCGAATCATTCACAACCCAACCTAGGGAACTGGGGTACCTCAAGAACCCTTTGAACCAACTGGCGACAAAGAACCTCCAAATTTTCACTGATAAGCCAGTCATTCAGATATGGATGCACCAGAATTCCCTCCCTCCAGAGCACCGCTGTTACCACCATCACCTTGGTGAAGGTGCGTGGCATTGTGGCCAATCCAAAAGGAAGGGCCTGAAACTGAAAATGTTGTCCCAGAATCATGAACCGCAGGAATTGCTGCGAGGCTTGATGAATGGGGATGCGCAAATAGGCCTCCGTAAGATCCAGACTCGCTAGAAACTCCCCTTTATGAACTGCAGCAATCACTGACCTCAATGTTTCCATCCTGAAACATGGAACCCTGAGTGCAGCATTCACCTTCTTCAAATCTAAATGGAGCGGAAAGTTCCTTCCTTCTTTGGAAGCACAATGTAAATGGAATATCTCCCCTTGTGAAGCTCTTCGCAGGGAACCTGGACTACTGTCTCCAGGCAACACAGATGGTCTAATGTCTCCCGAACTGCTGCTTCTTTTCCCACAGGGAAATTAGAAACAACTCGCTAACGGGCCGAGCAAATTCTAAAACATAACCGTCCCTTATCACACTGAGAACCCACTGGTCCTGAGTAATCCTGGCCCACTCCTTGTAAAACCTTGCCAGGAGACCTCCTATAATGGGAACAACTGAGTGGATGAGCATCGCCTCATTGCAAGGACTTAAGACTGGAAGCACCCCTCCCGGTGGCACTTCAGAATGGTCTTCGAGCACCCCAAAAGGATTAATCCCTAGACTGCACCGAAGAGAAAACTGCCTTTGGGGCCTGGACCCAGATCTTGACGGCCGGGCCCTCCTATCCAACCAAAAATGAGAACGTGTCTGAAAAAAAAACCGCTTGCCCTTAGGTTTATCCTCTGGCAACCTGAGCACTTTATTCTCCCCAAGAGACTGCATCAATTGTTCAAGATCCTCTCCAAATAAGATTCGACCCTTAAAAGGCAGAGAGCCTAACTACGCCTTAGAGGAGACACCCAGTTTCGCAGCGAGAGCAACCTTTTGGCAGAAACCACAGGCGCCATAATGCGAGATGAGGAATGAATCGAATTGTACAGAGCATCCGCACCATAAGCAACTACCGCCTCAATTCTCTCAGCCCTATCTGCCTCCTTGTCAGAGGTTGGCAGGTTCTCTTGCAACTGCTGCACCCAACGGAGACATGCTCATTTCATAAAATTAGTACAAATAGCCGTGCGCAACCACAGGGGCGAGACCTCAAAAACCCTTTTGAGGTATACCTCTAACTTAAGATTCTGAAGATCCTTCAGTATTGTGGACCCTACCACTGGGATGGTCATCATCTTCGTAACCGCCGACACCGCCACATCGACCTTAGGGAGAGCAAAAAGCTCCAACGCCTGTTCGAGTAACGGATAAAGCCTCGCCATGGCTTTTTCCACCTTTAAATCGGAATCGGGAGCACCCAATTCTGCTTCTACCATTTTCTGCACCAACTTGTGATACAGGAAGGCTGTGGGGGACCCCGCATCCCATTGAGGACAGGATCCACCCCATCTAAGTCAGAGTTCTCCTGTGGGATCTTAACCCCAAGAACCTGAAAGGCCAGTGGCAGCAAGGCATCAAGCTCTTCCTTCCTAAAAAGACGTACAACCTTCAAGTCATCCCCTTCGGGGACCGGGACCACCATATCATCTGCATCTCTGTCCACCAGAACTATCTGATCAGCTGGAACATCCTGACCCTGAGACTCCTCTGCCTCAATGGGAGCCTCGACAGAGTCACTCCCCACGGGCCGGAACCCAAGGGGAAACCGGAAACTCCAGTGTGACCCGATTTCGCCCAGAGTGAACTGGTTTTGGGTCAAACATACGATCCCTTGTAGGCTGGGCCATAAAGGACCAAGGCGCCCTGGCTGAAGAAGCTTGGCCAGGTAAGCCTCATGCAGCAGCAGCACAAAGTCTGCAGAAAAGGGCCTTACAGTTCCAGACTTCGCAGACAAGGAACCAAAAAGTGGCAGCCTGGAATTTACTACCTCCTCAGAGTCCCCACGACTGCAGCCTGAGAAGGAATGGCTCAGTGACAAACATGAAGGTGCATCCCCCCCCCTTGCAGTGCGGGAACAGCCGAATGCAAATCCAAAATACCTGCCATCCCTGTGCTGACCCGGAAGGATTCAGCACCCTGGTCAGTGGCCCGATGCAGTGATGGGGTGGCAGCAGAGGACCCCTGATGCTGTTTCGCGGCAGACGGACAGGCCCTCCTGACCCTCTGAACACGCGGGACAAAGTCCAGGTCTGCTGAACTGCAACCGCATGGAGCCGCATGCACGGCAGGCTGACTCACAGACTATCACTGAACACTCAGTGACTAAAAGGGAGAAAAAAAGCTGCCACCTAAAACTGAGGAAGGAGCCACTGAAAGATAAGAAAAAACCCCAGAGAAAAAAAACCTACCATTTTAAAAGCTAAGGAAGGAGCCACTGAGCTAGCAGAGCATAAAACTGCTTCTCTCTCTTTTTTTTTTTTTTAAACTTTACTGAAAACTACCCTGAGACAAAATCGTACAAAAAACGTATAAGCTGTCTCAGACAAAAAATGTACCTGGAGCCTGCAGTCGCCTAAGCGGCCTCATGAAGGGGAGGGATCTGTACCACCAGATTTACACCCCAAGGGCATACGGGTCGAGTACACACAAGGATCACCAATCCCCGGCCTGCCCGCTTCATCCGGACAGGAAAGAACCCCTTAGGATTAAAAAAAAAAACCCCCAGCAGGAAGGCTCAAAAGGAAAAAGTTGTCTCAGTTGCGCAACTGGCAGTTTGCACCCATCTATCATCTGCTGGAGTCAGATAAATACTGAGAAACTGCAGGTAGCATGTGTGGTTAAAGTAGCAATGTCAGTAAAACTTTCTTTGTCTCCATCTGCTGGAAGGGAGGCAAAACCCAGGAGTCTGGACCTATCCAGGTACGTAGAGGGAAGAAAAATTAGTTTCTTACCTGATAATTTTCGTTCCTGTAATACCACGGATCAGTCCAGACTCCTGGGTTTTGCCCCCCCCTCTAGCAGATGGAGACAGAGCAGTTACCATAATAACGCTGTGCCTATAAATAGAATGGTGCCACCTACAGTCCCGGCAGTATTACTCAATGTCAAAGCAGAATGGAACTCTCAAAACCATTATAACTATATATAATAAAAGAAACAAACCCTCCTGGGACCTGAACCTTGAAAAAAACCACTTGAGGACAAAACATTAAAAATCTCTGTGAATCTGAAATAACGAAATAGATAAGAACCGAAATAGATAAGATCCGAGTGGACTCTCCTGTTCTTCCATGCCTCTGACGGGCGGGACTCTGGACTGATCCGTGATACTACAGGAATGAAAATTATCAGGTAAGAAACTAATTTTCCTTTCCCTGTACGTACCTGGATCAATCCAGACTCCTGGAAGGTACCAGAGCTTTCTTACCTGGGATGGAATCCGTAGAGGCCCGCTTGAAGTACTCCCTCTCCAAATCCTCCTGGAACTGGAACCTGGACATTCAATCTGTAATGTCTCGCAAAAGTATGCAGAGATTTCCATGTAGCCGCTCTGCAAATTTCCTGAGGTGATACCATCTGACACTCTGCCCAAGACGCCACTTGTGAACGTGTAGAGTGGGCACGCAGATCCGTAGGAAGGGATCTACCACGAAGGAGATAGGCCGAACTAATAGCCTCCTTTAGCCAACGAGCTATAGTAGCTTTGGATGCCTGCTGTCCTCGTTTAGGACCGCTCCACAGCACAAAAAGATGGTTAGTCACATGAAACTCATTGGTAACCTCAAGGTAACAAGCAAAGCTCTGCAAACATCAAGCTTCTGCAAGTCGTTAGCCAAAGGATCCAAATGGTTTAAGTCCATGAAGGCCGGCAGCTCCACCGACTGGTTGACATGAAAAGAGGAAACCACTTTCAGCAATAAAGACAGAACCGTCCTTAAAGAAATGCCCAAGTCCGAAATCCACAAAAAGGGTTCCCTACAGGAAAAACGCCTGGAGTTTCGACACCCTATGAGCCAAAGTAATGACCACCAGAAAAATCACCTTTAAGGTAAGATCTTTTAGAGTCGATCTCTTCAAAGGCTCAAAAGGTGCCGAGCAAAGGGAGTGAGGACTAAATTCAAACTCCACGATGGATAAGGATGCTGAAGCGGAGGATGCAAGTGTTTTGCTCCCTTAAGAAATCTAACTACATCCGGATGTGCCGCTTACGCCACACCCTGGATGGAACCACGCAAACAACCAAGTGCTGCAACCTGCACTCTGAGAGAATTACATGACAACCCTTTAGAAAGAGCGGATTGGAAAAAAACACAAGAATATCCGACACCGAGGCTCGGGTACACGCAACCTCATGGTCCAAACAGCAAGACTGAAAAACTTTCCATACTCTAACATATGTGAGATTGGTAGAAGTCTTATGCGATCGGAGAAGCATAGCTACCACAGCCGGAGAATAGCCTTTGCGAGTTAACCTCTGCCTTTCAAAAGCCATGCCACTAGACAGAAGCGATCAACCAAGTTTAGCTCTGCCCAGCTGATCAATTGGCGAGCTTCTATTATCACTGGTTGACTTCTGGTTCCTTCTTGGCGATTGATGTACGCCACCATGGTTGCATTGTCTGAGAGAATTCTGACCGACTTCCCCTGGAGGAGAGGATGGAACGCTTGCAATGCTAACCATACCACCCTGGTTTCCAGTCGATTGATCGACCAGAGCTATTAGACGGGGGGCCAAAGTCCCTGCACTAATTTTCCTTGGCATACCGCTCCCCAGCCTGAGATTCTGGCGTCTGTAGTGACCATTGTCCAGTGGGGCACCTCCAGGGGAACTCCTCGGGTTAAATTGTCCGTCACTAACCACCAATCGAGACTGGCTCGCACGTCTCCGTAAGCGGTAAAGGTAGATGAAAAAGTTCGGAGACTGTGTTCCATCGGGAAAGTAATGAGGACTGTAAAGGTCTCATATGAGCAAAGGCCCAAGGTACCAGTTCTAATGTTGAAGTAATCGACCCGAGAACTTATAAATAATCTCTGACTCTGGGGGGGTGCCTGAGCATTAAACCTTGAACTTGGACTTGCAGCTTGGAGATGCGTTCCATGGTAAGAAAAACTCTGCCTTGCTGAGTGTCAAAAAGAGCACCCAAATATTCCAACGACTGAGTGGGCTCCAGTCGGCTCTTGGCGAGATTGACCACCCAGCCTAGGGATTGCAGGAGATGAAGTACTTTCTGAATTGCCTCCTGGACATGCGCTTTTGACTTCACACGGATTAGCCAATCGTTCAAGTAAGGATGCACCAGTAACCCCTCTCTGCGGAGATAGGCTGCCACCACCACCATCACCTTGGTGAATGTCTTGGGTGCTGTAGCCAGATCGAAGGGTAGAGCCCGAAACTGAAAATGCTGATGCAGAACAGAAAACCAAAGAAACCTCTGGTGGACTGACCGAATGCCTATGTGAAGATACGCTTCTGTGAGATCTAAGGATGCTAGAAACTCTCCCTTGCGAACCGAGGCAATGATAGACCGAAGCGTCTCTGTGCGAAACCGGGGAACCCAGAGAAATCTGTTTACACTCTTAAGATCCAGAATGGGCCAAAAAGATCCCTCTTTTTTTGGCACTATGAAGTAAATGGCGTAACGGCCCTTCCTTCTTGCCTCTGGAGGCCCTGAGACGATGGCTTCTAGTTGCAGAAGTTGTTGTAGTGTCCTGCATCACTCTTCTTTTGGTTTCATAAATGCAGGGAGAAATTAGAAATCTGTCCCGAGGGCACCATGCAAAATCTAAAGCGTAGCCGTCTCTTATCACGGTAAGGACCCACTGGTCCATCGTTACCTTTGGTCCATTCCTTGTAAAACAGGGACAGTCTTCCCCCTGTCTCCGGCACCGAGGAATGGACCTGTGCCCCTTCATTGTGATGCCTTTGCACTGGAAGCAGACTGGGAGTTACCAGGTCTGCCAAATCGACTGCCCCGAAAGGACTGGGACCAAGTCTGTTGCCTGTTAGGATCTTGCCAAAAAGGGGACACGGGTGGTCTAGATGGGCAAAATCTTCGATTCCCTCTGAATCTGGCCTGAGAGGCAAAGGAACCTTTGGATTTCAGTCTATCCTCTGGTAACCAATGAATCTTATTCTCACCCAGAGATTGGATCATATCTTCTAGATCCTTACTGAAAGTAGTTTGCCTTTGAAGGGCAAGAACCAGTTTCTCAACCAGAGGAGCCTACGAGTTGAGACAGCTGAAACCATGGATCTGGCCGATGTGCGCAAAAGATCAGGCAGTGCATCCGCGGTGTATGTCACCGAAGCTTCCAGACGACCTGCCTGGACCGCCTCTTCATCCGATAAGTCAACGTTAGCTTGCAATTGCTGATCCTAGAGGAGACCCGCTCGTAAGGTGAAATTGCTGCAAATAGCCGACCGCATTCCCAGTGCAGAAACCTCAAAAATCCTTTTAAGTTGCACTTCCAATTTCCTGTCTTACAGATTCTAGAGTGCTGTAGCTCCAGTGACCGGAATTGTGGTCTTCTTGGTAACAGAAGAGATTGCCGCATCTACTTTGGGTACTCAAAGCAGCTCTAAAGCATCCTCTGGCAGAGGATATAGCTTGTCCATGGCCTTACGCATTTTCAAACCCAGATCCGGGGTATCCCATTCTCGGAAAAGCAAAACCCAGGAGTCTGGACTGATCTGGGTACGTACAGGGAAAGAGCACCTGCATTTACTCTAGGACTTCCAGTTATTACTGTACTTGCAGCCTGTCAGACAGACCCAGCTCCGTTTCCTTCTAGTACCTGTGAAGTTTTGTATTAAGCACTCTGTCACTCACTTTGGCTTCCATAACCCTTGGTGTTGATTCATTTGGGTATGGTGCTTTGAAGACTAACATGTGCCCTGGATCTTGCTTCCTCTTTCATAAAACAGCTCTTTCTGATTATAGATTTACATTTCAAATGTTTTGGTTTTGCTCTTGTGTATGGCATTTAATCAAGAAGAATCATTTCTTATCCTTTTTTAAATTAATTTTAAAATTTTCAGGACAGTTTAATCTAGTTCTGGTTTCACCACCACCCTCACCTCCCGCCCCCACTGAATGCTAGGAGATGTAGCTCTTATTTTATTAAGGAACTCAGAACTACATCTACCTACATACAACAGGTCAAAGCCTAGACCCAGATGATCTCCTGACATCCAGTTTGCATACTGTGATCCCAGTCTCTGCCTGACATTGAGATGTCTGGGAACGCCACTGACTCACCGTCTAAATGAGTAGGTACTGGCCCTAAGGGTTCAGCTGTGCTGGGGTTCTTGCTGGTGGCGGAGGAGGTAGGGAAGAAGGGAAGGCGCCATGAAGAGCGGACAAGCAGTGCAGAGGGTGAAAGCAATGAGCCATGTTCATGGATTACTGAACATCGTCATCGGACAGCATGAGCAAATGGATCCAGAGGGACCCCCTCCCACACCCGGGCCACCCTCCATACAATGCTGAGCTCTGCCGGGGACCAGAGCTAAGGGAGGTGTGCTCTGTTCTCCCCTCTCATGTCTGCACACCCTTCCTCCTGTTCTCACCCACATGGGGCTCCCCGCACTATTATTCCATTTCTTTACCAGGTTGTCGCTGTGACTCCTCTTGGGTGCTTTCTTATCCCTAAAGTACCCCAGTACTTTGTCCCGAAATACCTGAATGGGAGAGAAAAAACAATCCATGAGATTCCAATCTCTCTCTCTCTCTCTCTCTGTCACCTGTCCGGCTGTCTGCATCCACTCCCCTCTTGAGGCCCAGTCCTGCCCTAATAACCTCTGTCACAGGCAGTTGTAAGGAAACACACTGCAAGTTAAGAAATCACAGGAGCACAGGCAGAAAACTGGAGAGAGCCGTGATATGGAAAATCTCCAGAAGAAGAGCTGAGAGAGGGGGGTTTTGTTTGGGAACTTGCCAGGTACTTGTGACTTGGATTGGCCACTATTGGAAACAGGATGCTGGTCTTGATCGACCCTCAGTCTGACCCAATATGGCAACTTCTTATGTTCTAGAGAGACACAAACACTCTGGGAGAGGCTCCCTCAGTGCAGGAGGCGAGGAACCTGGGGTGAGAGGCATCCCAGAGGAGGAAGGGAAAGGGACTACAGGACTCACAGTCTGAAAGTACTGGATATGTTGGTTTGGGATGGGGGAATCTGTATATTTTGGGGCATAGAAATGGACTATTACAGCAGATAAAGATCATAAGGCCCTTCTGGTCTCTGCCTAATCCCACTTTTGGTGAAATGCCACAAACCCCGGTTGATCTCTGGCTTTTTCCTATAAGGATGTTCTGGTTTATCTCAGGTGTTTTTTACTTCACCACCTCAATAGGGAGTTCGTTCCTTAGACCCCTTACCCTGTATGTGAAGAAATATTGTCTGATATTGCTCCTGTCTTGGGAGTCCCACCAATGACCTCTTGCTCTGGAACTTTCGTACTTCTGAAAATACTTTAGTTTTCATGCCTGATTAAAGGAAAATTAGTTTTTACCTGCTAATTTTCGTTCCTGTAGTACCATGGATTAGTCCAGACCCCTGGGTTCATCTCCCCCTATCAGCAGATGGAGACAGAGAAAAAAACCTCGCTGACACTGTATCTAAGCAACCGTGCCACCTGCAGTTCGTCAGTATATATATCTATATCAAAGCAGATAATAGAAAAAAATATGGAACCATTAACAACAATTAACAAGAACATGGAATGCAACAGAGAACAATCTTAGAACTGAGCGGACAACTCTCCCTTAATATAACCCCCTCCTAATTGGGCAGGCTCTGGACTGATCCGTGGTACTACAGGAATGAAAATTAGCAGGTAAGAACCAATTTTCCTTTCCCTGTATGTACCCGGATCAGTCCAGACACCTGGGATGTACCAAAGCCCTTACCCAGGGTGGGACCTGGAGAGTCCCGCTCGCAAAATACTCTCGCCAAAGGAAGGGCTTGCCGGAGCCCCGACATGAAAGCGATAGTGCCTTGCAAAAGCATGCAATGACTTCCAAGTCGCCACTCTGCAAATATCCTGTGGGGGAAACAAGTTGAGATTCTGCCCACGAGGCCGCTTGCGAACATGTGGAGTGAGCACACAAGTCTTCGGGAACTGGCCAACCCCATGTAATATTCGCGGAAGAAATAGCCTCCTTCAATCATCATGCAATAGAGACTTTAGAAGCCTTGGAACCTTTATTAGGACCACTCCACAGCACGAAGAGGTGATCGGACCTCCTAAAGTCATTGGTAATCTCGAGGTAATGCAATAAAGCTCTCCGAACATCTAGACATTTGAGCTCCTTCGCATTAGGATCCGACGCCGGTAAGTTAGGAAAAGCCGGAAGTTCCACCGACTGATTGACATGAAACGCTGAAACTACCTTTGGTAAAAATGAAGGTACCATCCGTAAAGAAACTCTGGATTCCGAAATCTGAATGAAAGGATCTCGACAAGATAAAGCAAATGTTGCTTACCTGTAACAGGTGTTCTCACAGGACAGCAGGATGTTAGTCCTCACATATGGGTGACATCATCAGGATGGAGCCCAATCACGGAAAAAGTTTCCAGAACTTTGACTGGCCCCTACTGGGCATGCCCAGCATGGCACTAACCCTGCAGCCAGCAGGGGTCCCCCTTCAGTCTTATTTTATAGCTACAGGCAGTGCCAAAAAAATAAAAAAACAAAGTGTTACGAACCCAACACCGCGGGGCGGCGGGTGGGTTTCGTGAGGACTAACATCCTGCTGTCCAGTGAGAACACCTGTTACAGGTAAGCAACATTTGCTTTCTCACAGGACAAGCAGGATGGTAGTCCTCACATATGGGTGAGTACCGAGCTGAGATTTGTCCGAACATGCACCAAATGTACCCAACGGCGTGCAACAGGCACAACAACTGGGGTGGAATTTGGTAGAGTGCATCCTAAACCCCACCGAGTAGGTGGAATGGTGTTGGTACGTCACGTTGGAAACAGGTCACGCAGGACAGATTGGCCGAAGATGGAATCTTGTCTTCCGGCTTTGTCCACGCAATAGTGGGCTGCGAAGGTGTGGAGTGAGCTCCAGGTGGCAGCCCTGCAAATGTCAGGAAGCGGCACCTATCGTAGGTGTGCTACTGAAGTCGCCATGGCCCTCACCGAGTGTGCTTTAACACGGTCGTGAAAAGGAATGCCTGCTTGCTGATAGCAAAAGGATATGCAGTCCGCCAACCAGGAGGAGAGAGTCTGCTTTCCCACAGGTTGCCCTAATTTGTTGGGATGGAAGGAGACTAATAGCTGAGTGCTCTTCCTGTGGGCAACTGTACGGTCTAGGTAGAACGCTAGAGCCCGTTTACAGTCTAGGGTATGCAGAGCCTGCTCTCCTCGATTGGAACGGGGCCTGGGAAAGAAGGTAGGTAGTATGATGGATTGATTAACGTGAAACTCCGAAACTACCTTAGGTAAGAATTTAGGGTGAGTGCGGAGTACCGCCCGGTCCTGCAGGAGTTTAGTGTAAGGCGGATAGGTAACTAGGGCCTGTAATTCACTAACCCTGTGAGCTGAAGGAAAATCACCTTCCATTTGAGATATTTTAGGTCACAGGAGTGAAGAGGCTCAAATGGAGGTTTCATGAGCCGACCAAGAACCAGATTAAGGTCCCAAGAAGGGGTTGGAGGCCGCAAGGGTGGCTTGATATGAAGCAAGCCTTTAAGAAAACGTGTTACGAGGGGTTGTACCAATATAGGGACATCCCCGACACCTTTATGGAAGGCGGCTACCGCACTGACATGCATTCTGATTGAGGAAGTCTTTAGACCGGATTCCGATAAATGCCAGAGATAGTACAAAAATCTCGGGATTGGACAGGAAAAGGGATCAAGGGACTGTGAAGAACACCATGATGTATACCTTTTCCATTTATAGGAATAAGACTTTCTTGTGGAAGGCTTCTGTGAAGCGATGAGGTCACGAGAAACCGAATCTGAAAGGTTAAGCGGCTGAAGAATTAACTTTTCAACATCCATGCCGTCAGGGACAAGGCGTGAAGATTGGGATGGCGTAGACATCCGTCGTTCTGAGTGATCAGGAGCGGGTCTTTTCCCAAGGGAATGTGCCTGCGGATGGAGAGATCCTGGAGTATTGGAAACCACACTTGGCGTGGCCAGTGAGGTGCTATCAGGTTCATGGTTCCCTTGTCCTGTCGGAGCTTCACGAGAGTCTTCGAGAGAAGAGGAAGTGAAGGGAATGCATAAAGCAGCCCGGCTGCCCACGAGAGGGAGAATGCATCTCTGGGCTGAGAGCGCTCACTCCGAATGAGGGAGCAGTAATTGTGTACTTTGTGGTTCTGAGGGGACGCAAAGAGGTCTATTTGGGGATTTCCCCATTGCTGGAAGAGAGAGGTCGCTACCGAGGGATTGAGCGACCACTCGTGTGGTTGGAAGACATGACTCAGTTTGCCGCCAAGAGATTGTCCACTCCCGGCAAGTAGGTGGCCCTGCGGTACATCGAGTGGGAGAGGGCTTCCGCCCAAATCTGAGCGGCCTCCTGACAGAGAAGGAAGGAGCCTATGCCTCCCTGCTTGTTTATGTACCACATGGCCATCTGGTTGTCCGTCTGAATCAGGATGACGTGATTTGATAAGTAATCCTGAAAAGTTCTGAGAGCATATCGCATTGCTCGAAGCTCCAGGAAATTTATCTGGTGTTTGGCTTCCTCTGGAGACCAAGATCCTTGTGTCTGTAGATCGTTCACATGAGCTCCCCAGCCGAGGTTGGAAGCATCGGTGGTGAGAATGAGTTGAGGATCTGGTAGGTGAAAAGGCAGTCCCTGGAGGAGATTGTTCTGATCAGGCGAGAGACAGACTGAGTGCGTCGGTAATGTGGACAATGGCTGAGAGAGGCTGAGTCGCTTGAGTCCATTGTGACCGTAGAGTCCAATGCATGACTCATGGCCAGGCGGGCCATTGGAGTGAGATGGACTGAGGACGCCATGTGTCCGAGAAGGACAAGGAATTGCCGAGTAGTTGCTGTGTACTGAGACTGCAACTGGTGAGCGAGAGACACAAGGGTTTGTACTCGTTGTTGAGGTAGGAAGGCTTTTGCCTGTAAGGTGTCCAAGTCTGCCCCAATGAAAGACAAGGTTTGAAATGGGACTAGGTAAGATTTCTCGCAATTGACGAGAAATCCTAGAGAGATTAGAGTGTGTAGGGTCAAATCCAGGGATGAGCGAGCTGCTTGCTGGGTTGGGGCTCTGATTAACCAGTCGTCTAGATAGGGGTAGACGTGAACATCTTCTTTCCTGAGGAAGGCTGCGACAACTATGAGACATTTGGTAAAGACTCGTGGTGCCGATGCTAGGCCGAATGGAAACACCCGGTATTGATAGTGCTTTGGGCCTATTAAGAACCGGAGGTACTTGCGATGAGCTGGAGCTATCGCAATGTGGGTGTATGCGTCCTGGAGGTCTAGAGAGCAGAGCCAGTCTCCTCTTTGTAGAAGAGGTAGAAGGGAGCCCAAGGTTACCATTTTGAACTTTTCCCGCTGGAGTACTTGTTGAGGGCACGTAGGTCCAGAATTGGACGAAGGCCCCCAGATTTTTTGGGAATCAAAAAGTACCGGGAATAGAACCCTAGGCCTTGTTGCGAAAGAGGAACGGGTTCTATTGCTCTTAACTGGAGAAGAAGGGAAACCTCCTGCTCCAAAAGGGCAGAGTGGTCCGCTAGTCTCCATGCTTGTAGCGGTGGGGAGTCCTGTGGGACAGCAAGAAAATTCAGATGGTAACTCTGAGCAATGATTGCCAGCACCCATTGGTCAGTTGTGATAGTTTGCCACATTCCATGAAAGTGGCATAGTCGACCTCCCACCGGTATGCTTGGCAAAGGGATTAGGCTGCTGCTCTCCAAGTGAAAGTCAAAAGCCTGAAGCAGGCCCCGGCTGGGGAGCTGCTTGTGACTTTTGCTTGCGAGGCTGGCAAGGCTGGGATTTATGATAAGTCCTCGTCACTCGGGTCCTTGTCTGTGGAGATAGTACTTCCTTGGCCGGAAGAACGACTTCTTAGGGTCCTTCTTGGAGGGTTGTCTAGATGGGAAGTCAGAAGGAATCGATGAGAGCTGTTTGAGGGTCTCATGGTGATCCTTCAAATCAGCCACTATTTGCTGAATCTGTTCACCGAATAGATTGTCACCAATACAGGGCAGGTCGGAGAGCCTGTCTTGTACTTCTGGGCGAAGGTCCGAGGACTTGAGCCAGGCCCAACGCCGTGCCGAAATGGCAGTTGCAGACACTCTAGTGGAGGTGTCGAAGATATTGTAAGCTGTTCTTATTTCATGCTTTCCTGCTTCAAAGCCCTTATTGACAAGGGTTTGCAGATGTTCTTGGAATTGGTCAGGCAGGGTTTCAGAGAAGTCCTGTATTTGCTTAAAGATAACCCTATTGTATTGGGTTATGTACAGCTGGTAAGAAGCAATTCTAGAGATGAGCATGGCCCCTTGGAACACTCGTCGACCAATATTGTCTAGGAACTTGTATTCCTTGACAGGAGGGGTAGAGGAGTGTGGCTTCGTTCTTTTCGCTTTCTTCTGAGCTGACTCTACCACAACTGAGTGGTGGTCAAGCTGAGACTTTTGAAAGCCCGGGGCTGTCATGAGCGCCTCCATCCGGGATAGCAGCGGTGCCAGCGCTGCTGGAATCAGGTCGATGACCGGTTCCCACTCTCGGTGCAGGTGCCGGAGGGACCTGGAGTTGTTGCATCGCTTTGTCGATGGCCTCCTGGACCAGCCGGTCCAGTTCTTCCCGGAGACCTGGGGCAATTAGCTCCGGCTCCGTGACAGAAAAGAGAGGCTGAGGCACAGTCGGAGGGACCACCTTTACAGGCGGAATCGCGACTCCCAAACCCCGATCGGGTGAGGGTAGCCTCGATGTCCTGGTCGCAGGAGTGGTTGGTGCCGCTCCTGGACGGGGCTCCTTCAACGGTGGCTTGGACGGTGGCGAGGTCGATGATTTCGCCCCCTCGACGGTCCGAGACTTACGATGCCGATGGCGATGCTTCTCCCTACGATCCCCTCGATCATGAGGGGGAGATACGGGAGTCGATGGCCGTGAAGACGTCGATGGAGGGCGGTCACTGGACGGTTGTCGATGGTGCGACTTCGACGGTGCCGGTTCCGAGGACGTCGATGCGATGGACGGCGTCGGGGTGTGAGCATGGAAGAGGAGTCCAATCTTCTCCATTCTGGCTTTGCGACCCTTAGGTGTCATGAGGGCACACTTGGTACAAGTTAGGACATCATGGCCTAAACACAAAACACAGACTCCATGAGGGTCTGTGATAGACATGGTGCGAGTACAGTCCGGGCACCGATGAAACCCCGATGCCATGGTAATGGAAAAAAAATCGAGCCGCGGTACGGTCGACGGCCAGTAGGCTGCGAGGGCCAAACTCGACGGTAATAGACGAAAAACGGTGAAAAAAAACTTACTGGAGTACCGCGGGCAAGGAAAGTTAGAGGGGGGACCCATCTGGGGCGAAGTATTTTAAATTAATTCCGTTAGGAAAACTTCCTGTCAGGAATCAGTTCAGAGCTCCTAAACCGCGAGGCTACTGCTGCGTGGAAAAAAGAAGACTTCATTCAAAAATTGGAAGAAGGATCCAACAGAAGAAAATAGGATAAAGCATAAAAATTGGCAAGTTAAATGTAAGACATTGATAAGACAGGCTAAGAGAGAATTTGAAAAGAAGTTGGCTGTAGAGGCAAAAACTCACAGTAAAAACTTTTTTAAATATATCCGAAGCAGAAAGCCTGTGAGGGAGTCAGTTGGACCGTTAGATGATCGAGGGGTTAAAGGGGCACTTAGAGAAGATAAGGCCATCGCGGAAAGATTAAATGATTTCTTTGCTTCGGTGTTTACTGAAGAGGATGTTGGGGAGGTACCCGTAATGGAGAAAGTTTTCATGGGTAGTGATTCAGATGGACTGAATCAAATCACGGTGAACCTAGAAGATGTGGTAGGCCTGATTGACAAACTGAAGAGTAGTAAATCACCTGGACCGGATGGTATACACCCCAGAGTTCTGAAGGAACTAAAAAATGAAATTTCAGACCTATTAGTAAAAATTTGCAACTTATCATTAAAATCATCCATTGTACCTGAAGACTGGAGGATAGCAAATGTAACCCCAATATTTAAAAAGGGCTCCAGGGGCGATCCGGGAAACTACAGACCGGTTAGCCTGACTTCAGTGCCAGGAAAAATAGTGAAAAGTGTTCTAAACATCAAAATCACAGAACATATAGAAAGACATGGTTTAATGGAACAAAGTCAGCATGGCTTTACCCAGGGCAAGTCTTGCTTCACAAATCTGCTTCACTTTTTTGAAGGAGTTAATAAACATATGGATAAGGGTGAACCGGTAGATATAGTATACTTGGATTTTCAGAAGGCGTTTGACAAAGTTCCTCATGAGAGGCTTCTAGGAAAAGTAAAAAGTCATGGGATAGGTGGCGATGTCCTTTCGTTGATTGCAAACTGGCTAAAAGACAGGAAACAGAGAGTATGATTAAATGGGCAATTTTCTCAGTGGAAGGGAATGGACAGTGGAGTGCCTCAGGGATCTGTATTGGGACCCTTACTGTTCAATATATTTATAAATGAATTGGAAAGAAATACGACGAGTGAGATAATCAAATTTGCAGATGACACAAAATTGTTCAGAGTAGTTAAATCACAAACAGATTGTGATAAATTGCAGGAAGACCTTGTGAGACTGGAAAATTGGGCATCCAAATGGCAGATGAAATTTAATGTCGATAAGTGCAAGGTGATGCATATAGGGAAAAATAACCCGTGCTATAATTACACAATGTTGGGTTCCATATTAGGTGCTACAACCCAAGAAAGAGATCTAGGTGTCATAGTGGATAACACACTGAAATCGTCGGTGCAGTGTGCTGCAGCAGTCAAAAAAGCAAACAGAATGTTGGGAATTATTAGAAACGGAATGGTGAATAAAACGGAAAATGTCATAATGCCTCTGTATCGCTCCATGGTGAGACCGCACCTTGAATACTGTGTACAATTCTGGTCGCCGCATCTCAAAAAAGATATAATTGCGATGGAGAAGGTACAGAGAAGGGCTACCAAAATGATAAGGGGAATGGAACAACTCCCCTATGAGGAAAGACTAAAGAGGTTAGGACTTTTCAGCTTGGAGAAGAGACGACTGAGGGGGGATATGATAGAGGTGTTTAAAATCATGAGAGGTCTAGAACGGGTAGATGTGAATCGGTTATTTACTCTTTCGGATAGTAGAAAGACTAGGGGGCACTCCATGAAGTTAGCATGGGGCACATTTAAAACTAATCGGAGAAAGTTCTTTTTTACTCAACGCACAATTAAACTCTGGAATTTGTTGCCAGCGAATGTGGTTAGTGCAGTTAGTATAGCTGTGTTTAAAAAAGGATTGGATAAGTTCTTGGAGGAGAAGTCCATTACCTGCTATTAAGTTCACTTAGAGAATAGCCACTGCCATTAGCAATGGTTACATGGAATAGACTTAGTTTTTGGGTACTTGCCAGGTTCTTATGGTCTGGATTGGCCACTGTTGGAAACAGGATGCTGGGCTTGATGGACCCTTGGTCTGACCCAGTATGGCATTTTCTTATGTTCTTATGTAGGGGGACCCCTGCTGGCTGCAGGGTTAGTGCCATGCTGGGCATGCCCAGTAGGGGCCAGTCAAAGTTCTGGAAACTTTGACAGAAGTTTTCCGTGATTGGGCTCCATCCTGATGATGTCACCCATATGTGAGGACTACCATCCTGTTTGTCCTGTGAGAACGCCTGTAATTCAGAAATTCTTCTAGCTGAACAAATGGCGACGAGAAAAATTACCTTAAGTGTCAAACCCTTTAACGTAGGCCTTTGGAGAGACTACCTTGCTTTAGGTTCCGCCCTGCCAATTTATATATGCTGTTGTGTTCTCCGACAGAGCTCAAACTGGACGATTCCGTAGTAACGACAGAAACTCCTTCAAGGCCAAGCAAACCGCCCTGGTCTCTAGACCAGTGGTTCTCAACCTTTTTTCGGTCGGGACACACCTGACAGATGGTTCTCACATGCGTGACACACTGACCCATGATTGTCATGGGGCTAGATGTAAAAGTACAGTTTGCATCCACGGGAACCTCCCTGACCCACAATAATGGATGTAAAGCAGAATTATGACATTCCCCATACAACTCACCCTACAAAAAAGATGTTCTGGTGTCATCTCAGTAACAGCAACTCAAACTCCTTCTACTTCCAGGCTCAATAGCCCTACTTATGAAAAGACAGCAGTTTACCACCAATGCATGTCCTTTTGAGAAAACACAACAAATAAGACTGATACAAACGCTTACATGCTAGTAAAATATCTCATCTCCGTAACAGACACAGAACCGACCTAACATACTCCCAGGATCTGTAGTAATGCACATAAACTAATCTGCACACAGTTACACCTGTATTATGGAATACACTCAAACAGGAGCAACTCTATCTACGAAAAGGCAATACTACAAATATTAAATCAGGCCCTAAAAACCAATACAACTCTTATTAGGAAAACAGAACTAGCAAGCAGCTATAGATCCCCACACAGAAATAATTGTAAAACTATACTAATAAGCAGAATAAATGTTTCAAAACAGCCTTGAACAGAATAACATCCAACAATTAAAAACTCATAAAAACTATTAAAAATTCTCCAAACACCAATAAAATATTTCAAAAAAGCAGACATCACATAATATTAAATAATTAAAATGGCAGTCAATCAAGAAAAATAAACTTAAAAAGCCACCTTTACTTACCCCCTCCAGCAGCTCTCCTACTCCTCTTCCATGCAGGCCATAGCACACAGCAGAAGCAGCTCTATACTCATGGTCCTCTTCCTTAGTGCCCATGTCTCTCACACACACACACACACACCATACCAGTCATGCCCCCATGACCAGTTTCTGTCTCTCACACACCAATCATCTCCCAAACAGTCTTTGACAAACACACCAGTCACCTTCCTGAACAGTTTCTCACGCCATACACTCACACAGGCTTCCCACTCCTGTGTTCCACTTACATATATGGGTTTCTCACTCTCATAATCACTTTCTCTGTCTCACACACACTCACCAGTCTCTCACTCCCACGCTTGTTCTCTCCACATGCACAGGCTTCTCATTCCCATAATCAATTTCTTTCTCTCTCACACACACAAACACACACCAGTCACCTGATCTCTCTCATGCATACACAGACTTCCCACTCCCATGTTCTCTTTCAGATATACAGGCTTCTCACTCCCATGCTGTGTCTCACACACACCCAGGTTTCTCACTCCCATGCTCACTCTTCACATGCACAGGCTTCTCATTCCCATAATACTTTCTCTCTCTCTCTCTCTCACACACACACCAGTCACCTGATCTCTCTCATGCATACACACACAGGCGTCCCATTTCCATGTTCTCTTTCAGATATACAGGCTTCTCACTCCCATGCTGTGTCTCACACACACCCAGGTTTCTCACTCCCATGCTCACTCTTCACATGCACAGGCTTCTCATTCCCATAATACTTTCTCTCTCTCTCTCTCTCTCTCTCACACACACACCAGTCACCTGATCTCTCTCATGCATACACACACAGGCGTCCCATTTCCATGTTCTCTTTCAGATATACAGGCTTCTCACTCCCATGCTGTGTCTCGCACACACCCAGGTTTCTCACTTCCATGCTCACTCTTCACATGCACAGGCTTCTCATTCCCATAATCACTTTCTCTCTGTTACACACACACACACACACCAGTCTCTCTCATTTCCATGCTCGCTCTCCACTGCCCAGGTTTCTCATTCCCTGAATCACATTCTTTCTCTCACATTCACACACACCAGTCTTTTTCTCTCACACACACAGTCACCTTACCAACCAGTCTCTCTCTCTCATGCATGCACACACACACACAGGCTTCCCACTCCCATGCTCTCTCTCACACATACCCGCACAACACCAGGCTTCTTACTCTCATGCTCTCTCACATACCTAGATTTCTCACTTCCATGCTTTTTCTCTCTCTCTCACACACACACACCACATACACACACACACACCACATCAGTCACATCCCACGTTGCATCACTTTTATAACTTGAAAACTCTTTTAGGCATTTTCCCGGACCTAATGCCCTCAACAAATTTCAGCACAGAGCGATTTACTCAAGTGCTAGTACTTGCAATCCCTATATTCCATAGTACCTCTTGTTTTCATTTCCCTTGTCTCCTTTTTAAGCTACTTTACTCAATTGTTTTTTGTAATCTGTACCATTGTCCCGACCTCAAATCTGTACCATTATCCCAAGTTCAAATGTCCTTTGCAACCTTTAATACTACACAGAGTTCAAATGTTCCCTATAGCTATGCTATGTTCAATTTTGTACTTTGTTATAGTGTTCAATATAAAGCCCCCCCCCCCCCCCCCCCCCCCACTTTTCTCTTTGGGTGTTCTCATTCTGAGTCTGTAATTGTACCATTATACCTAGTTCAAATGTTCCCTGTAACTATACTACTAGTTCGAATGTTCCCTGTAACTATACTACGTTCAATTTGTACTTTGTTCTATTGTTCTATGTAAAGCCCCTATCCCCATTTTGGGCGTCTCACTGTTTTATGTAAACCGGAGTGATTTGTATTTCATTCAAGAACCTCGGTATATAAAAATTATAAATAAATAAATAAATAAATATAAATCCCTGTCTCACACTCTCACATAAACATCAGTCATCTCCTTGAGCAGTCACTTTTATTGTCTCTCACATATAGCAAATGTTGCTTACCTGGTGTAACAGGTGTTCTCACAGGACAGCAGGATGTTAGTCCTCACAAATGGGTGACATCGAGGATGGAGCCCAACCACGGAAAAACTTCTGTCAAAGTTTCTGGAACTTTGACTGGCCCCTACTGGGCATGCCCAGCACGGCACCAACCCTGCAGCCAGCAGGGGTCCCCCTTCAGTCTTGTTTCAAAGCTACAGGCAGTGCCGAAAAATAAAATAAGAAAAACGAACCCAACACCGCGGGGCGGCGGGCGGGTTTCCTGAGGACTAACATCCTGCTGTCCTGTGAGAACACCTGTTACACCAGGTAAGCAACATTTGCTTTCTCACAGGACAAGCAGGATGGTTGTCCTCACAAATGGGTGAGTACTGAGCTGAGGATGTCCGAACGTGCACCAAAGGTGCCCAACGGCGTGCAACAGGCACAACAACTGGGGTGGAATTTGGTAGAGGACATCTGCACCCCACCGGGCAGGCGGAAGGGTGTTGGTACGTCATGTTGGAAAAAGGTTACGCAAGACAGTTTGGCCGAAGATGGAATCCTGTCTTCCAGCTTTGTCCAGACAGTAGTGGGCTGCAAAGGTATGGAGAGAACTCTAGGTAGCAGCCCTGCAGATGTCAGGAAGCGGCACCGATCGAAGGTGTGCTACTGAAGTCGCCATGGCCCTCACAGAGTGTGCTTTAACACGGTCTTGAAAGGGAATGCCCACTTGCTCATAGCAAAAGGATATGCAGTCCGCCAACCAGGAGGAAAGAGCCTGCTTACCCACGGGTTGCCCTAACTTGTTAGGATAGAAAGAGACGAATAATTGAGTGCTCTTCCTGTGGGCAACTGTACGGTCTAGATAGAAAGCTAGAGCTCGTTTACAGTCGAGGGTATGCAGAGTCTGTTCCCCGGAGTTGGAGTGGGGCCTGAGAAAGAAAATAGGTAGTATGATGGGTTGATTAATATGAAACTCCAAAACTACCTTAGGTAAGAATTTAGGGTGAGTGCGGAGTACCGCCCGGTCCTGCAGGACCGGGCGGATAGGTAACTAGGGCCTGTAACTCACTAACCCTGCGAGCTGAAGCGATAGCCAAAAGGAAAATCATTTTCCATGTGAGATATTTAAGGTCACAGGAGTGAAGAGGTTCGAAGGGTGGTTTCATAAGGCGACCAAGAACCAGATTAAGGTCCCAAGATGGGGCCGGAGGACATAAAGGTGGCTTCAAATGGAGCAAGCCTTTAAGAAAGCGTGTTACAAGGGGTTGTACTGAAATAGGGACATCCCCGATAACTTTATGGAAGGCGGCTACCGCACTGACATGCATTCTAATGGAAGAGGTCTTTAGACCTGATTCTGACAAATGCCAAAGATAGTCCAAAAATTTAGGAATTGGACAGGAAAGGGGATCAAGGGACTGAGAAGTGCACCATGATGTGTACCTTTTCCATTTATAGGAGTAAGATTTTCTTGTGGAAGGCTTTCGTGAAGCGATGAGGACACGAGAAACTGAATCCGATAGGTTGAATGGTTGAAGGACTAACCTTTCAACATCCATGCCGTCAGGGACAAGGCTTGGAGATTGGGATGGAGGAGGCATCCGTTGTTTTGAGTAATCAGATGCGGGTCCTTTCCCAGGGGAATGTGTCTGCGGATGGAGAGATCCTGGAGTATGGGAAACCACACTTGGCGTGGCAAGTGCGGTGCTATCAGGATCATGGTTCCCTTGTCCTGACGTAGCTTCACAAGAGTCTTCGACAGAAGAGGAAGTGGAGGGAATGCATAAAGCAGACCGGTTGTCCACGGGAGGGAGAATGCATCCCTGGGCCGATAGTGCTGAGTCCGAATGAGAGAGCAGTAATTGGCCACTTTGTGGTTCTGAGGGGACGCAAAGAGGTCTATGTGGGGATAACCCCATTTTTGGAAAAGAGAGGTCGCTACCAAGGGATTGAGTGACCACACGTGTGGTTGGAAGACACGGCTCAGCCGGTCTGCCAAGACATTTTCTACTCCCGGCAAGTAGGTGGCCCTGAGGTACATGGAACGGGAGAGGGCTTCCGCCCAAATCTGCGCAGTTTCCTGACAGAGAAGGAAGGAGCCTGTGCCTCCCTGTTTGTTGATGTACCACATGGCCACCTGGTTGTCCCGTCTGAATCAAGATTATGTGATTTGATAGGCAATCTTGAAAAGCCCGGAGAGCATATCGGATTGCTCGAAGCTCCAGGAAATGTATCTGGTGTTTGGCTTCCTCTAGAGACCAGAATCCTTGGGTTTGTAAACTGTTTACATGGGCTCCCCAGCTGACGTTGGAAGCGTCGGTGGTGAGAATTATTTGAGGATCTGGTGGATGAAAGGGCAAGCCTTGGAGGAGGTTGGATCGATTTTTCCACCAGGCAAGAGACAGACGAAGTGCATCGGTGATGCGGACAATGGTCGACAGAGGCTGAGTGGCTTGGATCCATTGTGATTTTAGAGTCCATTGCATGACTCTCATGGCCAGGCGGGCCATTGGGGTCACATAAACTGAGGAGGCCATGTGTCTCTGGAGAATGAGGAATTGGCGAGCTGTTGCTGTGGGTTGAGACTGCAACTGGCAAGCTAGGGACACAAGGGTTTGGACACGTTGATGAGGAAGGAAGGCTTTTGCCTGTAAGGTGTCCAAGTCTGCTCCAATGAAGGATAAGGTTTGAGATGGGAGTAAGTAGGATTTCTCGTAGTTGACAAGAAATCCTAGAGAAATTAGAGTTCGAATTGTCAGGGTCAGGGAAGACCGAGCGATTTGCTGGGTTGGGGCCCTGATCAACCAATCGTCCAAGTAGGGGTAGACATGGATGCCTTCCTTCCTGAGGAACGCTGCAACCACTACGAGACATTTGGTGAAAACTCGTGGTGCGGATGCTAGGCCAAATGGGAGCACTCGATATTGATAGTGGTTTTGGCCTACTAGAAATCGGAGGTATTTGCAATGAGACTGAGTTATCGCAATATGGGTATAAGCGTCTTTGAGGTCTAGAGAGCAAAGCCAGTCCTCTCTTTGCAGCAGAGGGAGAAGCGAGCCCAGGGTTACCATCTTGAACTTTTCTCTGTGAAGATACTTGAGGGCCTGTAGGTCCAGGATTGGTCGAAGTCCTCCTGACTTTTTTGGGATCAGAAAGTACCTGGAATAGAACCCCAGTCCTTGTTGTAAGAGAGGAACAGGTTCTATAGCGTTGGACTGGAGGAGAAGGGAAACTTCCTGCTCTAGAAGGACAGAGTGGTCGGTAAGTCTCCACACTTGCAGAGGTGGAGAGTCCGAAGGAAGAGTTAGGAAGTTTAGATGGTAACCCTGTGCAATTATCGCTAGCACCCATTGATCTGTGGTGATGCGATGCCATGTTTCTGTAAAGTGGCTTAATCGACCTCCTACTGGTATATTTGGTAGAGGGATTAGGCGTCTGCTCTCTAAGTGAAAGTCAAAACCCCGACACAGGGCCTGGTTGCGGAGCTGTTGTGGGCTTTTGCTTTCGAGGTTGGCGGGGCTGAGGCTTTTGATACGGCCTAGATTTGGTGTGTGGGGGTTCCCTCTTAAACGGTTGTTTAGAAGGGAAGTCAGAAGGAATTGATGAGAGCTGTTTAAGGGTCTCGTGATGATCCTTTAATTCAGCAACTATTTGGTGAATTTGCTCACCAAACAAATTATCCCCTAAACAGGGCAGGTCAGAGAGCCTGTCCTGAACCTCCGGGCGAAGGTCAGAAGACTTAAGCCAGGAGGCAAGATGGCCGCCAAGTGAGACCGGAGTGAACACAGAGAGGAGAGGCTCTTACCTTTACGTTCTTTTTTCTTCACGGGGCAATGCCGCACACTAAAAGAAAGGGGAAAATAAGAGAGGCGAGAGAAGACTCACCCTCTGTGGATCCCCGACAGCCTCGAATCGAAGAGTTCTTCGCGGGAGCCATTACTTCATCCCCGGACAGCTTTGTTGTTGGGACTGCAGTGCAGGAGCGTGCACAGACTCCCTTGACCTGTGACATCACTCTAAGCCCCGGAGAGCCGAGGAGACCAGCTCACCCTGGAAACATCGCGATATCCCCTGGAACCCCGGAAGAAGTGAGGACTCCTTCGGCGTTTGAGTCGACCGGAGGAGACCCTGCAGACCGGGAGGCTAACCCCCGAGAGACCCGTAGTTTGGAAGGAGTGGTGGCTCTGAGTCCAGAAAGAGTTTTAACAACTTTAACTCCGGAGTCTCTACAGGGGGCTATAAAGAAGGAAAAGCCAATGACATCAGATGGCAAAGGAAGGTTGGTGAGCATTGAGGAGGAAGCGGGAGATGGCCATTTGAAAGCCCTAGCTGCGGGTTTTACTATATCCACTCCTGAAACTATAACATTGCATGGGATTTGGGCAATATTGAAATCGATCGAACTGTCTATTAAAAGTTTATCTGCTGTATCTTTAGAAACCAGGAATCAAACTTTGGTGAATAATAACCTTATTTCCAATTTTGGGAAAAAGGTGGAAGATTTGGATAAAAAGGTTTCAAAGGTTGAAAATGTGCAGCAGAAACTGGTAATATCAGATAATATTACAAATAAACGACTAGAAGGTATCGAAAATGCTCTCAGAGCCCATAATTTAAGGGTTCTGAACTTTCCAGTCGTGGCCCTATTTTCTCCGATGGATTTATTCCGAAATTACATGAAGCAAATTCTAAAAATACCAGAAACTGCTTTGCCAGTGATTACTAAGGCTTATTATCTCCAACAAAGGACACAAACTGAAGCAACGGGAGGAGTTGAGATTCAAACACCAATGTTAAATATATCTGACATATTAGAAATTTCCATGGACACACAGATAACCCAAAGGAAACCATTGTTAATTTCATTTGCATTTCTTTCCGACCGTAATTATGTAATGAAACAATTTTTTCGAAATAGGCATTGTAAAGTATACGGTTATCCGATTTGGATTTACCCTGAAGTGGTTAAAACAACCCAAACTAGACGTAAAGAGTTTCTAAATATGCGATCGTTAGTGCTTCAGTTGGGTGCTAATTTTACGTTAAAATACCCATGTAAATGCTGTGTAAAGCATTCTGGTGTTATGTATAACTTCTTAGAGCCAGCACAACTCAGGGCTTTCATAGAAGCCAGAACCCAAGAGGCATCCCCTCAAGTCTCGGCTCATTAGTAAAAGTTGTAATGGCATCACTTGGTTGTTAATATTAATTGTAAATTTGTTTTCCTTTAATTTGCGCTGATGTTTGTAAAAATATGGGATGAGGGTAACTCACTTATTACATTTTCCTCTAAAGTCTATGGATTATGCAAACATTTTTTTTGCTGTACAAGGTTATTCTTGGGTGTAATTTCAAAATTTGAAAATAAAGAATTAAAAAAAAAAAAAAAGAAGACTTAAGCCAAGCCCAGCGTCTTGCTGAGATGGCTGTAGCAGACAGTCTAGTGGAAGCATCGAAGATGTCATAAGATGTTCTTATCTCATGCTTTCCAGCTTCAAATCCTTTAAGTACGAGGGTTTGAAGGTGTTGTTGGAATTGTTCTGGTAAGGTATCCGAAAATTCTTGTATCTGCTTAAAAATGACCCTATTGTATTGGGTCATATACAGCTGATAAGAAGCTATCCTGGAAATGAGCATGGCCCCTTGGTATACTTTTCTGCCTATACTATCTAGGAACTTGTTCTCCTTAGTAGGAGGTATGGATGAATATGGCTTCATTCTTTTAGCTTTCTTTTGAGCTGACTCTACCACAACAGAGTGGTGGTCTAGCTGAGGTTTTTGAAAGCCAGGTGCTGACTGTACAAGGTAAGTAGAGTCAGCTTTTTTGTTTACTGGAGCAATAGATCCAGAGTTTCCCAATTCTTTTTTAGAAGCTCCAAGTGATGACTTTTGGGGCATCCAGAAATTGGAGTATCTCCATCATTTGGTGCCTGTCATCTTGCTCTGACTGAAGCTGAAAAGGGACCAATTCAGACATTTCCTTCACAAAATTGGTGAAAGAGAGGTCCTCGGGGGGAGAACGCTTTCTGCTTTCAGCAGGAGAGGGTGGTGAAGGTAAATCATCGGTATCTGTGGAAGTATCATCACCCCAGGTGTCATAAGGGTCTGGTTGCTGACCTGTAGGACCACGAGGGGGTTGGATACCTGAAGGTCCCGGTTGAGGCTCCGAGAAACCCGAAGGAACCACCGGGGGCATCGAAAATACCCTTGGAGGCATCGGTGCCGGCATCGAAGGAGCCGATGTGCGTATCGCCCCGGAGGAATGTATCGGTGGCGAGGGACGACACGGCATCGATGGAACCACTCCCGAAGGAGGAATTCGATATGGTGTTTCTGCACCAGATGAAGTTGGTAGCGCACCGGTGCTGTCGGTGACCCAGGTATCACCGGTGGAAGGGCGGTCATGAGAGCTTCCATCCGGGTGAGCAGCGGTGCCAGCGCTGCTGGAATCGGGTCGGTGACTGGTTCCACTCTCGGTGGCGGAGTCGGTGCCGAAGGAGTCTGGAACCGTTGCATCGCTTTGTCGATGGCCTCCTGGACCAGCCGGTCCAGTTCTTCTCGGAGACCTGGGGTAACAATACCCGGCTCCGCAGAAGAGGGAGGCTGAGGCTGAGCCGGAGGGACCACCGGTGGAATCGCGGCTCCCAAACCCCGATGAGGTGAGGGTTGCCTCGGTGTCTCAGAAACAGAAGTGGACGGTGCCGCTTCTGATCGAGACTTCTTCGGTGGAGGCTCGGACGGTACCGAGGTTGATGACTTCGATTCCTTGACGGTCCGAGACTTGCGATGTCGATGACGATGCTTTTCCCTCCGATCCCCACGATCCTCGGGGGAAGGGACGGGAGTCGATGGTCATGGAGACGTCGATGGCAGACGGTCACCGGGAGGTTGCCGACGATGGAAGGACTTCGACGGTGCCGGTTCCGAGGACGTCGATGCGATGGACGTCGTCGGAGTGTGAGCATGGAACAGGAGTCCCATCTTCTCCATTTTGGCTTTGCGACCTTTTGGTGTCATAAGAGCACATTTGGTGCAAGTCAGGACACCATGCTCACTCCCTAAACATAATACACAGACTCTGTGAGGGTCTGTGATAGACATGGTGTGCGTACAATCTGGGCACCGACGGAACCCCGACGCCATGGCCATTGATCAAAAATTTAGCCGTGGGACGGTCGACGGCCAGCAGGCCGCGAGGGCCGAACTCGACGGTAATCGGCGAAAAAAACTTACCGAAGTACCGCAGGCTAAATTTAGATAGAGGGGGGACCCCTGTGGGGTGAATTTTACTTCAAAGAAGTTCAAGAAGAAATTCCTGTCAGGAATGTGGTAAGAGCTCCTTAACCGCGTGGCTACTGCTGCGCGGAAAAAAGAAGACTGAAAGGGGACCCCTGCTGGCTGCAGGGTTGGTGCCGTGCTGGGCATGCCCAGTAGGGGCCAGTCAAAGTTCCAGAAACTTTGACAGAAGTTTTTCCGTGGTTGGGCTCCATCCTCGATGTCACCCATTTGTGAGGACAACCATCCTGCTTGTCCTGTGAGAAACACATACATCAGCTCTCTGACCAGTTTCTCTCACACACATGCTCTCGATCAAATACATTCTCTCACTTACACTCTGGCTGGCTGGCTTCTTCTCTCTCTCTCACTCACTTCCTCTCCCCCCCCCCCCCGAGCACAAATGGTAGCTGCAGCAGCCTCTTCCTCCAGCCCCCGCAAGCCAAGAAAGTAGAATCCCATCAGCCGCGGGAGGCTCATGCTGCTTTCTCCTTTCTTGATTACCGGCTGCTTCAATTGCTCGGGGGCCGATGCTGCAGCCGCCGCTACTTTATCACACAGCACGGCTCTTTCTTCTTCCCGCGCACCGCGTATCACTTCCTGTTCCGGGTCGGGGGGGGGGGGGGCAGGCGCGGGAAGAAGAAAAGGCCAGCCACGGGTGCCACAGCTTCTTTTAGCACTGCTGCTGTTCCCACTGGGCTTGAACGGGCTGATAGCCCGGCGGCAACGGCAGCAGGGAAGAAAGAGCAGCGGGAGAGACCGGGAGCATGCGACACACCAGCCAGTGCTTGGCAACACACTGGTGTGTCGCAACACACCGGCTGAGAAGCGCTGCTCTAGACGGTTGATAGACCACACAGACTGTCTTGTGGACCAGGATCCCTGAATCGAATGGGACTAACAAACTGCTCCCCATCCAGAGAGACTGGCATCGGTAGTAACCACCATCCAATCGGGAACTTCGAGGTTTACTCCCCGACTGAGATTGGAAGTCTGAAGCCACCATGACAGACTGTCTCTCGGCAAACCTTTGAGAGGTAAGCGGATATGATATTCTTCTGATACTGGCTTCCAGCAGGACAACAATGACCTCTGTAGTAGTCTCATATGGGAAAACGCCCAGAGAACCAAGTCCAGCATGGAGGCCATCGAGCTGAGTACCTGTAAGTAGTCCCAGACCTTGGGTACCTGCAACCGCAAAAAACGGCGGATCTGGGCCTGAAGTTTCAAGATTCAATCTTGAGAGAGAAAGACTCTGCCTATAAGAGTATCGAACCGAGCTCCTAAATACTCCAAAGTTTGTGTTGGTGATAGCTGACTTTTGTCGTGATTCACTACCCAACCTAGGGACTGAAGGACTTCGAGAACTCGATGAACCGACTTGTGGTATAGAGACTCTGACTTGGCTCTGATCAACCAATCGTCCAAATATGGGTGAACTAGAATACCCTCCTTTCGAAGGAAAGCTGCCACCACCACCATCATCTTGGTGAAAGTCCGCGGAGCCATGGCGAGACCAAACGGAAGAGCCTGAAACTGAATATGTTGACCCAGAATCATGAAGTGGAGAAAACGTTGAGAATCCTGATGGATGGGAATATGTAGATAAGCCTCCATGAGATCCAAGGAAGCCAGGAATTCTCCTTTGCATATGGCCGCTATGACCAACCTGAGGGTTTCCATTCTAAAGCGTGGCACCTTGAGTTTTGCATTGACCTTCTTTAAATCGAATATCAGCCGAAACGAGCCCTCCTTTTTGGGGACCAGAAAATAAATGGAGTATCTCCCCCTGACGGAGCTCCGCTCTGGGAACTGGTACTTCCGCACTTATTTATTTGTTTTTATATACCGACGTTCGTACGGAACATCACATCAGTTTACAATCAAATGTAAAATACACAATTAACATAAAATTGAATTATAGTATTATAATCATAAAATCATCAAATACATCAAATACTTAATAAAACATCTAACATACAATAAAAATTTAATTAGAAAAAAGAAACGTGATATATACTATTTATCATTAGAATTAAGAAAATGCTTGCTGAAAGAGCCATGTTTTAGCTCCCTTCTTAAATGTTCTAATATTCGGTTCAAGTGTTAAATTTTGTGGTAAGGAGTTCCATAATTGTGGCCCAGCAATTGATATAGCTCTCTCACTAACGGTGTTAAGATGTGCTGATCTGGGAGATGGGATAAGTAATGTCCCATTACTTGCTGATCTTGTGTTTCTTTGAGTAGTGTGAAAATGAAGGGCAGCAGTAAGCCATTCTACTTTGTCATTATAAAGGGTCTTATGGATTAAGGATACAGTTTTAAACTGGATATTGTGTGTGATAGGAAGCCAATGTAATTCTTTTAGAATAGGGGTTGTGTGTTCAAATTTCCTAGTATTAGTTAGTATTCTGGCAGCTGAGGTTTGCAGAAGTTGAAGGGGTCTGCTGGTAGAAGCTGGGAGGCCTAATAATAAGGCATTGCAGTAGTCAGTTTTTGAGAAAAAGGAAAATTAGTTCTTACCTGATAATTTTCGTTCCTGTAGTACCACGGATCAGTCCAGACCATGGGTTAAGCCCCCGTTCCAGCAGGTGGAGACAGACCAAAGTTCTAAGGGCAGCCCATATAAGGACGGAACCCACCCTGGAACCCTCAGTATAACCATTGTCAAAGCAGAAAATACAAGATCAAGCAAGTAACAGGATAACTAGTAATTTAATTTAAACCAACAAAATAAGAGAACAACTGAATGAACTGTGTAACTAAACGCTCTTGTATATCTACCCCCGATCATCGTAACGATGCTTCCGGTGCCTATTAGTAAATTCCAGGAAGATGATGCAGGGATCAAAAAAGAGAGAGTCCTATAAGAAGGAAAAAATAAAAAATAACAGGAAGAAAATTCGAGCGGCCAGAAGAACGGGCGGGTGTCTGGATTGATCTGTGGTACTACAGGAACGAAAATGATCAGGTAAGAACTAATTTTCCTTTCCCTGTATGTACCCGGATCAGTCCAGACCACGGGATGTCCCAAAGCTTCCCTACAGAGGGTGGGACCCAGACAGTCCTGCTCGAAGCACCTGCCGACCAAAGGAACCAAAGGCTGGAGCCTGAACATTGAGTCGGTAGTGACGAGCAAAAGTATGAACAGATTTCTATGTAGCCACCCTACATATTTCTTTCGGCGACACCGATTGAGACTCTGCCCAAGAAGTCGCTTGAGAACGTAAAGAATGAGCTTTTAGGCCTTCAGGAACTGGTCGGTCTTTGCAAATGTAGGCCGAAGAAATTGCCTCCTTCAACCAGCGAGCAATCGTAGCCTTAGAAGCTTGCTTCCCCCTGTTGGGTCCACTCCACAGGACAAAAAGATGATCGGAAACCCGAAAATCATTAGTGACCTCAAGATAATACAATAAGACTCGCTTGACATCGAGACGACGAAGATCACTATTACCAGATGCCGTGATATCCTCTGGCGAAAAAGCAGGAAGTTCCATGGACTGGTTAACATGAAAAGACAAAACAACCTTAGGTAAGAAAGAAGGTATGGTCTTGAGAGAGACGCTAGAGTCTGAAAAATGCAAGAAAGGGTCTCTACAGGATAGAGCTTGAAGCTCAGACACCCTCCTGGCAGAGCAAATAGCGACCAAGAAGACAGTCTTGAGAGTCAAGTCTTTGAGAGTGGCTCGACGGAGAGGCTCGAACGGCGCCGTACAAAGAGCTCGAAGTACCAAATTTAAACTCCACAAAGGACAAATAGACCGGTTAGGCAGTTTCAGGTGCTTAGCGCCCCTGAGAACACGTACAACATCCAGATGAGAGGCGACCGCCCGACTTTCGATGGTGCCCAGGAGGGAACCAAGGGCTGAAACTTGAACTCGCAGGGAGCTGACCGAAAGACCATTGGAGAGACCACGCTGAAGAAAAGTGAGTATCACCGCAACTGAAGGCGAACGTGCCGAAACACCCAACCCCTCACAGACGTTTTCAAAAACCTTCCAGACCCGGACGTAGGTAAGCAATGTTGACTGCGAGCCCTGAGGAGGGTGGCAATAACTTCTTTCTTATAACCTCTGCGTCTCAAACGTCTCAGTTCAAAAGCCATGTCGCTAGACAGAAGCGATCCACCTGGTCGAAAAATACGGGACCCTGCCGCAGAAGATGGGACAGGTGACCGAGACGAAGAGGTCCGTCTGCAGTGAGATTCACTAGGTCCATGAACCACAGCCGTCGGGGCCATTCGGGGGCCACGAGAATGACCAGTCCGCAATGGAGCTCTATTCTTCATAGAACCTTCCCCACTAACAGCCACGGTGGGAACACGTAGAGTAGCACGTCGGAGGGCCAGGGAAGAACCAGCGCGTCCACCCCCTCCGAACAATGCTCCCTCCACTGGCTGAAGAACCGGGAAGCCTTGGCATTGGATAGGGTCGCCATGAGGTCCAGGTGAGGGGGACCCCACCTGTGCACGATTAGGTCCATTGCTACGTCTGACAACTCCCACTCGCCGGGATCGAGATGCTGTTGACTGAGGAAGTCGGCTTGAACATTCTCCTTGCCCACTATGTGGGAGGCCGCCAGGTGATCCAAGTGCCTCTCTGCCCAGAGAAAGAGCTTGCTGGCCTCTAGCGCCATTAGACGACTTCGTGTCCCCCCCCCCTGTCGATTTATGTAGGCCACCGTGGTGGAATTGTCCGATAGCACCTGGACTGCTTTGTGGTGAATCAGAGGAAGAAAAAATTTGAGGGCCAGGCGAACCGCTCGGGCTTCTAGACGATTGATGTGCCACCGTGATTGGGACAGGGACCAGAAACCTTCAGTCGTTTGAGATTGGCAGACGGCCCCCCAACAGGAGAGGCTGGCATCCGTCGTCACTATGACCCATGAGGGAGTCAGAAGAGGCATCCCCTTGATAAAGTGTGCCGGGGAGAACCACCATTGTATATTGGCAATGGTAGAGTCGGAGAGTGGGAGAATCTCCTGGTACTGCTCGGACATCGGCTTCCAACGGGATAACAATGCTTTCTGTAAGGGACGCATATGAGCAAACGCCCAGGGGACGAGATCGATCATGGAAGCCATGGTCCCTAGAACCTGCAGGTAATCCCACGCCGTGGGAAGCGGTAGAGAGACGAAACTGTTCAACTGATCGATCGGGCTGAGTGCCCGCGAGTCCGAAAGAAAAACTTTCCCGACCCGAGTGTTGAAAAGAGCGCCCAGGAATTCCAGCTCTTGTGAGGGCCGAAGATTGCTTTTGGAGTAGTTGATTACCCAGCTGAGTGATGTGAGTAGGGCTAATACTCTGTTTACCGCATGTGCGCAGAGGGCAGCGGACTTGGCCCTTACCAACCAGTCGTCCAGATAAGGATGGACTAATATCCCTTCCCATCGGAGAGCTGCCACAATGACTACCATGATCTTGGTGAAGGTGCGGGGAGTGGTGGCGAGACCGAAGGGGAGGGCCCGAAACTGGAAGTGCTGGCCTAGTATCTGAAAACAAAGCAACCTTTGATGTTCCCAACGGATGGGGATGTGAAAATAAGCCTCCATCAGATCGAGGGAAGCGAGGAACTCGCCGGGACGGACCGCCGCAATCACTACACGCAGGGTTTCCATCTTGAAACGGGGAACCTTGAGGGCCCGATTGACCCTTTTGAGATCCAGAATGGGGCGAAAGGAATCGTCCTTTTTGGGAACAACCAAGTAAATTGAATACTGGCTGGTGCCCTGTTCTTGCACCTGCACCGGAAGGATCGCCCCCAATTCCTTAAGTCTCAACAGGGTGTGACAGACTGCGGGCCGCTTAGAACGGCCGCAAAGGGACACGATATATAGATCCGACAGGTCCCTGGCAAACTCTAACGCGTAACCGTGTTCTATCACCTCGAGGACCCAGAGATCGGATGTGATTTTGGCCCACTCCTCGAGAAACAGAGAAAGACGCCCACCTAAGTTTCGTGCGGAGGAATGGACCGACCGAATCTCATTGGGGAGCTGACTTAGTGGTCGTGTGTTGCTGATGGCCATCTCGGAAACCTCGACGGCCGCGAAAGGAATGGGATCAAGACTGGGACCTGGACACGCCTCCCCTGGGGAAAGAGCCACGCGCCCTGTTGCCGTACCGGCGGTTCCCCCTGAAGCGAGTGCGAGTTGGGAAGAAAGACTTCGACTGTTTGGGACAGTCCTCTGGCAGCTTGTGGACCTTGTTCTCACCCAAGGATTTAATAAGCTGTTCCAGGTCCTCACCAAAAAGCAACTTGCCCTTGAAGGGAAGAGTGCCCAACTGAGCCTTCAAAGAAGCATCAGCGGACCAATTACGTAGCCAGAGAAGAAGTCTGGCCGAGACTGCGGAAACCATAGCCTTTTCCTGGACCCGAAGCAAGTCATAGAGGGCATCCGCACCATAGGCTATAGCACCCTCCAAACGCTTGGCCCTCCAAACGCTCGGGGTGCTGAGTAACTGTTGCATCCACTTAAGGCTTGCCCGCTGCATGAGACTGCTGCAAATTGTCGCCCGGACTCCAAGAGCTAAAACTTCAAAAATGCGCTTCAAATAAAATTCAAGCTTACGGTCCTGCACAACCCGTAATGCTGTGGTGCCCACCACCGGAATGGTGGTCTGTTTTGTCACCGCAGTGACAGAAGAATCCACCTTTGGAATCTTTAACATATCCAGGCAGTGCTCAGGAAGCGGGTACAGCTTTTCCATAGCCCTACCAACTCAAAGACCCGTCTCTGGGAACTCCCATTCCCGGAGGAGGAGCAAGCGGTGCATCGGATGAAACGGGAAAGTACGCGGTAATGCCCTGAGTCCCGCCAGGACCGGGTCCGCGTTTGGCGTCATCGCCACCTCCACAGAATCATCTGGTGGGGCATCAATTCGCAATTCCTGGAGAACAAAGAGAATAAGAGGCTCCAGCTCCTCCCGCTGAAACAAGCGTAGGACACGGGGATCGTCGCCTTCTGGCGGGGGGGGGGGGGCTTGGGCCGCGGTATCACTCTCCCCTTCATCAAATGGGTTCACGGGAGGATGGGGGGAGGGTCCACCGGGGCGGGGGGAATTCACGGAACCACCCGAATCCGAACCGAGCCCTGAGGGTCCGGAATAACAGCGGGGGACGGCACGGGCAAACGAGGAAGAATTGGAGGGGGAACTATTGGGGGGGGTCCACCTCCCTCTCTAAGCTAGCCAAGCTAAGCTTCATGCAATAAAAGAACAAAATCTGAAGAAAAACGGGCCCGGGCCGATTTTTCCACGGGGGGAGGGCGGATAGGGGTGAGGGGGGGGGGTCAGAATCACCTCCCCGAGAGTGAACCGGGCTCAAATCGGGGGGTAGAAGAGAAGAAATTGTATCCCTTGCCCCAGGAGAAGCAGAATGTGTTTCCTCAGAAACACCTAAAATGGCCGCCGCTCCCACGCTTTCCCGGGATGGGAATGGCCTGGCCAAACGACGAGGAGCCCGTCCACGAGCTCTAGTAACCTGCGGCGCTGAAGAGAAGCCTCCCCCCCCCCGGAAAGGCACCTGGAGCACACCCCCTCGCGGGAGAGTCGGGAGGCCAACTCTCCACACGCTAAACAACAGTGAGGTTGCGGCATGAGGCAGAGAATAGCAGCCGTGATATTAATAGAAAACAGCTGACCGGGGAGCCCCTGAGGAGCTGGGCAGGAGATTGAACTCCACTCCCTCCTCACAAAAATCTGCTGCCTTTTTATTTGCCAACAAAGACCAAATCTTTTTCTTAAAACTGCTTTATGGTCCTCTGTGAAAAAAAGAAAATCTTCTCTTTATTATTATTATTATTATTTTATTTTTTTTATTCACAGAGGCAGGGAAAATGTCATCCCTGACAGTCCAACCGAGGAATGGGCATCTCGGGGCACGGGAGCAGAGAAAGCGGGGAGAGGGACTGACACCACCAGTATCACCCACACAAGGTCACCGGGAAGGGAACCTAGGCTGACAGAATCAAGGGACCAAGCCCCCCTAGGAACTCCAAGAGCGAGGGAGACAGGACTGTCTACCCTAACACAGTCAGTCAGAAAAAATTTTATTTTATTTTATTTTTTAAATATGTAAGAAAAACAAACTAAAAATGTACTTGCGTGAGCTTGCCCGAGAAAGAAAGTAGAAGAAGAAATACCAAAGAGCACAGAGGGCAAGCTAACAGGGAACCACAGGGTGAGCTGTTCCACCTGCTGGAGACAGACAAATACTGAGGGTTCCAGGGTGGGTTCTGTCCTTATACAGGCTACCCTTAGAACTCTGGTCTGTCTCCACCTGCTGGAAGGGGGGCTCAACCCATGGTCTGGACTGATCCGGGTACATACAGGGAAAGGACGCTGAATGCGTAAAAAACCACTCGGTGACAGAGGAACGCAGGGTTGGATGAGCATGTAACACAGTGTGTAACTCACTGACCCTGTTGGCAGAAATGACATGTATGAGGGAAAGTATTTGCCACGTCAAACTGTGAAATGACAGGAATGGAGAGGCTCGAACGGAGAACGTATGAGACTTATAAGGATAAGATATAGGTTCCATTCCGTGACTAGTGAAAATAGAGGCGGCTTGATCAGTGGATAATCCATGGTAAACTGACTCAGAAGGGGTTTACCGTAAATCGGGTATCCCCACTCCCAAATGATACACCAATTGGAACAGAGGTATACCTATGTGAAGGATGTCTGGGAGCAGAATCCGAGGGAGCAAGAGAAAAGAGTGGTGTAGAAAAAAAAAGGGTAATACCCTTTTGTATGCATCATGTGGTAAATCATGCCATTTTGAATGGTAGGATTTGTGTGTGGAAGGTTTTGTGACGCTACCAGTACCTGAGAACATCAGAGAGTCTACGATTTGAGAATGACTTGTGAGAAGGCAAATTGGTTACTGGTGTGATAGATTGAGAAGTATGGGAAGCATACTGGTCTCGGCCAGGACGTGGGTTTGAGGAACAGTGAACCCCGTCCCGGTTCAACATTAGAAGAGTGCTGGCTATGAGAGGCAGCAGAAGAGACACATTTAAGAGGCCCTTGATGGAAGAAAGGCTTCTATGGGAACGCATTGGAAACATGTGTAAGGAGTAGAATCTGTGCACCGTATGGTTCGATTCGGACGCAGAGGGCAAGTTCAGTTGACCTCAGCGTTAGAAGATTTTCCCGCTACACATGTAGTCCGAGACCATTCGAGAGGATAGAAACCTACATGGAGAAGGTCTGCTAGTGCATTCAGTAAATCTCTTAGATAAGTGGCCCAAGGATGCATGAAGTGAGCAAGGGCCAAGGGTAGAGCTGCGCAGCTTCCTTGCAGAGCAGCAAAGAGGTTGTGCATGCTTGTGTGTTGGAAAGCACATTGCCCCTATGCTGTCTGTCTGTATGCACAAAGATATGTTGCAGAGGCAGTATTGAAAGGCATAAGGTTATAACTCATGGCTACAAGCTCCAGGAAGTTCATGTGAAACTGTGCCTGGAGTGGAATAGACGCATATTGAGTTGAGAAGCTTTTAGGTCAAACTTTACAACCCTGAGTAAATGCGAGCATGAGCAGAATCAGACTAGGTTTTGGTTCTAGATCTGCAATATGGATGAGGGACGAAAGTGGATGAACAGCTTAGACCCACTGATAATGGAATTTCACTGAATCTAACCCATAGCAGTTTTCGATCTATGAGGAAAATGCATAGTGAAAAAACTCCATGGCCAGACAATGAAGAATTGAGGGGCTGAGGTTATGGAAAAATGTGCTCAGGGACATGTAAGAATTTATTAGAATGTCTGCGCGTATGCTGGACAGGAAGTCATTATGACTGTGGTGTCCAGAAGTGTTGTATAAGGGATTTATGGCAGTGACAGTAATCCCAGTTAGTAAATGTATACTGAGTCATGAAGAAGTGAGAGCTCCTTGCGTGGAGTGACTGTGGTTATGTAGCTGTCCATGCAAGGAAAAGCGTGAATGATGTTGCACTCCACAGAGAAACAGCATTCACTGATTCAATGAATACCCCAGTTGCCGAAGCTTGTGCAACCGGCAGAGCTTGGGATTGTAATATTGTTGACTCACCATGAAGCACATAGAAAGATTAGAGGTAATGTACATACTGCGATATGAAAGCATGGTAACGAGAGATACCATTTTACCTGTGCCTTCTGAAGAAAGTTAGTATTTCTGAGGTCCAGGATGGGCGGAGAGTAACTACTTTCTGTTGAAAGAAAGAATAGTGTAATTAAAACTCCCCAAACCCCCCCTGCGCTTTGTAGCGTCTGGGGGAGTGTAGCGGGAACCTTGGTACAAGGTGGAGTGGCTGCTCTGATATCCAGCCAGTTGGGAGACCAGGAATGTCCAACTGGAGAGGCTGATGTAATCTGGATATCAGTAACTTCCCACGGAAGTGTGAGCGGTAAAGAATAACCCGCATTTCTGTGTGCTGTACAAGGAGACATCGAGACCTGTCGTAAGGCTTCGAGGTGGACTTGCACTTGAGGCAGTATTTGCTTGATCTCGTGTTTAGCAGATCAGCGAATGCACCTGGAACTTTAGTTCTGAAGCAGGAACCAGAAGCCAGAGCATTAATCAGTATAGAGCCTCATTGCTGAAAAAAGGATGAAACCCTGATGCAATCCCAAAGAAATGATAGAGAGGTTCTCCTGGTATTGTGGCTGACATAGCTAGCATAGCGATATGTGACACTAATACAGTTCTTGGACGGTACATGACCTAGAACTTTTCGAACCATGTGGCCCGAAGTAGAGAACACATCTCAATGGGAATGCCGCAGAAGCGGGTACTTACCATCTGACATGGATCGACGAAGGACGAGCCGGTGAAGATTGCTGACTCCATGGATTTCCGGAGTCCTCGTGGGGTAGCCTGTGGACGTAGACGTCCGTCTCAACTCTAATGCCTGGTATGGTGGTGCAGGTATAGAGCAGACAGGCTGGGCATGGCTGGCGCTTACACCGTAATTAGCGGAGGGCCACAATCCCGCACCGATGATGGTGGGGCACGCCTGGGAACAGGGGAGCCGATTAACGAGCTCGTGAACCCGACCCTCGTCGCAGCGGCTCGATGTCTCGTGATACCAGTGCAGAATTCTTCGGACCTTGATCCGGTGTTTCTGGAGCACCAAGGACTGCCAGAACTGTGCGGAACAGTGCCGATGGCAGTGGTGATGTTGCTCGGCCCGAGCATTGTCCAGCATCGAGAAGGATAGCACAGATGTGCTGGATGGCGTCGGTGGCAGATGGTCACCGTGTCTGTGATGATGCGTGCCATGGTGCTTGGCCCGGTCTTTCCCCAGTGCCGAGATGGAAGCCCTCGCTGTCTTAGATGGCGATTGATGATGGACTGTCAGCATGCCTGCTCTGCTCCTGGCACTACGTAGTGTCGTAGTCTAATACGGGGCTTTAATAAGAACTCAAAGCATGGAGCACTGTGTTCAGGCGAGGGCATTACATGGCGATGCTATGTCGGTATTGACGGTGTCAATGGCGGCCGAAGCGGCCTCGAGGGTATAGTCAAAAATGTATATGAAAAAACGTCAATGACTCAGCCAGAGCAATGATGACAGTGACGGAGCATTGATGGCATCGCCGTAGGTATCTATGGGAACAATGTGGCATTGAATAGTCGAAAAAACATCGTTGGTATCAGAAAAAGATACCGGCATCGATGGAGTCGATGACCGCATCGATAGGAACGTCGAAGACATCGATGGAAACAACGTGGGCGTCGAGGGCATCGGTGGCATGGCTATGGGCATCGACGGTATCGATTGGATCGACTCTGGCAGCAATGGTGTCCATGGCATCGATGTCACAGGCGTGGGCACCAATGGATTCGACACGGGCACCGATGCCACGGACGTTTGCACTGATGCCATGGACGTGGGCACCGATGACCACTGATGGAAAGGCCCTGGGCATCGACGGCATCCATAAAATAAAGGATGGCATCAATGGAATGACCCCGGCATCGAAGGAAGTGCCTTGGGCGACGGTGGCATCGATCCGGGCATGGATGGCACCGACAAGACAAGGTGTACATTGATGGCATCCATCCGGGCCATGATGGCACAGATGGAACCCAAGGAAAAATCAGTGCCATGGATGAAAAACATGGATGGCACTGATAGAAACAATGCAGGGACGATGGCATCAGAGTACCGCGGGGGGAGGGATACCAATGGCATCTAAGAATCCAGGACGGTCTGAAGGGGGTACCGACAGTAGCGATGGAGGGATCGACTGCGCCAGGGTACCAAGGAAATCAAAGGACCTGAATCTACAGGGGCCCTGGCGGCAACGGAAACCGTGGAAGTCCCTGTCCCACTAGCGCTAATAACCAGGCAGAGTGTCACAGGGGGACATTCGCAGGCTATGTGTGGCTAACTGAAAAAATAGGGAGAGGGAAGGCCGCAGTCGGTTGGCAGGCCAGAAAAGTGACAGTAACTGACCGAAAAAACAGGGCATAGTACTCACCGAGTGTCGAATAAACGTACGCGGAGGGAGACCCGAGCAGGGAAAAGTGTTTTTGAAGTAAAAGTTTAAGTCTTTCCTTGAGGAAAAAGTGTTAGAATTTCTCACAGAGCTCCTAATCGCTATGCTTACTGCAGAGTGGAAAAAAGAAGACTGAGGGAGATACCTGTGGCTCACAGAGATAATTGCAGGCTGAGCATGCTCAGTGCAATCTGTGTGCCAGTGTCAGTCAAAGCTTTGTAGAAACTTTGACAGAAAAGTTTTCCGTACAGGGCTCCATCCTGTAATGTCACCCATATGTGAGGACTACCATCCTGCTTGTCCTGTGAGGATGTATGAGCCTTGTAAGCACTACATTTAGTCTCCATTCCGTAACCGGTGATGGTAGAGGAGGCTTAAGTTGTAGAAAACCCAAGATAAGCCAACCCATACGGGGTGAGCCGTAAACTGGGCATCCCCTATTCCCTGGTGGTACGCTGAGATGGAACTGAGGTGTACCCGTGCGGAGGATGTCTGGGGACCAGAATCCAAAAGGTATCCTAGATAACCTAATAGAGATGCAGTGGGGCAGAAAAAAGGGGCCAATACTTTTTTGTGCCCACCATCTTGTAAAACTTGCCCATTTCGAATGGTAAGATTTGTGTGTGGAAGGTTGTCGTGAAGCTACAAGTACCTGAGAATATCAGTGAGTCTGTGTTATGAGACTGATCTCTGGGCAGGCGAATCAGTTACTGGAGTGATAGGTTGAGAAGTATGGGGAAGCATACTTGTCGAGGCCAGTACGTGGTTATGAGAATCATTGAAAACCTGTCCTTCTGTAGCTTCACGAGAATTTTGGCTATGAGCAGTATCGGAAGAGATGCATATAGGAGGCCTTTGTTGATGGGGCGAGCAAAGGCATCCATGGTAATGCGTTTCGAAGCATGTGTAGGGAGTAGAATCCGTCCACTCTGTGGTTCGATTCGGACGCAAGAGGTTGATGGTTGGTTGACCTCAGTGCTAGAAGATTTTGCTCACTAAACATGGATTCAGAGACCAGTTGTGGGGATGGAGACATCGATTGAGATGGTCTGTTAGTATGTTTGGTATGCCTGTTAGATAAGTGGCCCGGAAATGCATGGAGTATGCAAGGGCCCGGATCCAGGCCCAGAACTGCGCAACTTCCTGGCAGAGCAGATAAGGGCCTGTGCATCACTTTTTGTTCAAGTACCACATTGCCACTATGTTGTTTGTCTGTGTCCACAAAGTTTTGTGTGAGAGGCAATGTTTGAAGGCATAAAGGGCATAATGCATGGTTCGGAGCTCCAGGAAGTTGATCTGAGACTTTTCATGGAGCGGAGTAGATGCATTTTGGGTTTGAAGGGTGTGGATTTGAGCTCTCCAACCCAAGTTGGATGCGATCGTGGCTAAGATCATCTGAGGATTTGGTACTGGATCTGTGATATGGATCAGGGACGAAAGCGGTTGAACAGCTTAGAGCCACTGAAATTTGAAATCCACTGAGTTTTTCTCATGGCTAGTCTGGCATTGGAGTGACGTAAATAGTGGAAACCCTGTGGCCCAGCAATGAAAGAATTGATGGGCTGAGGCTATGTTGCGTGCAGAGATGTGGACAATTTGATAGGATGTCTGCGCGATTGTTGGGCAAGAAGGCCATTACGACTGTAGTGCCCAGAACTGCTCCATATGGGATTTATGGTAGTTGATCAGAAATCACAGCCAAATGTAGTAGATTTATAGTGATTCTTAGAAAATTTAGAGCTCCTTGCTTGTATTGACTCCTTATTAGGTAGTCGTCCAGGTAAGGAAAGGTGTGAATACTTTTGTTCTTTGTAGATAAGCAGCAGTCACTGCTAGGCATTTGGTGAAATACACAAGTAGTCGAAGCTAGTTCGAATGGCAGAACTATGTATTGAAAATGTTGTTGACTCACTATGAAGCATATAGAAAGTCCAGAGAATAGAGGCAACCCACTTGTTGTAGTAAAGGAAGCATGGTGCCGAGAGACACTATTCTGAACTTTTCTTTCTGAAGAAATTTGTTGAGATTTCTGAGGTCCAGCATGAGCGGAGGTCGCCTGCTTTCTCTTGAAAGTAGGAAATAGCGGTATTAAAATCCTCTGCCTTGTTGCGTCCGGGTAACAGTATCCCGAGCCCTGGTTCACAGTGGGATGGCCGCTCTCTTGTCTGGCAAGGTTGAAAAATCCAGGAGCCTGCCCGACTGGGGGAGCTGGAATGATCTGGATATCAGTTGGTCTCACGCGGGAGCATGAGCGGTAAAAGGTTCTTCTAGCATCCCTCTTTGCTGTGCAAGAAATGTAGAGAGCTGTCGCAGGGTCTCATGGTGGTCTTAAAACTGAGGCACTGTCTGCTGGACCTTGTACATGAAGAGATTATCTGCGATGCATAGCAGATCAGCTAGTTTACCTTGGACTTCGGGCCATAAATCAGGGGCCGGAAGCCAGGTTACTATCTAGTACAGAGTCCTGTTGCTGGCAATGGGAGGACGTTCCGAAGCAATCCCATGTTGCTGGAATCTCATGTTGATGGCACAGAGGTTCCCTTGGTGTTGTGTCAAACATAGCTGGAAAATAGCAATATGTGACACCAATATGGTTCTTGGAAGATGTTCCGACCTAGAACCTCCCGAAAACTTCTGGTCCGTTTTAGTGACCTGGTCTTGATGGGATCGGAGCCGAAGCGGGATTAGAGTGCCCATTGCCCTTCGAGGTGGAGGCTCAGAAGGACGAGTCAGCGTCGATGACTTAGGCTGTCGTTGGTAGGTGCCAGAACGAGGCGGTGCCACAACGGTGCAATCATCTATGGCTCCAGTGTTAGTAGATTTCGGAAGGCATCGAGGACAGCCTGAGGGACGAAGACGTCCAGCTCCTCCCTGGAAGCTGGTATGGGTAGCGCAGCTATAGGGGGAAACAGGCTAGGCGTTACTGGCAATTCCACTTGAATCTGTGGTGGCTCAGTACCCGGCACTAGTGTCGATGGGGAACGCCTCGGTGCCTCGGGTGCAGAGGTGCATGGAGACTCTTGTACCCAGGCCCGCTTCACAACTGGCTCAATGGACATTGATACCGGTGCGGTATCAGTGCCGGCACCGAACGTGGAACCATGTCTGTGCCGACGATGATGTTTCCCTTGGTGCTCGGCCTGATCATTCTCCAGCATCGAGGAAACTGCAACAGATGTCCAGAACAGCGTTGACAACAGACAGTTACCATGGCAGTAATGATGTTTCCCTCGGTGCTCGGCCTGGTCATTCTCCAGCACCGAGGAAGATGCCACTGATGTCATGGATGGCGTCGGTGAGGGATGGTCACCGTGCCGATGACGATGATTCCCACGGTGCTCGGCCCGGTCATTCTCCAGCACTGAGGAAGATGCCCTAGCTATCCCGGATGGCATTGGTGATGGACTGTCACTGTGCCTCTACAGTTCCTGGCATTGATTGTCGCCCAAGGATTACACGGGACTCTGGGTTCGAACCCGAAGTATGGAGTGTTTTCTTTAGTCGAGGGCATCGATGGTGGCATTGAAGGAGGCATCGATGGAAGCACCGATGGCATCGACGGGGGCATCGATGGTGGCCCTGGCGGCAACGGGAACCATGGACGTCCCAATCCCTCTAGCCCTGATGGACCCGGTGAAAGATCACAGCAAGGACACTTGCGAGCATCGTGGGACGGACTGAGGGTGATAAACATAGGGAGAAAAGAGGGCCACAATTCGGTTGGTAACCCAGGGGAACCGATAGTGAGGTGACAGGAACCGACCGAAAAACAGGGCATAGTGAAGACAGCGAAACAATGCGACAAGGCGATAGCAAAAGCCAGAAGAATGCTGGGCTGCGTAGAGAGAGGAATATCGAGTAAGAAAAGGGAAGTGATTATTCCCTTGTACAGGTCCTTGGTGAGGCCTCACCTGGAGTACTGTGTTCAGTTCTGGAGACCGTATCTACAAAAAGAGAAAGACAAGATGGAAGCGGTACAGAGAAGGGCGACCAGGAAGGTGGAGGATCTTCATCGGATGACGTACGAGGAGAGATTGAAGAATCTAAATATGTACACCCTGGAGGAAAGGAGGAGCAGAGGTGATATGATACAGACTTTCAGATACTTGAAAGGTTTTAATGATCCAAAAACAACGACAAACCTTTTCCGTAGGAAAAAAATCAGCAGAACCAGGGGTCACGATTTGAGGCTCCAGGGAGGAAGATTCAGAACCAATGTCAGGAAGTATTTCTTCACGGAGAGGGTGGTGGATGCCTGGAATGCCCTTCCGGAGGAAGTGGTGAAGACCAGAACTGTGAAAGACTTCAAAGGGGCGTGGGATAAACACTGTGGATCCATAAAGTCAAGAGGCCGCCAATGAAGAGTGGGTGACTCGCCAGAATGATGGCTACTGCCTGGACACAATACCCTTATTCAATAAACATACACATGCTTACTGTGACTCCAACATCGCTCTAAGCTTCAACAGCAAGAGGAAATGGAAAAAAAGGATTTGCACTCACAAAGAGGGGAGTAGTTGGCTTGTTACGGCGGTTACTACCCCAAACCAAATATGCCTGATACTTCACTTTCAATGCATATACAGCATAGCTCTCTGCTTCAATGGCATAAATCATAAAGGTACTTTGAACTACCCCCCAACTAAAGCCTCACGCCTTTCCTCGACCAAAGACCGAGCTTTTTCAATAGCAGGTCCATCCATTTGGAACAACATTCCTTCAAGCCTCCGACTAGAACCCTGTCTCATTACATTCAGGAAAAAACTTAAGACGTGGCTATTCCTCCAAGCCTTCGATGATCCTCCAGACAACCCTTAGTCTTCTTTATCCACACTTGGACGTAGAAGATTAAAGTCTGACAACCATTCAAACGAAGAACTCTGGCACTTACTGATTAAAGCATCTTGCTTTAATCCAAATTCCTTTTGGACTATGCTTCTTTAATTATTTTTTGGCATTTAACTTCCTTCCAGCTTTTAAGCTTCCCAAGTTTTTACTCCTTGTTAAATGTAACTTTATCTTATTCTCTTCTCTTGTTAATTACTTTTATTTATTGCTTCTGTTATACCCTTGTTTTATGTAAACCGATCCGATATGGTTTATTTACTATGAAGGTCGGTATAAAAAAGTGTTAAATAAATAAATAAATATCCTGCATAGCTTCAACAACAGGGGTGAAGAAAAAAAGGATTCGCAATCACAAAGCGGGGAGTAGCTGGCTTGTTACGGCGGTTACTACCCCAAACCAAATGTGCCTGATACTTCACTTTCAATGCATATCCAGCATGGCTCTCTGCTTCAACGGCAGGGGAGAAGAAAAAACAACCAACAAGGGCTGTACAACACAGTCTAGGTAAAACAAATAAGCATGGGTGTAGCTTGCTTATTGCGGCGGTTACTACCCCTAACTAATCAAGCTAGATATTTCACTTGGATGCAGCTCCATCACTGCTCTCTACATTAATGGTGGGGGTGGAAGGGGAATAGAAGAAAGAGCTAAGAGAAACAGATAAGTATGAGAGAAAAAATGTGTGAAGCTTGCTGGGCAGACTGGATGGGCCATTCGGTCTTCTTCTGCTGTCATTTCTATGTTTCTATGTTACTCACCGAGCGTCGATGAAGTGTACGCAAAGGGAGACCTGTGTAGGGAAATTATTTGTGAAGTAAAACTTCAAGTGTTTCCGTGAGGAAAAGTTGTGAGAAAAATCTCACAGAGCTCCTAATTGCGAGGCAAACTGCAGCGCGGAAAAAAAGAGACTGAAGGGAGACCCCTGTGGACACAGGAATCATGGCATGCTGGGCATGCTCAGTGCACTCAGTGTGCCAGTCAAAGTTTCTAGAAACTTTGACAAAAGTGTTCCGTAACAGGGCTCCTTCTGATGATGTCACCCATATGTGAGGACTACCATCCTGCATGTCCTTGGAGAATGATGAATTTGCAGGGGACATAACCGGTCTAGAGTCAGTTGTACCGCCGCCCGCTTGACCAGATAGCTGCATGGGGAAATTAGAAAAAGTTCCTGTACGGGACAAGCAAATTCTAAAACGTAACCGTTTCTTATCACATTGAGAACCCACTGGTCCTGAATGATCTTGGCCTACTCGTCGTAAAAGTGCATTAAAGCGACCTCCTACAATAGGAACGACGGAGTGGACCAGCCTGGCATCATTGGGGAGACTTACCTCCTGCCGAGGACTCAGAGGATCCCCCAAAGGACCTTCTGGCTCCACGAAAGGATTGTCCCCATGCTTGCCCCCCTGAAAAATATTGTCTCTGTGGTTCTGGCATATCACAGGTAGGTTGCGATCCTCTGTCGGACCGAAAATGAGACCTTGATTGAAAAAATCTCTTACCCTTAGGTTTATCCTCGGGTAACCTGAGGACTTTATTGTCTCCAAGAGACTGGATTAGTTGCTCTAGATCCTTGCCAAACAAGAACTTACCTTTGAAAGGCAAGGATGCCAATTGTGCTTTAGAGGAAACATCCGCCGCCCAATTGTGAAGCCAAAGCAACCTTCGGACGGCCACAGCTGATGCCATTATTTATTTATTTAACATTTTTATATACCGACATTTATTCGGAACATCACATCGGTTTCCATAGAACTGGTAATGCAGCTAACAGAGCTTTACAATGAACGGTTTTAAAACAGTATTAAACAATAATAATTAATGGGGGCTAAGGGAAGACATAACAAATACAAGGATCATTAAAGTTGCATAAGTACAAAGATCATTAATGTTGCATAAAGGAATAAAAAAAAAATTACTGATTAACGGGCTGAGGGAATTAAGGTATATTGTAGTAACAGATATTAGGGGCTGAGGGAAATTATAGAATAGTGAATCACTGTTTACGGGGCAGGGGGGTATTTACAGGATAGTGAATTAAGGGAGGTTGAAGAGGGGTAGGAGAGAGAGAGAAAATAGCGAATATAAGTCAAAAGTCAATAGAAGTAGGGAAAAACAATTAAGCTAGAGCCCATAATGAGCTCACATAGGTCGGAAGTTAAATTATAGCAGAGAGAGTCGACTTAAGAATGTGCCCAGGGAGAGGGAGGGGAAGAGGGTTACATGTTGTTTCTGTAGGCTTGTATGAACAGCCATGTTTTGAGTCTTTGTTTGAACTTTTTGGGGCATTCTTCTTGTCGTAGATCAGGTGGCATGGTATTCCAAAAGGTGGGTCCAGCAATAGATATGGAGCGTTCTTTAGTTGTCATAAGGTGGGTGAGTTTGGGTTAATGAGTTTGAAGTGTTGCTAAGTATTGCAATCTAGTGGGTCTGTTGTTGGGGCGGAATAGAAGTGAGTCATTAAACCAAAGCATATTGGGGTTGTGAAGCGCTTTGTGAATGAGGGAGAGGGTCTTGTATTTAATTCTGGCGGAAATCAGGAGCCAGTGAAGTTGTTTGAGGATGGGGGTGATGTGGTCTTTTTTGCGTGTACCTGTCAGGATGCGTGCTGCAGCATTCTGGAGCATTTGTAGAGGGGCAAGAGTGTTTTTGGGGAGGCCCAGGAGGATGCTGTTGGAGTAATCAATTTTGAAAAGGATGCTGGATTGAAGAACAGTGCGGAAGTCATTAGTGTGCAGTAGGGGTTTGAGCTTTTTTAGAGTGTTCAGCTTGAAATAACAGTCTTTTAAAGTGGAATTGATGATTTTTTTCAAGTTGAGTTGGGTATCAAGGGTGACGCCTAGATCACATAAGTGAGGGGAGAAGTTGAGTGTGGGCAGGCGAGTGTTGGTGGGGGTGGTGATAATAGAGTTGTGTTGGGGGGTAATGATCATAAGTTCCGTCTTGTTAGTGTTGAGGGCAAGATGGAGCTTGGTAAGGAGGTTGTTGATGGCCGACAGGGCAGAATCCCACGTCTCGAGGGCATTATGTATGGAATCTTTGATGGGGATAATTATTTGCACATCATCAGCATATACGAAATATGGAAGAGAGAGCTCTGAAAGGAGGCGGCATAGGGGCAGTAGGTAAATGTTGAAGAGGGTAGAGGAGAGGGAGAGATGTGGAGAGGGAGAGATGTGGAGAGGAGGTGGTAGTCTAGGTAGTCTGTTAGTTGACTGTTAACAATTTTTTTTTGAAAAAGGTAGAGGAGAGGGAGGAACCTTGAGGTACACCTTGAGTTATGTTAATTGCCTTGGATTCGCTGGTGCCTATTTTGACTTTATAATTCCTGTTGCTTAGGAAGGATTTAAACCATAGCAATGGGATTCCAGAGATGCCTAATTCAGATAGCTGTTCGATTAGCAGGTTATGGCTAATGTTATCGAAGGCTGAGGAAATGTCAAGCATGGCCAGTATGTAGGAATGTCCCTTGTCTAGGCCTTTCAGGAGATAGTCTGTAAGGGTAGTCAGTAGTGTCTCTGTGCTACGATGTTTGCAAAATTCGTGTTGAGATGTGGAGAGGAGGTGGTGTTGATCTAGGTAGTCTGTTCGTTGACGGTTAACAATTTTTTCCAGGACTTTTGCTATGAATGGGAGATTGGAAATAGGGTGGTAGTTAGCCAGGTTCGTCAAGTCGAGTTAGAGTTTTTTAAGTATTGGTTTGACAGTTCCAAGGGTGATGGAGCTGTTGATAATGCTGGCTAAGGGTTTGGCAATGATATTAGGGATGGAGAGGAGGGATTTAGAAGGGATTGCGTTTGATGGGTGTGTGGAAGGTCTCATTTCTTTTAGGACTGCTTCTGTTTCAGTGAAGGTGGTGGTCTCAAAGGTGTTTAGTTCGGCGTTAATGGTTTTAGTGGGAGGTTTAATGGGGGATGTGGCTGTAGGGAATCGTGTTGTGAGATTTGATATTTTATCGTCAAGTATTGTGCCAATTCTTCGCATTTTGTTTTGGCTTCATCATTTGGGAAGGAAGTTGTTGAGGTTTTGGTGAGGTCAGCCACAAATGAGAAGAGGGTTTTGGGATTAAATTGTAGGTCGTGGATTCTTAGCGCATTACTCTGGAGGAAGTACGCACTAAATCATAGAGGGCATCCACACCATAAGCATGGGCATCCATACTATAAGCCACAGCTGCTTCCACATGCTCAGCCATATCAGCTGCTTCCACACGCTCAGCCATATCCGCATCCATACCTGATAAAGACAAATTACCTTGAAGCTGCTGTACCCACCTGAGACAAGCACGCTGCAAGAAACTTGAACAAAGTGCTGCACGCAAACCCAGGGAAGCCACCTCAAAAATCCTTTTAAGGTGTAACTCCATCTTACAATCTTGTACATCTTTTAAAGCGGCAGGACCAATAACCGGAATCGTGGTGTGCTTAGTCACAGCAGACACTGCCACATCTACTTTTGGGAGAGAAAAAAAATTCTAAATCCTGTTCTGGTAGAGGGTAAAGTTTCCCCAAGGCTCTGCCAACCTTTAAACCAGAATCAGGAGTCCCCATTCCTCTTCTACTAACTTCCTAAGCGACTTGTGGTAAGGAAAAGAAGTTGGAGGATCTCGGATGGCACCTAGTACAGGGTCCTTGCCGTCCAAATCCTAGTTCTCCTGTGGCATTTTAACCCCAAGAACCTGGTAAGCCAAGGGAAGCAAATTCCCTTTTAAAAAGGCGGACCACCTTAGGATCTTCAGCCTCAGGAATAAAAGAGACCGGGTCATCCCCTTGACCCGCATCCTCGGTAGCCAGAATAACCGGAGCCACCAGGGGGGCTTGGCCAGACCCAGGAGCTATGATAGCGTCCTCTGGATCAACCGCCCCAGCTGCATCACCCTGCGGGTGAAAAATCAAGCCCTGTGCTGAGGGAAATCTATTACCGGGCATAGGAGACCTCCTGGGACCCCCGAAGGACCCTCAGTGGGCTGGACTGGTGGAATATGCAGCTGTGTAGTCCCCCAAGCCTCTTTCTGTCTGGCCATATAGGCATCATGAAGTAACAAAACAAAGTCTGTGGAGAAAAGCCTCCTCGCAACAAAACCAGCATGGTCTGGTTGAAAAACAGGCAAACCAGAGCTTTCCTCCCCTGCTAGTTCCACAACTCGGAACGGGCCGGAGACAGAGATGGAGGACCCTCCCCCCCCCCGCCCCCATTGACACGGGAACTGCCGCAGCAAAATCCAAAATGGCCGCCATTCCTGCTCTGGCCGGGTGAGGTAAAGCAAGTTTGCTTACCGTAAACGGTGTTTCCTTAGATAGTAGGATGAATTAGCCATGCTGTCCTGGGATCTGTCAATCAGGTCCGGGAGGCGGAGCTTGTTAAGCAGAGGTTCGTTTTTTGTTCCCTCTGCGGCTGCGTGTGTGTTCCCACGCAGGAAGTAACAGATTCTCCTCAGTCTGTGATTAAGCCTCAGGTAAGAGAAGAAACCCAGTGACTGCCAGGGAGGAGGGTGGGTCAGCATGGCTAATTCATCCTGCTATCTACGGAAACACTGTTTACGGTAAGCAAACTTGCTTTTCCCGTCGATAAGAGGGCTGAATTAGCCATGCTGTCCTGGGAGTCTCAAGCTCCCAATCACGTCTGGTTGTATAATGTTGCTTTGAACGTGATCTGCTGGAGTGTGGCAGTCACTTAGAATGGGACGGTAAAGATTGTAGGACTGCTTGTCCTATCTTTGCATCCGAGATTGCTTGTTGATCAAGGCAGTAATGTGACGTGAAGGTATGGCGTGATGACCATGTAGCTGCCTTGCAAATGTCTACTGGTTGTATATTTCGAAGTTGTGCTCATGAGGTGGTTAGAGCACAGACTTGGTGAGCTTTCGGTCTGGTAGCGAGATGTAATCTTTGATTTCCATAACAAAATTGAATGCATTGCACTATCCAGCTGGATATAGTTCGTTCGTTACCGGTAGACCCGGTGCCTTTGGATCAAATGATACAAACAGTTGAGAAGTTCGGGATGGTATTTTTGTTCTGTTCATGTAATATGCCAATGCTCTTTTAGTCTAGAGTGTGAGCAATTTTTCCCATTCATTGCTGTGGGGTTTTGGGAAAAACATAGGCAATTCGATGTTTTGGTTGAGATGGAATTGTGAAATTACCTTTGGTAAGAAGGAGGGATGCGTTCTAAGCACCACCTTGTGATGGAAAAACTGTAAATACAGTTCATAATGGACCAGTGCTTGTAATTCACTGACTCGTCTTGTCAAAGTTACTGCCACTAGAAATACCACTTTCCACGTTAGATACTTTATGTGTGCTGAATCCAGAGGTTCAAAGGGAGGAAGCATGAGTTGTTCCAAAACTGGGTTGATATGCCAGGGAACTGGAGGCTTGATGATGGGAGGGCAAAGGTGATAGAGTCCTCTGATGAAACGAGACAGGCATGGATGATTAGATATGGAGACATCATTGTAAGGTCTACGGTAGGCTCCTATGGCACTGAGATGAACTCTGATGGAAGATGTGGCCAGACCTTTGTCATACAGCGTGTGCAAATAATCCATCTGGTGGACAGTCCAATGGTGATATGTGATTGGATGTGCAGCAAGCGGAATAACGTTGCCATTTGTAACTGTAATTTTTCCTCATGGATGGCTTTCTTGCTTCTAATAATATAAGTTGCGCTTGTTGCGATACTTTCTGTTCCGTTAAAAGAAGCCGCTCAACCTCCATGCTGTCAAGTGGAGGGATGCGTGCAAAAGGTGCAGAAGAGTCCCGTGATCCTGAAGGAGAAGATCTGGTCGATTGGGAAGACGTATTGGCTGGTCTCGAGATAAGTGAAGAAGGTAACTGTACCATGGTTATCGTGGCCAGGCCGGGGCGATAAGAATCAGTTGAGCTCTGTCCTGTATGCACTTTTGAATTGTTCTGGTGATCAGAGGTATGGGAGGAAAGACATATAGAAGACCCGTTGACCATGGTATGAGGAACGCATCTTGCGCCATCCTGCTGGCGCTGGGTCTTACGGAGCAGAAATTTGGAACTTGTGTGTTGAGTTCCGTTGCAAAGAGATCGATCGATGGGGTTCCCCATCTGCTGAATATACTGTGGGCCACTGCTGGATTGAGGGTCCATTCGTGTGGATGGAAGATGCGACTTAACTTGTCCGCTCTTGTATTTGCCACTCCCGGTAGATACGTTGCTTGCAGATGTATGCAATGCTGCTGAGCATGTTGGAAAATGATCAACGTCTCCTTGCAAAGGGGCCAGGAACCCAATCCCCCTTGTTTGTTGATGTAGAACATTGCTACTTGACTGTCCGTATATATCATGACTCTGCGGCCTTTTAGATAGATTTGAAAGGCTTGTAGGGCATTCTGAATCGCCCTGAGTTCTAATAGGTTTATTTGTAAACTTTGTTCCGGCAGGGTCCACAGACCTTGCGTCTCGTAAACTTCGAGATGCGCCCCCCAACCTTTCCTCGATGCGTCTGTAGTTAGGATTGCATTGTGGATGGGCGGGCGGAATAAAGCTCCCTTCGCCAGTGTGGAGTGAACAAGCCACCATACAATGTCCCTTCGCATGCTTGCTGTAAGAACTATTGGTTGTTTTGGTGGCTGTGTATGTTATTTCCATTGTCTCTTTAATCCCCATTGTAGTCTTCTCATATGAAGTTTGGTGTTGGGAACCATGAAACTGGCCGCCGCCATGTGACCCAAGACTACTAACACTTGTCTTGCTGAAGGCGTCTGAGTGCTGTTCAGTTGCTGTAGTAGTTGTCGGAGTTGTAATTGTCTGTCCACAGGAAGATAAGCTCTGGTTCTCATCGTATCTAGATACGCTCCTATGAATTGTAGTTGTTGTGTCAGTTGTAGGTGTGATTTTTGGAAATTGATCACTAACCCCAACTGTTTCAAACATTGTATGATCTGTTGCAGATGTTGTAGCAGTAGCTCTTGAGTCGGGGCTACAATGAGCCAATCATCCAGGCAGGGGAAGACTGTTATTCCTTGTTGTCCGAGGTGTGCCACCACCACTACCATGCACTTGGTGAATACTCTGGGTGCAGCTGATAACCCAAAGGGGAGTACTTTGTATTGGTAATGTCGATGGTTGTACCGAAAACACAGGTAACGCCAAGAAGAGGGATGGATTGGAATGTGTGTATACACATCCTTCAGGTCGATGGAGCACATCCAGTCGTTGGGTTGTAATAGAGGAAGAATCGACTTCAAGGACACCATCTTTAATTTTTCCCTAATTAGGAATTTGTTGAGTTCCCGAAGATCTAGAATGGGACGTTGTCCACCCGACTTTTTGGGAATCAGGAAGTAAGGGGAGTAAAACCCCATGTTCTGTTGTTTGTTGGATAGAAGCCTGATGGCCTTCTGTTTGTGCAAACTGGAGATCTCTTGTTCGAGTAGCACTTGAGTCCTGTTATTGTGTGTGAAGGAAAGGTGGGGTAACTCCGGTTTTCTTAGAAATTGAAGACAGTATCCCTGACGTACGATATCTAGTACCCATTAATCAGATGTTATTTGCTCCCAATATGGGAGACACGATTTGATTCTCCCCGTTGGCATTAAGGAGTGTGGTGGTGGCTCTATATTCAAAAAGACTGTGTCGGCTGCAGCTTTGATTCTTTGCCTTTGCACAGCCTGCCAGTGAATTTCATTCTCACCTGATTCTGCCTGCCTAGCGTGACTCGGACGTCGGGGGAGGAGCTGACTGGGACGCCTACAAGAACGGCATTCACACAGCTGCCAGCTGCTGCAGCTTTGATTCTTTGCCTTTGCACAGCCTGCCAGTGAATTTCCTTCTCACCTGATTCTGCCTGCCTAGCGTGACCCGGACGTCGGGGGAGGAGCTGACTGGGACGCCTACAAGAACAGCGTCCTATCGGCGCACCGCAGCCGCCCCGCCAAAGCCGAGCACGCCCAAGGGGTGCACGGCTTTGCTCGGCTTAGCTTGGCGTGCTTGGCTCTGGCAGGAAATTTTTGGTTAATCGAATCTGCAGCCACGAGTTTATGGTATGGAACTGACTTCATATTTGGACTAAGGCAAAGCATCCTAGGTGAGATTTTTTTTTTCTTTTCTTCAGTTTTCCTTATTTTGGGTAAATAAAATCTACTCTGGCTGAGTCTCCTCTTTGTAATGCCGCATACAAAGAGGAAGGCAAAGCTAAGGGATTTATCCTCTACACCTGTAATTGGTAATCAACCCAAAATAGAGGATTGCTTTGTGAAAAATCCCATAGAAATCCCAGGAGGGGTGGTCGCAGAGGGATATGACCAGGAGCAGGGGATTTCCCTCCAGACCCAAGAAACATCTTTGACCCCGGGAGCACCAGCAACACCGGAGCCACCAAGCGGGATCAGAGTAAGGATTGATTCCTTGGAGGATCCAAGACTCAACCTAAACTATACTCCACTGCGAGATCAGAGAGTAGCAGGTACTTTAACCCGCACCTCGGAGAGTCCAGTAATGGACTCTAAGGATCAAAATGGTAGTTTTTTACAACAGCCTGTACCCGCCCAGGCCCCATTAGAGGGAGGAGATGGAGTCATTCAAGAAGGGTCAGTGTCTGGAATAACCGTAATCACCCCGAGGAATTTTACCCTTGAAGAAATAGGGACTTTACTATTATCAATGCAAAAATCTATTAATAGTATGGCAAAAACATTGCAGGAAGTTTTGAATAAGCATGTAACCCATCAGATGAAGATAGATAAAATAGAAGGTTCTGTACACTCTGTAGAAACTAAAGTGAAGGAAATAGATAAAATACAAGGAAACTTAATTAAGTCTGAGAAAATACATACTGACAAATTGGAAATTATAGAAAATCAAATGAGGGAGAAAAATTTAAGGTTGCTTAATTTTCCTAAAACTCATTTAATGTCTGCAACAGATTTATTTAAAAGTTATCTTGTTAATGTGTTAAAATGCACAAATGAAGCAATACCTGCAATTGCAAGGATCTATTATATACCTCAAAAACAGGCACTAGATGATCTAAAACAGGACAATCAAGTAGATTTGGATTTATCCGATCTATTGGAAAAGTCTTTTGAGATGGATATAAAGACTAGAGCTACTCTCATTGTGCAATTTTCTTTTATTTCTGAAAGAGACTCGTTACTTAGGATCAGTGGCGTAGCCACGGGTGGGCCTGGGTGGGCAGGTGCCCACTCAACTTAGACCCAGGCCCACCCAACTGGCACCGGAACTGCAAGGCTGTCGCGGGATCCCATCCCCGCGACAGCGAACAAGAGAACCCACGCCTCGCGCGCCATCACGGCACACATGGGGAAGCAGTGCTGCGGCCGTATGGCCAACCGGTCTTCCTGTTCGGGGGGGGAGCGGAAGCGCCGCGCGCAGCTTCCGCTTCCTCCCCCCAATGCAGAAAGATCAGCTGCCTCTCCTGCTGCCACCCGTTCTCCTGCTATCTTCGGACCAAACGGCCCGCCGAACTTCCTGTTTGGGGGAGCGGAAGCGCCGCGCACAGCTTCCGCTTTCTCCCCCAAAGCAGGAAGATCAGCTGCCTCTCCTGCTGCCACCGGCCTCCTGCTATCTTCGGGCGTCGGGCCGTACAGCCCGCCGATCTTCCTGCTTGGGGGGGGGGGAGGAAGCGGACGTTGTGCGCTGCGCTTCCGCTCCCCCCCCCGACAGGAAGTTCGGCGGGCTGTACGGCCCGACGCCCGAAGATAGCAGGAGGCCGGTGGCAGCAGGAGAGGCAGCTGATCTTCCTGCTTTGGGGGAGAAAGCGGAAGCTGTGCACGTGCTTGAATGTGTATGTGTGGATGAGAATGGGAGTGTGTGTGGGTGAAAACTGGAGCCTGGGTGTGTATGTGGGTGAGAATGGAAGCTTGAATATGTGGGTGAATGGGAGCTCGAATGTGTGTATGTGTGGTTGAGAATGGGAGCCTGGGTTTGTGGGTGGGTGAGAATGGGAGCTTGAATGTGTGTATATATGGGTGAGAATGAGAGCCTGGGTTTGTGTGGGTGGGTGAGAATGGAAGCTTGAATATGTGGATAAGAATGGGTGGTTGAATGTGTGTATGTGTGGGTGAGAATAGTACCTTAAATGTGTATATGTATGGATGAGAATGGGAGCTTGAATATGTGTGGGTGAGACTGGGAGCATGGGTTTGTGGGTGAGAATAGGAATCTGGGTTTATGTGTGTGGGTGAGAATGGGTGCCTGGATGTGCGTCTGTGTGTGCATAAGAATATAAGCCTGGGGAGGGGTGAGAAAGTGAGAACTTGAATGTGAGCTTGTGGGGGGGGGGGGGGGGGAGAGCATATGAGAGTGACAGCTTGAGTGTGTGAGAGGGAGTCTGTGAGAGAAAGCGTGTGTGTGTGTGTGTGTGGAAGGGAAGAAGACAGTAATAGAAGAAAGACACTGAAAAGGAATTAGGAAATGAACTATAAGGGAAAATGGGAAAAAGAGACCAGGACCAACTGATTAGAAAAATACAAAGATCAGACAACAAAGGTAAAAATATATATCTATATTTTGAGATGTTAGCAATTTAAATATAAGCAACACAACCGCTCTCTCAAAATTTATGGACAGGTAGGAGCCGTGTATAAAATCGTAATAATAAGAAGGCTAAAGTACCACAAATCACCGTGAATTATGTTTGTATCATTAAGTAAACCTCATACTTAGGCGTAGATGTGAATGCTATGCTGCATAATTTGGCATTATTTATCAGTAAAAAAACAACTAGTAGACCTGCATGCCTACAGCCCACCCATGTTAACCTTGTGCCCACCCAAAAAATCAATTCTGGCTACGCCACTGCTTAGGATATATTTCAGAAACCAGAAAGCCAAATTTTATGGTCAGTGTATAAGGATGTTTCCTGATATATCACGAGAGTCACAAACTAGGAGGAAAGAATTTTTAACAATGAGAGAGCAAGCTCAACAAAAAGGGATTAAATTTATTTTAAGATTTCCATGTTCCTGTATTATTATATATCAAGGGAAAAAATTTATCTTTAATCAACCTATCCAGTTAAGATCGTACCTGAATGCCCAACCCTAAAAACTCTAATGAGCTGGGAATTAGTATATACTATGGTGAGATTAATAAATCTTTATTGTAAGTTTCCTAGAATAACTGCTTCTGAAGTTAAGTAAGCCACATCATATTCTCTTTTTCTTATGACCATGTATATTTTAGATAAAAATTCACAAAAAGACTGTGTCACTTTAGGTGTGGAAGTTTGTTGTTGACTTTGCTGGTGCGGAGTACGTGGTTTCCCTCTACGAGGTATCTGGGAGTGTTGTGTTTGAGATTGTGGTCTCTGATATGCTGGGTATGACTGGGGTCAGAAACTTTGATACAATCTGTAAGGTCTACGCCCATACGACGAACGTCGAGTATAAGGGTAGTATCGCTTAGAGGTCATATAGTACAGTTGTGATTGCAGAGACTGCATGGCTATCGCCTCTTCCTTTAATTTACCCACTGTTTCCTGTAGCTTCATGCCAAAAAGGTTATCCCCTGTGCAGGGAAGATTGGCCAATTTTTCGTGGACATCTTCCCTTATGGAACTAGAGCGTAGCCATGCTGTTCTACATGCTGCTATAGCCGTCGCTGACGATCTTGACGATGTCTCCATGCCCTCGTATACTGATCGGAGTAGATGTCTCTTGCACTCTTCCATGTCATGGAGAGTCTGCGGAGGTTGATCTCCCGTAGTTGCAAGCATCCCTTTTGTTGCCTGGATGCATTCATACATGTATTGCACCATATAGAATTGATGATGCATGATCCTTGCAGTAAGCATTGCATTTTGATAAATCTTACGTCCAACATCATCTAGGTATTTGTTGTCCTTGGTAGGTGGGTACGTTGCATGGGTCTTATTCTTTTTAAATCGTTGCATCGCCAATTCAACTACCGCGGACTCATGAGGCAGTTGTGGAAGTGCATAAGGTGAGTCCCTCTTAATTCGGAATTTTATGTCCGATTTTCGGGAAACCGCTGGTAACGAATGAGGTGTTTCCCAAGATTTAAAAAGTAGTTGATGAAGTAAATCATGTGGAGGGAGAACAGTAGGTTTCCCCGGGACATCTAAGATCTTTAAGAGTCCCAGGGTCTCCGATCTGGGGTCAGGTTCCTTTTGAACCTGTAATTGCAGAATGTTACCCATCTTTTCTAGAAACTTGGGGTACGAGAGGTCTTCCGGAGGGGAATATGGTTCCTGTGGGAGCTCTGGTGAGTCGGACAGAAACCCCGTTGATGATGACGGTGATTGGGAAGGGGAGAGAGTATCCTCCAGAATATCCGGGTGTGTAGGTGAATGAACTCGGGTCACCTCTCTCAAGGAGAATGGTGGTTCAGGTCCTGGGTCTCTCCGAGGTGGAGTGGAAGGGTTGGTGATTGAACCCTTAGGCAGTTTGCCTATGGCAAAGGAAGCTTCCAATGTTTCGTAGAAACCTGCCAATGACTGAGATAATTGCCAAAAAGCTTCTTTGGTTGCTGGAGGCATGTAAGGTTTGCCTGTATCTTGTGGTATAGGTGTATTTATTGGTGGAACTATGTCCTCAGTTGCCCTCGAGGGGCTTGTAGAGGATCTGGATGCCGGCGACGAAGTGAGGCTTATAGGCGATTGTTGTGATTTCGACTTATGGTGGGATAGTACTGATGACCTGGAGGTGGATGGGCTGACTCCCCTCTCCTTGTGTCGTGGCGTTACAGCATGACCTGCAGAATGATGCCTTCGAGTATGCTTATGTGTATGTCTAGACCTTTTAGAGGAGGTATCCGATGTCGCGATTCACTGGAAGTGGAATGTGACCTGGAATGGTGCTTGCGTTTATGATGTCTCCTAGTCTCCTGTGTCTCTTTAAGACCATGCATTGGTGGGTCTTGTTTGGACTTCCCAGAGAGAGAATCTAATTCTGGTCTGCGTCCCGTTGGAATCGTGATTCGTGTTCTGAGTTCACCAGTATGCTTCGGCTTCATCGTTATTTTAGGTGTTGACATCGTCTTGGTCTGAGTCGATGGTGTCGGCGCCGTACTGCGCGTCGATGGCATCGGCATCGTCCTATCTGCCGATGGTGTCGGCGCCGTCCTGTGCTTCGACGGGTTCGGCGCTTTCCTGTGCTTCGACGAGTTTGGCGCCGTCGGCTGTGCCGACGGGGTCTGCGCCGTCTGCTGCGCCGATGAGGTCTGCGCCGTCTGCTGCGCCGTTGGCTTTTGTTTTGATGGCGGAGGTCCACCATCTTTTGGCGGCTCCGAATGACGTGGCGCTGTTTTGTATGGCGCCGCCCTTTCCGCGCCTTGTAAGCGCTTTCTCAGCGCCTTATGGCGTGGTTGTTTTCCGGCGCCATGCCCCGATATAGCAAATGTTGCTTACCTGATGTAACAGGTGTTCTCACAGGACAGCAGGATGTTAGTCCTCACAAATGGGTGACATCGAGGATGGAGCCCAACCACGGAAAACTTCTGTCAAAGTTTCAGGAACTTTGACTGGCCCCTACTGGGCATGCCCAGCACGGCACTAACCCTGCAGCCAGCAGGGGTCTCCCTTCAGTCTTGTTTCAAAGCTACAGGCAGTGCCGAAAAATAACATAATAAAAAAACGAACCCAACACCGCGGGGTGGTGGGCGGGTTTCGTGAGGACTAACATCCTGCTGTCCTGTGAGAACACCTGTTACATCAGGTAAGCAACATTTGCTTTCTCACAGGACAAGCAGGATGGTTGTCCTCACAAATGGGTGAGTACCGAGCTGAGGATGTCCTATCGTGCACCAAATGTACCCAACGGTGTGCAACAGGCACAACAACTGGGGTGTAATTTGGTAGAGGGCATCCGCACCCTACCGGGAAGGTGGAAGGGTGTTGGTACCTTATGCTGAAAAAAGGTTACGCAAGACAGATTGGCCGAAGATGGAATCTTGTCTTCCAGCTTTATCCAAACAATAGTGGGCTGCAAAGGTATGGAGGGAACTCCAGGTTGCAGCTTTGCAGATGTCAGGAAGTGGCACCGATCGAAGGTGTGCTACTGAAGTCGCCATGGCCCTCACAGAGTTTGCTTTGACACGGTCTTGGAAAGGAATGCCAGCTTGCTGGTAGCAAAAGGAGATGCAGTCCGCCAACCAGGAGGAAAGAGCCTGCTTACCCACAGGTTGCCCTAACTTGTTAGGATGGAAAGAGACAAATAGTTGAGTGCTCTTCCTGTGGGCTACTGTACGGTCTAGATAGAATGCTAGAGCCCGTTTACAGTCCAGGGTATGCAGAGTCTGTTCCCCGGAGTTGGAGTGGGGCCTGGGAAAGAAGATAGGTAGTATGATAGATTGATTAATATGAAACTCCGAAACTACCTTAGGTAAGAATTTAGGGTGAGTGCGGAGTACCGCCCGGTCCTGCAGTTTAGTGTAAGGCGGATAGGTAACTAAGGCCTGTAGTTCACTAACCCTGCGAGCTGAAGTGATAGCCAAAAGGAATAATACTTTCCATGTGAGATATTTTAGGTCACAGGAGTGAAGAGGTTCGAAAGGTGGTTTCATAAGGCGACCAAGAACCAAATTAAGGTCCCAAGATGGGGCCGGAGGACGTAAAGGTGGCTTCAAATGGAGCAAGCCTTTAAGAAAGCGTGTTACAAGGGGTTGTACTGAAATAGGGACACCCCCGATACCTTTATGGAAGGCGGCTACCACACTGATATGCATTCTAATGGAAGAGGTCTTTAGACCTGATTCTGATAAATGCCAGAGATAGTCCAAGAATTTGGAAATTGGACAGGAAAGGGGATGAGAGCTGTTTAAGTGTCTCATGATGATCCTTCAATTCAGCAACAATTTGCTGAATTTGCTCACCAAACAAATTATCCCCTAGATAGGGCAGGTCAGAGAGCCTGTCCTGAACCTCCGGACGAAGGTCAGATGACTTGAGCCAAGCCCAGCGTCTTGCAGAGATGGCCGTAGCAGAAAGTCTGGTGGAAGCATCAAAGATGTCGTAAGCTGTTCTTATCTCATGCTTCCCAGCTTCAAACCCTTTATTTAGTAGGGACTGAAGTTGTGGTTGGAACTGCTCTGGTAAGGTATCTGAGTACTCCTGTATCTGTTTAAGAATGACCCTATTGTATTGGGTCATATATAGCTGATAAGAGGCTATTCTGGAAGTTAGCATGGCTCCTTGGAATACTTTCCTACCTATACTATCTAGGAATTTATTTTCCTTAGTAGGAGGTATGGAAGAATGTGGCTTTATTCGTTTAGCTTTCTTTTGAGCTGATTCTACCACAACAGAGTGGTGGTCTAGCTGAGGTTTCTGAAAGCCAGGTGCTGACTGTACAAGATAGGTAGAGTCAGCTTTTTTGTTTACTGGAGCAACAGATCCAGGAGATTCCCAATTCTTTTTTAGAAGGTCCAGAAAAACCTGATAAATCGGAATAGAAGTGATGACTTTAGGGGCATCAAAGAATTGGAGCAACTCCATCATCTGGTGCCTGTCATCTTGCTCCGATTGAAGCTGAAAAGGGACCAACTCCGACATTTCCTTCACGAAATTTATGAAAGAGAGATCCTCAGGAGGAGAACGCTTTCTACTCCCCGCAGGAGAGGGTGGTGAAGGCAAATCATCGGTGTCTGTGGAGGTATCATCACCCCAGGTGTCATAAGGATCAGGTTGCTGACCTGTAGGACCATGAGGGGGTTGGATACCTGAAGGCCCCGGCTGAGGCTCCGAGAAACTCGATGAAATTGTCGGGGGTATCGAGAATGTCCTTGATGGCATCGGTGCCGGTGCCGGCATCGAAGGAATCGGTGTCGGCATTGAAGGAATGGGTGCTGTCATCGAAAATCTCGATGGAGCTGATGTGCGTATCGCCCCCGTGGAATGTATCGGTGGCGAGGGACGACATGGTACCGATGGTACTACCCCCGAAGGGGGAATTCGGTACGGTGTTTCTCCACTCCATGAGATAGCTGTCGGAGACCTGGGTATCAACGAAGGAAGTGCAGTCATAAACGCTTCCATCCGGGCAAGCAGCGGTGCCAGTGCTGCTGGAATCGAGTCGGTGACCGGTTCCACTCTCGGTGCCGGAGGAGTCTGGAACCGTTGCATCGCCTTGTCGATGGCCTCCTGGACCAGCCGGTCCAGTTCTATCCGGAGACCTGGGGTAACAATACCCGGCTCCACGGGAGAGGGAGGCTGAGGCTGAGCCGGAGGGACCACCGTCACCGGTGGAGTCGCGGCTCCCAAACCCCGAATGGGTGAGGGTTGCCTCGGTGTCTGCGAGACAGGAGTGGACAGTGCCACTTCTGGTCAAGACTTCTTCAGAGGAGGCTCGGACAGTACTGAGGTCGATGACTTCGATTCCTCGACGGTCCGAGACTTGTGACGTCGATGGCGATGTTTTTCTCTCCGATCCCCGCGATCTTCGGGGGAAGGGACGGGAGTCTATGGCCGCGGAGACGTCGATGGCAGGCGGTCACCGGGAGGCTGTCGACGATGGTGAAACTTCGACTGTGCCGGTTCCGATGACGTCGATGCAATCGATGGCGTCGGAGTGTGGGCATGGAAAAGGAGTCCCATTTTCTCCATTCTGGCTTTGCGACCTATTGGTGTCATTAAGGCACATTTGGTGCAAGTCAGGACATCATGCTCACTCCCTAAACACAAAACACAGACTCTATGTGGCTCTGTGATGGACATAGTACGTGTACAGTCCAGGCACCGACGGAACCCTGACGCCATGGCCATAGGCCAAAAATTTAGCCGCGGGACGGTCGACTGCCAACAGGCCTCGAGGGCCGAACTCGACGGTAGTCGACAAAAACAACGGCAAAAACTTACCGAAGTACCGCGGAGCAAAAATTTGAAGAGGGGAGACCCCTGAGGGGCAATTTTTTCTTCAAGAAATTAGTTGAAGAAATTCCTGTCAGTAATGTGGTAAGAGCTCCTTAACCGCGTGGCTACTGCTGCGCGGAAAAAAGAAGACTGAAGGGAGACCCCTGCTGGCTGCAGGGTTAGTGCCGTGCTGGGCATGCCCAGTAGGGGCCAGTCAAAGTTCCTGAAACTTTGACAGAAGTTTTCCGTGGTTGGGCTCCATCCTCGATGTCACCCATTTGTGAGGACAACCATCCTGCTTGTCCTGTGAGAAACCTTGCTCTCCGGATCCCTGTCGGGTCGGGGTTGAGCGAATAGAGGATCGATTTTGGTCGGAAAATTGGGGTTCCTGTTCCCCAGGTACTTGTTTTCCTTCTGATGTTTTCGGCCCTGAAGTTTCCCATGAGGCAGCCCTCCGAATAGCGTGTGAGGATTTCTTCACCGGGCCAGGTGAAGAATGGGCCTCCGATGGGTCCGACGGGCACAAACGTTCTCTCAAACAATAGGTCCTTTGTTTCTTCGCCATTGGTGACATCCGGGCACAAAATTCACAATCGGAGACATCATGGTTGACGCCGAGGCAGCGGTAACATCGATCATGGCCATCCATGACCGACATTACCTTGCCACAGCGACACCTCTTGAATCCCGACTTAGACATGAGGAGAAGTATGGCTCCACGTACGATCCCGTGAGCGGAAAAAACAGACTGAGGAGAATGTGTTACTTCCTGCACAGGAACACACGCGCAGCCACAGAGGGAACAAAAAACTAACCTCTGCTTAACAAGCTCTGCCTCCTGGACCTGATTGATAGATCCCAGGACAGAATGGCTAATTCAGCCCTGCTATCGACGGGAAAAAAAGAATTTGCAGCCTGTCCAAAAGAAAACGATACTCAACGCTGTTTAGCCACATTCCAGTGGGAACACTGAGAGGAGAGGATCACCTTGCTGGTGGCTGAAAGGAATCAGTAAGTTTTTGCTTCGGACATTGTCTTTTTTAAAAGTATTGGGGCAAAGTGAACTATTTGGGAATATTATTTAGTGTGTTTGTGTCTTTAATAGTCAGAAAGGCAGTGAATAAATAAGAACATAAGAACATAAGAAAATGCCATACTGGGTCAGACCAAGGGTCCATCAAGCCCAGCATCCTGTTTCAAACAGTGGCCAATCCAGGCCATAAGAACCTGGCAGGTACCCAAAAACTAAGTCTATTCCATGTAACCATTGCTAATGGCAGTGGCTATTCTCTAAGTGAACTTAATAGCAGGTAATGGACTTCTCCTCCAAGAACTTATCCAATCCTTTTTTAAACACAGCTATACTAACTGCATTAACCACATTCTCTGGCAACAAATTCCAGAGTTTAATTGTGCGTTGAGTAAAAAAGAACTTTCTCCGATTAGTTTTAAATGTGCCCCATGCTAACTTCATGGAGTGCCCCCTAGTCTTTCTACTATCCGAAAGAGTAAATAACCGATTCACATCTACCCGTTCTAGACCTCTCATGATTTTAAACACCTCTATCATATCCCCCCCTCAGTCATCTCTTCTCCAAGCTGAAAAGTCCTAACCTCTTTAGTCTTTCCTCAGACTGTATTTTTAAATAGTCAATAAGGTAGCTAGTAAGCAGTAGGTAGTGTGTTTATTTTTAAAAGAACTGAGTGTTCTGCAGATTTTTAAAGAACTGAGTGTTTGTATTGAAAAAAAAACCAAAACACACAAAAAAAACAAAACCCAAAAAGTAGCCAGAAGCTAGAAATAAGCTAGGAGCAGTGTATACCTAAGTAAAAAAGTTGAATAGTTCAGCTCAGTTACTCACCTTGGAAAGGTGTTGAGGTAGTGTGATAGGGTTTGAATAGGGACCAACAATTGTTAATCAAGAGAGCAGTGAGTCACTCTGGCTGACTAACTGAAGTTAGACTGTTTGTATTTCCCAACCCTAGCTCATCTCTTAATTTACAGGCAGGTGCCACTTTCACAAAAAAAAAAAAAAAAATCAACAAAAACTTTATTGAGAATTCGATCAGACCCCGGTAGGCTACTACCAGACACATAGTGAATTCACTAATACATTTAAAGAACGTTAGACACATTCCTACTCCCATAGCAACCTAAAACTTAACTAGGAACTGATCAAAATTGAGATGAAGGCAGCAGTCCAGCAGCAAGAGGGGGGCTTCCCAGTCTTTTGCATAGAGTGTCACATGTATGATTTTTTACCCACCGGTGAGAAGTTGTACATGTGCATGTGATGCAAAGAGCTCCTGGCTCTCAGAGAACGAGTCCGATCTCTGGAGGCTAGAGTAGCAGACCTGGAGGAGCTGAGGCAGACAGAGAGGTATATAGATGAGACCTTCAGGGACATAGTAGTCAAGTCCCAACTTCAGACTGGCAGCCCTGGTGCTGCCTTGGAGGAAGAAGGTCTCATGATGGGAGAGCACCAACCAGGTGCAGCAGGAAAGGATCCTGTAGCAAGGACCTGCTCTCCAGGTGATGCATTGTCCTTTCGCACTGAGGATATCTCCCCAAGGCCTACTGCCCAGGAGGGAAGGGTTAGGTCGGCCATCATAGCTGGTGATTCAATTATTAGGAATGTAGACAGCTGGGTGGCTGGTGGGCGTGAGGATCGCCTGGTAACATGCCTACCTGGTGCGAAGGTGGCGGACCTCATGCGTCACCTACATAAGAACCTAGATAGGATTTTAGACAGTGCTGGGGAGGAGCCGGCTGTCGTGGTACATGTGGGCACCAACGACATAGGAAAATGTGGGAGGGAGGTTCTGGAAGGCAAATTTAGGCTCTTAGGTAGAAAGCTTAAATCCAGAACCTCCAGGGCAGCATTCTCTGAAATGCTTCCTGTTCCACGCGCAGGTCAGCAGAGGCAGGCAGAGCTCCGGAGTCTCAATGCGTGGATGAGATGATGCTGCAAGGAAGAGGGATTCAGTTTTGTTAGGAACTGGGGAACCTTTTGGGGAAGGGGGAGTCTCTTCCGAAGGGATGGGCTCCACCTTAACCAGGGTGGAACCAGACTGTGGCGATAACCTTTAAAAAGGAGATAGAGCAGCTTTTAAACTAGAACAAAGAAGAAAGCAGACAGTTGCTCAGCAGCGCATGGTTCGGAGAGAGGTATCTTCAAATGATACTAATGATGCATTAGAATTAGGGCATCCCGACAGTGAGGTTCCAATAATTAGAAAAATAGTCCAAGTGCCTGTAACTAAAAACTCACCTGAGCTAAAAAATTCTAACTTATCCCTATCAATTAAAAAGCAGAATGAAAATACAAACAACAAACTTTGAAATGTTTGTATGCTAATGCCAGAAGTCTAAGAAGTAAGATGAGAGAATTAGAATGTATAGCAGTGAATGATGACAGACTTAATTGGCATCTCAGAGACATGGTGGAAAGAGGATAACCAATGGGACAGTGCTATACTGGGGTACAAATTATATCGCAATGACAGAGAGGAGCACCCGGGAGGAGGTGTGGCGCTTTATGTCCGGGATGGCATAGAGTCCAACAGGATAAACATCCTGCCTGAGACTAAATACAAAATTGAATCATTATGGGTAGAAATCCCTTGTGTGTCGGGGAAGACTATAGTGATAGGGGTATACTACTGTCCACCTGGTCAGGATGGTGAGACGGACAGTGAAATGCTAAGAGAAATTAGGGAAGCTAACCAAATTGGTAGTGCGGTAATAATGGGAGACTTCAATTACCCAATATTGACTGGGTAAATGTATCATCGGGACACGCTAGAGAGATAATGTTCCTGGATGGAATAAATGATAGCTTTATGGAGCAATTGGTTCAGGAACAGACGAGAGAGGGAGCAATTTTAGATCCAATTCTCAGTGGAGCACAGAACTTGGTGAGAGAGGTAATGGTGGTGGGGCACTTGGCAATAGTGATCATAATATGATCAAATTTGATTTAATGACTGGAAGAGGAACAGTATGCAAATCCAAGGCTCTCGTGCTAAACTTTCAAAAGGGAAACTTTGATAAAATGAGAAAAATTGTTAGAAAAAAACTGAAAGGAGCAGCTACAAAAGTAAAAAATGTCCAAGAGGCGTGGTCATTGTTAAAAAAATACCATTCTAGAAGCACAGTCTAGATGTATTCCACACATTAAGAAAGGTGGAAAGAAGGCAAAACGATTACCAGCATGGTTAAAAGGAGAGGTGAAAGAAGCTATTTTAGCCAAAAGATTTTCATTCAAAAATTGGAAGAAGGATCCAACAGAAGAAAATAGGATAAAGCATAAACGTTGGCAAGTTAAATGTAAGACATTGATAAGACAGACTAAGAGAGAATTTGAAAGGAAAATTAGTTTCTTACCTGATAATTTTCGTTCCTGTAGTACCAAGGATCAGTCCAGGACACCTGGGTTGTGACTCCGCACCAGTAGGTGGAGACAGAGCAAAACTTGTGGGCGGAGCCATATATAAGCCCCTGTGCCAGTCACAGCCCCTCAGTCATACGTAATGTCAAAGTAGCCATGCAACCAAGTAACAAAACTGGCTAGAAAATGCACTTCTAACTTTAAACTAACACCAAACTCCTACCTGAACCGGACTCCCCAACCGGGAGAGCTAAACAAGCTAACAGCAGAACCAAGAAAACATTATGAGCGGACTCTCCGTTACTGTAGCGAAGCCCTGCGGGCGGGATCCTGGACTGATCCTTGGTACTACAGGAACGAAAATTATCAGGTAAGAAACTAATTTTCCTTTCCCTGTACGTACCAGGATCAGTCCAGGACACCTGGGATGTACCAGAGCCAACTTACCGAGGGTGGGAAGCAGAGAGTCCCGCTCGGAGTACCCTCTCTCCAAATCCCCCGGAATCGGTAGCCCGGACATCCAACCGGTAATGCCGGATAAAGGTATGCAACGACTTCCAGGTAGCCGCCCTGCAAATCTCTTGAGGCTACACCTGAGAAGCTTCGGCTCAAGACGCAGCTGGAGAGCGAGTCGAGGGAGCCCGAAGACCCACGGGAAGTGATTTTCCCCCCGCACCAAGTACGCCGAACCAATGGCCTCCTTGAGCCAAGTGGCAATCGTCGTGCGGGACGCTGCAACTCCTTTCTTTGAACCAGAGAACAAAACAAAGAGAAGAGCCGTGACCCGAAAAGGATAATTGACCTCCAGACAGCGAAGGGGGGATCTCCGCACGTCAAGCTTCCTTAATTCCCTCGCTTCTGGATCAGAGGGCTCCCGGACCGCGAAAACGGATAGCTCAATTGAAAAAACATGGAAGGCCGACACCCCTTTCGGCAGGAAGGAAGGAACCGTCTGCAAATAAACTCCGGAATCGGAAATACACAAGAAGGGTCCCCTACAGGACAAAGCCCGTAACTCCGAAACACGCCGTGCCGAAGCAATCGCCACCAAGAACACCGTCTTCAACGTGAGATCCTGAAGTTAAGCGTTTCAAGGGTTCAAACAGCGCCGCGCATAAAGCGGAGAGAACGGAATGGAGGTTCCAAGCCGGACAGGGGAGACGCAATGGAGGACGAAGGTGCTTAGCTCCCCGAAGGAAACGGGAGATATCCGGGTGAAGAGCCAGGAAAGTACCACGGACCTTACCTCGCAAACAACCAATCGCCGCCACTTGGACCCGTAGGGAACTGCAAGCCAGACCTTACCTTTGGCAAAACCTGCCTGGAGGAACGCCAGAGTGTCGGAGACAGAAGCCGCAGTAGGGACCACCCCACGCTGCACGCACCATTCCTCCAAGTCACCCAGACACGGACATAAGTCCGGGACGTCGCCTGTGTCCTGGAACGTAGCAACGTGGCTACCACCGCAGCTGAGTAACCTTTTCTCTTCAGCCGATTCCTCTCAAAACCATGCCGCGAGGCAGAAGTGATCCGCAGTCTCCAAACAGACGGGGCCCTGATGGAGTAGACCCGCCATCCACTGTGAGCTGGACGAGGTCTGCGAACCACGGCCGACGCGGCAACTTCGGTGTCACCAGGAGCACGTTGGCTGGGTGCAACTCTATGCGCCGCAGAATCTTGCCGATCGGCCACGGGAGAAACCACGTACAGCAGAACATCCGTCGGCCCGGGAAGCGCCAACGCCTCGACGCCTTCCGCCCTCTTTTCTGGACTTCGACTGAAAAATCGCGGAGCCTTCGCGTTGTGCCACGTGTCCATCAGATCCATGTGGGGCACTCCCCACTTTTCGCAAATGAAAGGCAACGCTTCGTCCGCCAGTTCCCACTCACCGGGATCCAGGCGATGCCGGCTGAGAAAATCCGCCTGAACGTTGTCGACTCCTGCACTGTGAGAGGCTGCTATGTGGCTGAGATGGAGTCCTGACCAGACCATTAAGCGGAGAGCCTCCTCCGCCACCTGTGGGCTCCTTGTCCCGCCTTGGCGGTTGATGTAGGTCACGGTGGTCGCGTTGTCCGACAACACTCGGACCGCCTTTCCCCGCACTACCGGTAGGAAGGCTTGCAGAGCCCAACGGACCGCTCTGGTCTCTAGTCTGTTGACAGACCACTGGGCTAGCGACACTGACCATAGGCCTTGGACCGAGCTCCCTAGGCAGACCGCTCCCCGACCGGAGAGGCTGGCATCCGCGGTCACCACCGTCCAATTGGGCACCAGAAGAGACACTCCAGAGGACAGATGACTGGAATCCAGCCACCAGAGCAGGCTGGACCTCGCGAGTCCCCCTAGTGGAAGCGGAAAGTGGAACTCCTCTGAAACCGGCGCCCAGCAAGATAGTAAGGACGACGGTAAAAGGCCGCAGATGAGCGAACGCCCAGGAAACCAGCGCAGGCATGGAAGCCATATAGCCCCGGACCATAAGGCAGTCGCAGACAAGAAGCGCCGTACTTGAGCTGGCAGCTCGTATCTCCGTTCGTGTGACAGGAACACCTAGCCCTGCGACGTGTCGACAACGGCTCCCAGATATTCCAAGGTCCTCGAGGGTGCCCGATGACTCTTGTTGAAGTTGACCACCCATCCTAGGGACTGCCAAGGTATAAGACCCTGGCCAACTGACAACCGAAATTGATCCTCGGGCTTCGCCCGAATCCACCAATCGTCCAGGGACGAATGGACCAGGAGATCATACTGGCGCAGCCGCGCCGCCACCGCGACCATCACCTTTGTGAACGTGCGGGGGCCGTCGCTAGACCAACCGGGAGCGCTTGTAACTGGCAGTGCTGTCATAGAACGCAGAACCGGACGAAGAGCAGGAACGACGGCTGAATGCCTATGTGATGATACGCCTTCTCGAAATCCAGGGAGGCCAGAAAACTCGCCGGGCCGCCCCGCAGCAATTACCGACCGAATCGACTCCATTTTGAAGTGAGAAACGCGAAGGCATCTTACCGACCGAATCGACTCCATTTTGAAGGGAGAACGCGAAGGCATCGCGAAGGCAACAGTTCACTCCACCAAGATCCAGAATAGATCTGTCCGTGCCGCCTGTCTTGGGGACGACGAAGTAAATGGAGTAACGGCCCCTGCCGTGCGGTTGACCGGAACGGAGGAGGCAGCCGAGTCTGATCACGCGGAGGACCCACTGGTCTGACGATACACCGGCCCATCTCTCTACAACTGAAATCAACTGCGCTCGCCGGGGCTCCCTTGTTTCCCCCGAAAGGACTGCTGCTGCCATGGCGGGGTCCGGGAGGAAGCAGACCTATACGACTGACCAGGAGACTTTGGAGGATGCGACGTCCTGGGATCACGAAAGCGGGACCTGGCCGAAAATGAAAACCGCGCCCTGAATTTATCCTCGAGCCTCGGGAATCAGTCGATCTCCGGCAAGGGAGAGAGCTTACCCATAGGTTCGTGACCTGGAGGTGCAAAGCCGGAGTATCCTATTCTCGATAGAGCAGGGCTGACACAGAGAGGTGAAAAGGAATGAAGCCCAGCCGAGACTACCCCCAGCGGGGTGGGGATGACCAACCCCTCCAGGATGGCGGGAATCAGGGGCCAGCTCCTTCCTGATGAAGAGGCGGATCAAGCTCGAGTAATCCCCTTCCGAAGGCTGTGTCTGCCCCGCCGCCCTCTGCGGCGGTGTGCCATCCCCCTCAGCCCCCCTCAGAGGCGGGGAGGGCGCCTTGGAAATCTCCGGACCAGACGATGCAAACGTCGACATCTCCCTCAGCCCCTTTCGGAGGAGGGGAGGACACCTAGGAAATTACCGGATCCGACGAGGCAGAGGTAGGGCCCGTGCTCAAACCAGACGGTATGGCCCGCAACGGGCGTTTGGCTATGAATCGCCCCACCGTGAACTGCGGCCGAGTACGCGTCCGATCCTAACTTGATTGGCCTCTCAGGCTCCCCGCCTGGCCAGAAGGTCGCTTGTGGGCACTGCAGCCTTAAAGGCCCTATGCCTGGCCAAAAGAAAAAAAACCAGGAACAAAGAGTCCCTCAGAGATCGTGGCGTGTCTCCCCCGGCCCTCCCACCCCCACCGCCTCCGATGGCAAAACAGACCGCGGAGCCGGCGAGTGGGGGGGGGGGGGGGGAACGGAAATGAGGGAAAAAAAAAACCCCCTGGGGACTGCCGCGCTCGACGCCGCACCAAGATGGCCGACTTTCCCGCCAAAGTTCGCGCGAAAAGTCTGTGTGGAATTTTTTTTTTTTTTTTTTTAAATCTTTGCCCGCGGCAGGCAGAACACTGCTTGGGGAAGGCCGCCGGACGGTCCCCGCAACCAAGTACGCCGCAAGAGCGAAATGCCGCCGCCGAACAAGCACCCCCCGAAGCAAGGCCAATGATACTGTGCCCCTCGTTTCGCAGCCTGAGGAGAGCCGAGCTCGCTAGAGACGAGCGGGCGCGAAAACGTCTGAAAAATGAGGACCCCGAAACGAGGAGTTCCCATCCACGCTAGCCTCATCGGAGGACTCAGCCCCCCCGGGGGACATCCCCCGAAGGCCTCCGCTAAGGAGACAACGCGGGAGGCATGCCGGGATTCCCTGCCGGTTCGCGCACAGGTTCGCGAGCTGACCCCAAGATGGCCGCCGCTCCCGCGCTGAGCGGGAAGGGGTCAGCCGGCATGACTGGAGCGGCGAAAACGCGCGACTGCGAACGTGCCGACCGGGATCGGCTCCCCCTGTCTGTCCCGGACGGTCCCTCCCGCCCAGGACGCAAGCGGAGCAAATCCCCTCTCGTGGGAGCCGTGCGCGCGCGCCGAGCCGTGAGCGCGGCCAACCGTTCCCCTCGGCCTCCATGCGGTCGCGGCGGAACGGACGGCGCACTAACAAGACAGAAAATAATTAATTCCTACCGCCTAAACACTCCCCGCGCCTCACCGAGCCGAGAAAACTCCCCCACCGGCGAAGAAACGAAGAGCTGCACAAGAAAAAATAAAAGTACAATTTTTTTTTTTTTTTTTGTACGCAAACCTGCCGCTGTCCGGAGTCCTGGATCTCTTGCTTCAGTTGGGGGTGAGTGAACCGGGCTCCCCGGTGTCACCCCCACGCTGCTGCCAGTGGTAGGCCGGGTCCTCGACCCTCAGCAGCGGCCTCAACCAAGGGGGGATGGTCCCCTCAGAACCTTCCCACCCCCCTGGGAGGCAGGACGGACAGCTTCCTCTTGTCTCTTCTCACCTTCAAATCCTTTTCTTTGTTTTTGTTTTTTTTTTTTTAAATAACCAAAACCAATAAAACCACAATGACCCTGACTAACCAACTATCAGTCCTCAGGCCACTCAGAGGCTGTGACTAGACCTGCACCACCTACTGGAGACAGAGTAAGACTGAGGGGATGTGACTGGCACAGGGGCTTATATATAGCTCCGCCCACAAGTTTTGCTCTGTCTCCACCTACTGGTGCGGAGTCACAACCCAGGTGTCCTGGACTGATCCTGGTACGTACAGGGAAAAGAAGTTGGCTGTAGAGGCAAAAACTCAGTAAAAACTTTTTAAAATATATCCGACGCAGAAAGCCTGTGAGGGAGGTCAGTTGGACCGTTAGATGATCGAGGGGTTAAAGGGGCACTTAGAGAAGATAAGGCCATCACGGAAAGATTAAACGATTTCTTTGCTTCAGTGTTTACTGAAGAAGATGTTGGGGAGGTACCCGTAATGGAGAAGGTTTTCATGGGTAATGATTCAGATGGACTGAATCAAATCACGGTGAACCTAGAAGATGTGGTAGGCCTGATTGACAAACTGAAGAGTAGTAAATCACCTGGACCGGATGGTATACACCCTAGAGTTCTGAAGGAACTAAAAAAATGAAATTTCAGACCTATTAGTAAAAATTTGTAACCTATCATTAAAATCATCCATTGTACCTGAAGACTGGAGGATAGCAAATGTAACCCCAATATTTAAAAAGAGCTCCAGGGGCGATTCGGGAAACTACAGACCGGTTAGACTGACTTCAGTGCCAGGAAAAATAGTGGAAAGTGTTCTAAACATCAAAATCACAGAACATATAGAAAGACATGGTTTAATGGAACAAAGTCAGCATGGCTTTACCCAGGGCAAGTCTTGCCTCACAAATCTGCTTCACTTTTTTGAAGGAGTTAATAAACATGTGGATAAAGGTGAACCGGTAGATGTAGTATACTTGGATTTTCAGAAGGCATTTGACAAAGTTCCTCAAGAGAGGCTTCTGGGAAAAGTAAAAAGTCATGGGATGGGTGGCGATGACCTTTCGTGGATTGCAAACTGGCTAAAAGACAGGAAACAGAGAGTAGGATTAAATGGACAATTTTCTCAATGGAAGGGAGTGGACAGTGGAGTGCCTCAGGAATCTGTATTGGGACCCTTACTTTTCAATATATTTATAAATGATCTGGAAAGAAATACAACAAGTGAGATAATAAAATTTGCAGATGACCAAAATTGTTCAGAGTAGTTAAATCACAAGCAGATTGTGATAAATTGCAGGAAGACCTTGTGAGACTGGAAAATTGGGCATCCAAATGGCAGATGAAATTTAATGTGGATAAGTGCAAGGTGATGCATATAGGGAAAAATAACCCATGCTATAATTACACAATGTTGAGTTCCATATTAGGTGCTACAACCCAAGAAAGAGATCTAGGCGTCATAGTGGATAACACATTGAAATCTTCGGTTCAGTGTGCTGCGGCAGTCAAAAAAGCAAACAGCATGTTGGGAATTATTAGAAAGGGAATGGTGAATAAAACAGAAAATGTCATAATGCCTCTGTATCGCTCCATGGTGAGACTGCACCTTGAATGCGGTGTACAATTCTGGTCACCACATCTCAAAAAAGATATAATTGCGATGGAGAAGGTACAGAGAAGGGCTACCAAAATGATAAAGGGAATGGAACAGCTCTCCTATGAAGAAAGACTAAAGAGGTTAGGGCTGTTCAACTTAGAGGAGAGACGGCTGAGGGGGGATATGATAGAGGTGTTTAAAATCATGAGAGGTCTAGAACGGGTAGATGTGAATTGGTTATTTATTCTTTCGGATAGTAGAAAGACTAGGGGGCACTCCATGAAGTTAGCATGGGGCACATTTAAAACTAATCGGAGAAAGTTCTTTTTTACTCAATGCACAATTAAACTCTGGAATTTGTTGCCAGAGGATGTGGTTAGTGCAGTTAGTATAGCTGTGTTTAAAAAAAGATTGGATAAGTTCTTGGAGGAGAAATCCATTACCTGCTATTAAGTTCACTTAGGGGTAGATTTTAAGAGGCGCGCGAACAGCCTACTTTTGCTTGCGCATCAGACTCAAGCAAAAGTACGCTGGATTTTAGTAGATACGCGCGGAGCCGCGCGTATCCACTAAAATCCTGGATCGGCGCGCGCAAGGCTATCGATTTTGTATAGCCTGCGCGCGCCGAGCCGCGCTGCCTCCCCCCGTTCCCTCCAAGGCCGCTCCGAAATCGGAGCGGCCTTGGAGGGAACTTTCCTTTGCCCTCCCCTCACCTTACCCTCCCTTCCCCTACCTAACCCACCCACCCGGCCCTGTCTACACCCCCCCCTTACCTTTGTCGGGGGATTTACGCCTCCCGGAGGGAGACGTAAATCCCCGCGCGCCAGCGGGCCTGCTGCGCGCCGGGCCGCGACCTGGGGGCGGGTACGGAGGGCGCGGCCACGCCCCCGGGTCGTAGCCACGCCCCGTACCCGCCCCCAAAACGCGGCCGACACGCCCCCGAAACGCCGCGTCGACCGGGCCCGCCCCCGACACGCCCCCGACACGCCCCCCTCCGAAAACCCCGGGACGTACGCGAGTCCCGGGGTCTGCGCGCGCCGGTAGGCCTATGTAAAATAGGCTTACCGGCGCGCAGGGCCCTGCTCGCCTAAATCCGCCCGGTTTTGGGCGGATTTAGGCGAGCAGGGCGCTGAAAATCCGCCCCTTAGAGAATAGCCACTGCCATTAGCAATGGTAACATGGAATAGACTTAGTTTTTGGGTACTTGCCAGGTTCTTATGGCCTGGATTGGCCACTGTTGGAAACAGGATGCTGGGCTTGATGGACCCTTGGTCTGACCCAGTATGGCATTTTCTTATGTTCTTATGTTCACAGACGAACCCTCCCCACCATCGGCACAGTTACGCATAACCCTGACTTATTAAGCCGGAAAGAATCAGAGCCGCATGAACGGCATGCCCTGCCACGAGCCATAAGGTAGAGATAAAATTAAAATCCTTTCTCTGAAGGTACTCACCATGACAGAAGAAAAGGTCCCCCAGACAAACAGCCAAAGCCCCACAAAAAGCTCCTACCTCAGGGGAGGAAGTTGCTCACCTGTAGAGCAGTGCTCTGGTGCAAATACAGTTTTTTGTTTTTTTTATTTAGCTTTAGCTAAAAATGAACGAACAACCTGCCCTGAAAAATAGCCAAAAATTCTTGTAAAAAGCCTCCAGCCGCCTCAGCGGCCTCGTGAAAGGAGGGATCTGGACAACCAGATTTACACTTCACGGGCGCCCAGACCAAGCACACAAGGGTACCAACCCCAGCTCGGCTGCCTCAACCGGACAGGGAAGAACTCTAAGGATTCTAAAAAAAAAAAAATAGAAGAAACCCCCTGGAAGAAGGCTCAAAAGAAAAACATTAGCTAAAAAAAAAATTAGTCAACTGCAGAACTTCAGGATTAACAGCTTCTGCCATCTCCTGGAGACAGAGAAATACTGAGGAACTGCATGTGGCACGGTTGGTTAGATACAGTGTCAGTCAGGTTTTTTTCTCTGTCTCCATCTGCTGATAGGGGGCGATGAACCCAGGTGTCTGGACTGATCCGGGTATGTACAGGGAATAGCTTTGAAGTATTTCTCTCTATTTCATCATTACTGTCTTTTTTCTTTACTCTAGGGGAGAGGTTTGCAAAATATCACCCGTGGACCATATCTGGCTCATGGGTTGTCTTTACCTCAGGCTGCGGCGGTGTATAATTGTCTCGGCCTTGCAGTGATGATGTCATTGTCCCGGCTTGCAAGAGGAAGAGGCATCCTCTGGCTGGCTGAAGTGACATCGCCACTGTAGCCTGGGTCAAGATGCAATTCTCCCTTCCTGTGTACACCACTCCAAGAAGAAGCTCCACCCTGCTCCTCAACCATAGCTCTGAGGGGGAGCCCCCTGCTCCCGTTCCTCAATCGGAACTCCGAGGGGGAGTGAACTCCTCCCCTGACAGAGCGACCCAATATTTAAGTGAGCACCAAGGTGGCTCCTGGGCCAAAATATTTGCCGAACCCTGTTCTAGAGCTCCTTAAGTCTCTTTTCATTGGGCATTTTACTAGCCTCTCTCTGGACTGCTTCTACCCGGTCTCTATCCTTTTGGAGGTACAGCTTGCAGAATAGGGCACAATACTTCATCTGAAGTCTGGCTGATGCCCTGTACAGTGACATTATCTCGTTTTTTTCTACTGGTTATGCCTCTCCCTATGCATGCCTAGAATTCTTCTGGCTCTGGCTACCACCCTGTCACGCTGTTTTGCTACTATGAAATCTTCAGAAATGATCACCTGAGGTCCCCTCCTCTACCCATGTACTGCTACTGTTTTTACATTAGATCTTAGTTCTCAAACTTTCAATTATTCCTGAAGCTTTCTTGGACCACTCCCCATTTTTTTCTACTCTATCTGGAGTACAGGAACATTGGTTCTTACCTGCTAATTTTCACTCCTGAAATACCACAGATCAGTCCAGACAAGAGGGTTTTGCATCCCTACTAGCAGATGAAGGAGAGAATAAAAACTTTTCAGACACTGCTACATAAGCTAGAATGCCACCTGCAGTCCCTCAGTATTGACCTGTACCCAAGCCAAGATGAACCCCGCCAACTTTAACTTTCAACTGTAAACTAACTCCTCTTCCAAGGCGAGCAGGGCAAACAAAGGTTGGAACTCCTGAACTGGAGCCCTCAGTTCCAACAAAGGAACCTGAAACCTCTCAAACTCTTCTGCCCTATTTACAAGCATAGCAATCCAGGTCTTTTGAAATTAAAAACAGGGAAGGGCCTCTGGACTGATCTGTGGTATTTCAGGAATGAAAATTAGCAGGTAAGAACCAAATTTTCCTTTCCTGTACATACCCCAGATCAGTCCAGACTAGTGGGGATATATCCAAGCCCTCCTATTCTGGGTGGGATCCCGAAAGACCAGCTTGCAACACTCCTTCACCAAAAGAAGCTTCTTCTGGCACCCGAACATCCAGATGATAATGCTTGGTAAAAGTTTGAAGTGAAGACCACATCGCTATGTGACAAATTTCCTGCAGAGACAGCAACTAACACTCCACCTAGGAAGCAGCTTGTGCCCTGGTAGAATGCACAAGCAGTCCACTTGATTAATAGCAGTTAATGGACTTCTCCTCCAAGAATGTTTTGAACCCAGCTACACTAACATCCTTCCCCCTGTTACCCCGCTCCTTTCCTTGAGCTCTGCCCTCTGTCCCCCCACGTTATATGATTTCACCGTTTGTTATAAAGTGCTTTCTTCGGTTTGTAATCGTTGCTCCCCTTTACCTCATCCCTTACTCAGTTTACAGTTAAGTTGTTCCAGTGTTACCAAATTGTATTAAGTTGTTATCTTGTAAACCGGAGTGAAGGCAACCTGCTATACTTCGGTATATAAAAGCCTCGAAATAAATAAATAAAAATAAATAATTAACTGCACTAACCACATCCTCTGGCAACAAATTCCAGAGCTTAACTGCGTGGAGTGAAAAAAAGTCTTTTGCATAAGGTGTGTCCGCTGACAAACGTTGAAAAGCGGGAAGCTCTACCCTCACTAAGGAGAAAGGAAAAGATGATCTTTGGCAAAATGGAAGGGACCACATGCAACAAAACTCCATCATCCGTAATTCGCAGGAATGGATCCCTACACGACAAAGTCTGAAGCTCTAAAATCCTTCTGGCCGAACAAATAGCTCCAAGTCTTTAATGTGAGAACCTTCAAAGAAGCTTGACGTAAAGGCTCAAAGGGAAGATCACATAGCCCCTACAGAACTAAATTAAGGTTCCATGCCAGACACAACCTGCAGACCGGAGGCCTCAAATGTTTCACCCCCTTCAAGAAGTGAATGACTCCCGGGTATGAGGCCTGCTGTCTTCCCTTGCCTTTAAGACAACCAAAAGCTGCCTCCTGAACATGAAGGGAATTGTAAGCCAATCCCTTGGTCAAACTGTGCTGCAAAAAAGCCAAGATGTGGGGAAATTCTGCATGCAACAGGTCGACATCTTCCTCCCCAAACCAAGCTTCAAACACCTTCCAAACTCAGACATAAGCCAGAGAGGTGGAAGGTCTTCTAGCCTGAAGCAACATAGCAATCACAGTTTCCGAATAACCCTTCAGACGTAATCGCCTCCTCTCACAAGCCAAGCCACGAAACAAAAGTGATCCAACCGAACCGAAAAAAACGAAGAAGCCCTTGCAGATGACCGAATTGGATAGGCCCACCCACTGCTAGATGAACCAGATCCACAAACCTGGAACAGCAAGGCCACTCCGGAGCTAAGAGAACCACTCTTCCCAGGAGCCGCTCTATTTGGCGCAAGACAACCCACAAGAGGCCACGGAGGAAACACATACAACAGAATTTGTGTGGGTCACAGGAAGAACAGAGCATTGATTCCTTCGGATCCAAACTCTCTCCTATGGCTGAAAAAGCGCCCCACCTTGGAATTGAGGTGCGAAGCTATCAGGTCCAACTGAGGTATGCCCCACCTGGCCCGAATGAGATGCATGGCTTCTGAGGATAACTCCCATTCCCCTAGACACAACTGATTTCTGCTGAGATAATCTGCCTGCATATTGTCTACTCCGGCCACAAGGGATGCCACTCACCAACCCTGTCTGTCAGATGCAATTTTGCCTACACAAAAAGCTCCTGGGCCTTCTGAGCCACCCAGCGTCTCTTTGTCCCACCCTGACTATTTATATACTTCACCATCGTCGCATTGTCTGAGAATTCCCTCACTGTCTGACCTTGGATCTGAGGAAGAAAGGAAGCCAATGTTCTGTGAACCGCTCTTGTTTCCAAATGGTTCATAGACCAGGCCCCTTCCCTTGCTGACCACCAACCTTGAGATGTTTGATCTAGGCACATGACCCTCTAACCCTTGAGGCTGTCATCCGTGGTCAATACCACCCAATCCTGGAGTTTGAGATCCATTATTCTTTCCAGCTTCTGCTGAGACAGCCACCATGAAAGACTGGACCTGGCACCTCCCTGAAGTGGTAAAGGCAGGAAAAACTCCTCCGACAACAGACTCCAATGGGACAGAAGACCTTGCTGCAAAGGCCACATATGAGCAAACGCCCAACGAACTAATTCCAGCATAGAAGCCATAGACCACAGGACCTGCAAATAATCCGAGACCCTGGGCACTGCCAGTCAAAGTAGCCACTGCACTTGAGACTGCAACTTGCTCACTCTCTCTGAGGTAAGGAAAACTTTCCCCAATCGGATATCAAAACGCACCCCTAGGTATTCCAAGGACTGGGACGGAACCAAACTGCTCTTTGCTAGGCTCAGGACCCAGTCCAAGGAGCATAACATATTCAGAACCCGCTGAATCGAGTGATGGCACTCTGATTTTGCCTGGATAGGCCAATCATCCAAGTAAGGGTGTACCTGAACTCCTTCCTTTCTTAATGCCTCTCAGGCCCGGTGCCACTGGGTGTGCAAACCATGCAAATGCACAGGGCAGCACACCCAGTGGGGTGGCGTCGAGAGCAGGGAGAGACCCGTGCTGCTGTCCGTGGACCCGATCCCACTGGCGGCGGAAGAAGAGGAGGAGGCCCGTGTTGCTGCCGGTTTACCCGAACCCACCGGTGGCAGAAGCAGGAGGCCACAACAGAGGAAGTCTGTCCTTCAGCTCCTTCTCTGGTGCTGGCCCCGCAGTACTGAACACTCACAGAGCTAGAACTTTCTATATTCCACAAAGAACAGGCTGGTAGTAGCAGCAGAGGAGGAATGACTCATGGACCCCGACTGCCTGGTCTATATGTGTGTATGTATGTGTGTGTGTGATGAGAGGCTACCTGGAATGGGTGTGTATGGTGAGAGGCTGCCTGGGAATGGTGGTGTGTGTATGGGAGGCTGCATGGGATGGGTGTGTGTGTCCGTGAGAGAGGCTGTCTGGGAATGGTGTGTGTGTGTGCATATGGGAGGCTGCCTGGGATAAGTGTATGTATGTGGGAGGCTGCCTGGGATGGGTGTGTGTGTGAGTGAATGGAGCCTGCCTGGGTTGCATATGTGTGTCTGTGTGAATGGGAGCCTGCCTGGGGTGTGTGAATGTGCACATACATGCATGGGAGCCTTCGTGGGATGAGCAGGATGTGTGTGTGTGTGTGTGTGTGTGTGAGAGAGAGAGAGAGAAAGAGAGAATGAAAATGGGGGGGGGGGGGGGGGGGGGTGCAGGTGAATTCCAATCTGCTAGCAGCTGAAACAAAGATGAGGGCCTGGGGCTGCTGGTAGATCCCAATCAAAGAAGAGCTGGGGTTTGTCTGAGAGGGAGAGTATGTGTGTATGAGTTTGTGTGAGTGTGTATATATAAGAAAGAGAAGAAAGTTTGTGCATCCTACTCCAATCCACGACAATCCCAGGGTGACTGGAAATCAAAAGTTCCTAGGTATTGAAGAGCATGAATTTTTAAAATCTTTTTTAGTTTTATTTTTCAGGTGTCATTTTCTGTGTCTGCTGTTTTGAAATATTTTATTGGTATTTGGGACATTTAAAAAAAACTTGTATATAAGTTTTTAATTATTTGATCTTTTATTCATCAGCTTTTTAAAAAAATATTGTTTTTAGTATTATGATTAAGTATTTGTTTTATTTCTTGATTTTATTATTTGATGTTTGAGGAATGTTGATGGTTCTGTTTTTTCATTGTTCCACTGCATACAGAGTCTGGCTTATTGTGGTTTCTAGTTCAGTTTTTGTCTGCACGTTTGTATTTCTACTTTATGGTTGCTCTATTCTGTATTTGGTGAGAGTCTGTTTATGTTCTGCATGTGTGACTGAGGTGAGGCATTTTCCTAATAGGAAGTGTATTTGGGCTTTCAGCGTGTCAAGCTGACACCCAACATACATCACAACAGGCCTAATATCATATGGGTTCCAAGTGTCTTTTTTGCAGGGATTTCTGGTTGGCATCACAGCAGTGCATGTAAAAATAATGTGATATTTTTACCTCAGAATATTGTATTTTGATATTTTTCATGTAAAATATAAATGCATAACTCTGTGTGAGGAATGGGGATGGGGGGGGGGGGGGGAGGGGGCACGTTGTGCAAGGCTATAAGGTTCACTTGGGGCACCTAATACCCTTGCAGTAGGGTGTCAGTTTTAAAGTTTGTATCATTGAAGGGAGCTGGGCTTTTTTTCAGAGGATCTGGGACAGAGAATGAACGAACGCGGGGAAGCACAGTAAGTTTTCACACAGAGCACAAAAAACCTAGTAACAGCCCTGGTGCTGCTGCCACCATCACCTTCATGAAAGTCCTCGGCATGATTGCTTGACGGAAAGGAAGAGCTCTGAACTGAAAGTGCTCTCCTAGCACCACAAACCATGGAAACTTCTGATGGTCTGGGTGAGTAGGGATTTGCAGATAAGCCTCTGTCAGATCCAACAACGCCAGATACTCCCCTTTGCGAATTGCAGCTATCACTGTTCGCAGAGTTTCCATGCAAAAACATGGCACTCATAGTGCCACATTGACCTTCTGCAGATCCAGAATGGGCCAAAAGGTACCTTTCTTCTTCGGAACCACAAAGTAAACAGAGACCTTCCCTGGCCTCGTTCTTGCGGAGGAACTGGTACTATTGCTCCTAGGTGCCACAGGCGCTGCAATGTCTCCCGCACTGTTTCTCTTTTGACGCGGGACACACAATGAGACTCCACTTAGGCCCCTCTGATCGAACGAGAAAATTCTATCGCTTAGCCATCTCTTATCACATCCAGAACCTATTGATCTGTTGTGATGTTGGTCCACTCCTCGTAAGAGAGGGTCAATCTCCCCCCAATGGCATGCTCGGAGGAGTGGACTGCGCTGGTCTCAATGTAAGACCTTACTTCCTCTGATCCCTTGAGTGGAATTATCACGGTTAGGACTACGCGCCCCTTGAAAGGACTGCTGCCTCCCTGCACCCTGCTGTTGCAAGGAAGATTTCTATTGGAATGGAATCTCCTCGCCTCCTGAAAACGAGACCGAGTTGGAAAATTCTTCTTGCTGGGCTTATCCTCTGGCAAATTGTTTCTCTTGGACTCCCCCAAATGCTTTATCACCCGCTCTAGGTCTTTCCTGAACAAAAGCTTCTCTTTGAAAGGGAGATTACATAGCTGTGACTTGGATCACACATTCGCTGATCAATTATGCAATTATGTAACCATAGGAGCTGTTGATGTCCGAACCAAATCATACCGCGTCACCCTCTATCGCTAAACAGGATCCCTTCTCCTGCGCCTTCTGTACCCAGCATAAGCAAGCTTGCTGCATAAGGCTGCTACAAACAGCCTCTTAAAGGATCAAGGCTGACACCTTGAATATCCTCTTTAACTGGATCTCCAACTTCTGATCCTGAGCATCCTTCATAAGAACATGCCATACTGGGTCAGACCAAGGGTCCATCAAGCCCAGCATCCTGTTTCCAACAGTGGCCAATCCAGGCCATAAGAACCTGGCAAGTACCCAAAAAATTAAGTCTATTCCATGTTACCGTTGCTAGTAATAGCAGTGGCTATTTTCTAAGTCAACTTAATTAATAGCAGGTAATGGACTTCTCCTCCAAGAACTTATCCAATTTTTTTTAAACACAGCTATACTAACTGCACTAACCACATCCTCTGGCAACAAATGGTGACTGATCCCACTACTGGAATGGTCGTCTTCTTGGTCGCTGTGGAGTCTGAAGCAACTACCTTTGGCAGCATGAGGAGCTCCAAGTTCTCCTCCGGCAAAGGATATAACTTAGCCATGGCCTTGCTAACTTTAAGACCGTCCTCCGGAATATCCAGCTCATGGATCACCAAATTCTTCACCTTCATAGGTAAAGGAAAAGTCTTTGGGGAACCCTGCAGCCATCCAGAACTGGATCCACCCCTTTATTGTCTGATTCCTTCTGCAGGACCTTGATTCCTAGTTCATCCAGAATGTGGGGGATGAGAGAGCATAATTCCTCCTTTCGGAACAAGCAAACTACTCTAGGGTCATCTCCTTCCGCTACCGGAGTCTCCTCCAAATCCGAATGATGCTTGTCCGTCTGAGAACCATCGTCCTTCTAAGAGTCCCTGGGTCCCTCTCCAGGGTCATCTCCAAGAACCCCCTGAAGATCCTCTGAAGCATCAGAATCTGAACAGAAGCCTTCACCCTCTCCTGAAGGCCGCCCCTGAGGCCCAGACATCGGAGCAGCCCACCTGAATTTCCGGTGGATTGCACTTTATGGACCTTTGCAAGGTGCTTAGACTTTTGGAGCAGTGGCCACTTTCCTTCTGCAGGGTGCAGAAGGAAAGTCTGGCTAAATGAAAATTGGTTCTTACCTGCTAATTTTCGTTCCTGTAACACCACAGATCAATCCAGAAAAGTGGGTTGTGTATCCCTACCAGCGGGTGGAGTCAGAGAACAATTAGAACTTTGGGCACTGCTACATAATGAGAGTGCCACCTGCAGTCACTCAGTATTGACCTGTACCCAAGCCCATGCTAACAAAACTAAATAACAAAGGGTAGCACCCAACCAAATTTCCGGACTACCACTTCGCCACTGGCAAAAACCAGACCGAACAACTACTAAAAACTGCTCCATGAATCATGTCTGCAAAAAAGGAGCTTCAACAATAAAAACCTTAAGCAGGTTCTGAGCAAGACAGTCTTTCGGTATCTGAAGAAAGGGGTGGGCCTCTGGACTGATCTGTGGTAATACAGGAAAGAAAATTAGCAGGTAAGAACCAATTTTCATTTCCTGAACATACCCAGATCAGTCCAGAAAAGTGGGATGTACCCAAGCCACCCTACACTAGGCGTGAACCCGAAAGACAGGCACGAAGCACACTCTCCCCGAAGGACTGTTCATCAGAAGCCTTAATGTCCAATCGGTAATGTTTCCTAAAAGTGTGAATAGACGACCACACCGCCACCCTACAGGTTTCCTGAGACGACAGTAACTGACACTCTACCCAAGAGGTAGCCTGAGCCCTAGTGGAATGAGCTCTGAGACCCAAAGGCACCTGACGCCCTTGGGCTATGTATGCTGCGCAAATGGCTTCCTTAATCCACCGAGATATGGTCGCCTTTGACGCTTTGTCCCACTTCTTTGGGCCACCAAAGAGAATGAACAAATGATCAGAACATCTGAAGTCATTGGTAACCTCCAGATAATGCAATAAGACGCGCTGCACATCTAAAAGATGAAGGTCTCTGTTTTCAGAAGACTCCCGGGACCAGTTAGGGAACCCTGGAAGCTCCACAGTTTGATTGACATGAAAGGCTGAAAACACCTTAGGGACAAAGGACGGAACCGTACGTAACGATACCAGATCGTTGTAAATCCGAAGAAAAGGATCCTGACAAGACAGCGCCTGCAACTCTGAGGTCCGACGGGCCGAGCAAATGGCCACCAAAAACACCATTTTCAAAGTCAGATCTTTCAGGGAAACTCCACGAAGAGGCTCGAAAGGAGCGCCACATAGAACTCGCAGGACTAAATTCAAACTCCAATCCGGACACACCGAACGGATGGGAGGGCGCAAATGTTTGACCCCCTTAAGAAACCGAGCAATATCCGGATGCACTGCCAGCGAACAGCTGTCAAAGTTTCCCCGCAAGGCACCTAGAGCTGCAACTTGTACACGAAGGGAATTGAACGCCAAGCCCTTAGCAAGGCCCTGTTGCAGAAAGTCAAGAACCCAAGGAACATGCACCGCTAAAGGGTCGCAGGAACGCTGATGACACCACGTCTCAAAAAGCTTCCAAACTCTCACATAAGCCATAGAGGTGGCTGGACGTCTCGCCTGTAGGAGGGTGGAAATAACTTGTTCTGAATAACCTCTCAAGCGTAAACGTCGCCTCTCAAAAGCCAAGCCGCGAGAGAGAAGCGATCCTCCCGATCCGAAAATATGGTCCCCTGACGGAGCAGATGCGTTAGATGAACCAACTGAAGTGGACCCTCTAGAGCCAAGCGTACCAGATCCGCAAACCATGGACGACATGGCCACTCCGGCGCCACCAGAATCACCCTTCCCGGGTGCCGCTCTATGCGACGGAGAAGCCGAGCTATGAGGGGCTAGGGCGGGAAGGCATACAGCAGAATCCCCTTGGGCCAAGGACACACGAGAGCATCTATGCCCACCGAGCCCTGTTCTCGGAGATGGCTAAAAAAATGAACTGTTTTTGCGTTCGCCAGCATTGCCATCAGATCCAACTGAGGAGTTCCCCATCTGGCACAAATGAGATTCCACGCCTCGAGAGATAGTTCCCATTCCCCTAGGTCTAGTTGCTGATGGCTGAGATAATCGGCTTGTACATTCTCTACTCCCGCGACATGGTATGCGGCAATGCCCTCGAGATGGCGCTCTGCCCAGGTGAACAGAAAACGTGCCTCCAGTGCTACGGCGGGACTTCGAGTCCTGCCTTGCCGGTTGATGTACACCACCGTTGTGTCATTGTCCGAGAAGACTCGCACCATTCTGCCCTGAATCTAGGGAAGAAACGCCCACAGGGTCAGACGACAGCCCTGGTCTCGAGCCGGTTTATGGACCAGGATCTTTCCAGCGCCGACCAGAGCCCTTGGGTGGACCTGTCTGCACACACTGCCCCCCAAACCTGAGAGACTGGCATTGGTGGAGATTATCAGCCAATTCGGAGTGTCCAAATCCACCCCCCATTCCAGATTGTCCAGTGACAGCCACCATGACAGACTGGCTCTGGATTCCGGAAGTAGAGGCATTGGTAGATGGAATTGCTCAGACATCAGGCTCCAGCCAGACAAAAGCGCATGTTGTAAAGGTCTTACGTGAGCGAACGCCCAAGGAAGCAAGTCCAAGTTTGAAGCTATGGAGCCCAGGACCTGAAGATGATGCCACACTGTGGGATTGTTCCTTCAAAGAAGGGAATGTATTTGTTCCTGCAACTTCCCTATTCGGTCCACCGCTAGAAACACTTTGTATAGCAAGGTATCGAATTGTGCTCTGAGATAAATCAACTTCTGAGTGGGTTCCAAGTGACTCTTCTGCACATTGATTACCCAACCTAGGGATCGCAATGTGAACATCACCATGTGCACTGATCTCTCGCAGTCCTCCCGAGACTTCGCGAGAATCAACCAGTCATCCAGGTACGGGTGGACCAAGAGTCCCTCCTGACGAAGAAAGGCTGCCACCACCACCATCACCTTGGTGAACGTGCGAGGAGCTGTTGCGAGACCAAATGGGAGGGCTCAAAATTGGAAGTGTCATCTTAAGACCTTGAACCGCAGAAATCTCTGGTGATTCATCTGGATTGGAATGTGTAAATACGCCTCCGTGAGGTCCAGATAAGCGAGAAACTCCCCTTTTCGAACCGCGGCCATCACTATCCTCAGGGTTTCCATACGAAAGCAAGGAACCCGAAGGCAACGGTTCACCTTCTGCAGATTGAGGATGGGTCGAAAAGTGCCCTCCTACATGGGGACCACAAAGTACATGGAGTACCGACCTCGTCCCTGTTGAGCCTCCGGAACTGGGACAATAGCTTTGAGCTTGAAAAGTCATTGTAGAGTCACCCGGACCGCCTCTAACTTGACACTTGAGGCCACTTGGGACTCCACAAAAACCTCCCGGACCGGGCGTGAGAACTCCAGTGCATACCCATCTTTGACCACTTCTAAGACCCAGCGGTCTGATGTAATTCTTGCCCATTCCGTGTAAAAGTTGGATAATCAGCCTCCAACAGCTTCAACAACGGAATGGGTGCTCGTGGCGTCATCGGGGGTTTATTATTACTTTCTGCACCAAGATGTCCCGAATCTCTTCCAGGCCAGCGACCCCCTCGAAAGGACTGCTGGCGCCCCGAAGCAGATTTAGAAGCAGGAGGTGTGGAGTATCTACCCGCTCTGAAGTGGTGAGAGTCCCGAAACCTAGCTCGAGGAGGGAAGACTTTCTTAGAAGATCTTTTATCTTCCGGCAACCGATTGCCCTTGGATTCGGCAAGCAGCTTTACTAGCTGATCCAGATCCTCACCAAAAAGGAGCTTGCCCTTAAAGGGTAGATTACAAAGCTGGGACTTGGAGGACAAATCCGCTGCCCAATTTCGCAGCCAGAAGAGATGCAGCGCTGACAACAAGGACACCATACCTCTCGCCAAGGTCCTCACCAGATCATACAAAACATCTGCAACATAAGCGATGCCTGCTCCTAGGCGGGTGGACTGCAGAGCCCCACTGTCGCCCGTACCGGTCCTGGCAGCCGACTCCTGGACCCAACACAGACAGGCCCTCTGCATGAGGCTAGCGCAAACCACCGCCCGAAGGCTTAGTGCTGCAACCTCGAATGCTCGCTTCAACTGGATCTCCAGCTTGCGGTCCTGCATATCCTTAAGGGCAGGCGCTCCAGCAACCGGGGATAGTGGTCTTTTTCGTGACTGCCGAGACCATGGCATCCACCTTTGGAATCTTAAGTACATCCAAAACATCAGACGATAACGGGTACAGTTTTGCCATAACTCTGCCCACCTTCAAGCCGGAATATGGAGTCTCCCACTCCCGGGTCACTAGTTTGCGAACCTTCTTAGGCAGAGGAAAAGATGTTGTGGGATCCCTAATGCCGTCAAGGACTGGATTGACGTCCTCGTTGTCAGACTCTTCTTGAGAAACCTTAAGTCCCAGAACTTCAAGGACCTGGGGAATAAGGGGTCTTAATTCATCCCGCTTGAACAAACGCACCACGCTGGGGTCATCCCCCTCCGCAGGAGGGTCATCAGTATCCACATCAGCCAGATCCGGCCGTGGATTCGGGTCTACTGCCCCTACCACCTCAGAAGCTGGTGTCACCCCAGACCCTGGAATCGGATCTCGCGTACCCTGGAGAGAATCCCTTGTGGGGTGAGCCTGATCAGAGAGGCGCTGACGAGGGTCCGTACCCCGACCTCTTTTCTCAGGCGAACCTGCCCCCAGGAGACCGGGCCGCTTTACTGCCAAGCGTTTCCTTGCCAGGAAAGCCTGGTGCATAAGGAGCACAAATTCTGGGGAAACCCTTCCGGGTCCCCCTCCCCCACTGGAGAATCGGCTGGGGTGATATCATCAGTTCCCCCGGTGAGGTCTTCCCTCACCGGGGCTAGAGTTGGCGGAGAATCCTCTTCCCGTGAAGCCGAAGGCGAGACAGACGTTCCCTCCCCTGTGGCTGAGAATATCATGGCATGCTGGGCATGCTCAGTGGCTCAGAGTGCCAGTCAAAAGTTTTTAGAAACTTTGACAGAACATTTTCCGCAATAAGGCTCCTTCAATGACGTCACCCACATGTGAGGACTAGCATCCTGCTTGCCCTGGGATAACAAACTTTTCGTGCTGCGGGAAAGGAGCCTGTCAATAGTGAAATCGCAAGGCCCCCAGCAGGGAATTGGCGAGTAAAAGAGGCACACGGAGAAAAACTCACCCTTGCCCTCAGAAAACGAACCGGAGCCCCAGGAGCTGAGGGGAACACTGCTGACAGCTTCCCCGGCCGACCTTAAAAGACCCAGCCCCTCCTGTACCTCTCCTTACCTCAGCACTGAAGACTGTCAGTCAGCCACAGTGCTGACAGCTTCCCCGGCCGACCTTAAAAGACCCAGCCCCTCCTGTACCTCTCCTTACCTCAGCACTGAAGACTGTCAGTCAGCCACAGTGAAAACAGCTCTTTTTTTTAAATTAAACTTTGCCAAGACACAGAGAAAAGCTGTTGCAGGAGACAAGGGAGCAGCTGTAGCAGAGACGGTGGTGAGTAGCCAGGAGCCCCTGGTCGTCAGACACTGAATTCTGGCGGGCGAAACCCTGACAGGAATATCCAATTCCCCAGACGCCCGGCTTCTACTGAGGGATGGCCCACGAAGGCGCCTAACACCTCAGGAAGCGACCGTAAACCAAAAAATTAAATTCAAACTAACTAAATAAAAAATATAACTAAAGACTGCAGGTGTGCATCTGTACCACCTGCTGGAGTCAGAGAAATACTGAGTGACTGCAGGTGGCACTCTCGTTATGTAGCAGTGCCCAAAGTTCTAATTGTTCTCTGACTCCACCTGCTGGTAGGGATACACAACACACTATTCTGGACTGATCTGGGTATGTTCAGGAAATATGCTTTATGCATACGGAGAAGAGCAAGTTTGATTACCGTAAACGGTGTTTTCCATAGAAAGCAGATGAATTAGCCATGCTGTCTGGGTACGTCCTCCGTGCTACTAGGTGGTGGAGTTCTCTAAGACCACCCAAAGTCTTTCGATGAGGTGTTCCCTCCTGCCTGTCCCTGTGCCTGCTCGAGGCTCCTCAGTCCGTGACAAAGCAAGACGATATGCAATGCTGGAACTGTCCAGGGAGGCGGGAGGGTGAGCATGGCTAATTCATCTGCTATCTAAGGAAAACACCATTTATGGTAAGCAAACTTGCTTTTTTCCCATAGATAAGCAGCTGAATTAGCCATGCTGTCTGGGAGTCCCCAGCTTAAATATTGAGCGCGGTAGGCATGTAATTATTTGTATGTTAGTGAGCGCTCAATACAGAATAGGAGGCGGACAGTTCTGAAGTGATTGAATTAATTAAGTGTTCTTTTGGAGAATTATCTGCCCCATCTTTGCGTCATCCCCCGCCTGTTTATTCAAGCAGTAGTGGGATGTGAAGGTGTGAAGTGAAGACCATGTGGCTGCTTTGCAGATATCTAAGAGAGACACATCATGAAAGTGAGCAATGGAAGCAGCCATGGCACAATCTGGTGTGCTTTGGGTGTGGTAGATGATGACTCCGAACACCACTGCTAACAGAAACATATGCAGTTGGTAAGGCAGGAAGATAATGTTCTTTTTGAAACTGGAAGACTTGGCGCGTTTGGATTAAAGGAGAGGAAGAGTTGCAAAGGTCTGGTAGGAGATTGAGTGCGTTGTTTATAATATGCAAGAGCACGTTTACAGTCTAAGGAATGAAGACGCCATTCACTGTCGTTTGCGTGCGGTTTAGGATGAAAGATCGGTAGTGTTATGGTTTGGTTCAAATGAAAGGTAGAAACTACCTTAGGTAGAAAGTTAGGGTGTGTACAAGCGTAACTTTGTCATACTCTGCCTCGTGGTATTCAAAAAGAAGCTAAAGACATGGCTGTTTAGCCAAGCGTTTCCCTGATAACTATTTATTTATTTATTTAAAAACTTTTATATACCGGTATTAGTATGCATACCGGTATTAGTAGGCATACATCATACCGGTTTACAATGTATTTAAAGGCAGAAATTACAATGAACAGGGAGGGCGAACAAGGAGGAGTATACAAAGAGCAGGAGGTGGAGGAATTAAAGCAATAAATAAAACTGCAACGGACTATTTACAGGAATATACAAGGCGTAGGCAAGATACTTGCGGAAGTCAGTGTACTTAATCAGGGTAGGCTTGTCGGAAGAGCCATGTTTTAAGTTTTTTTCTGAACTTGGCGTAACATGGCTCTAGCCTGAGAGTGGTAGGGAGGGCGTTCCATTGTTTAGGGCCTGCAATGGATAGTGCACGGTCCCTAGTAGAGGAGAGGTGGGCTTTTTTCAAAGGGGGAATGGAGAGGGTGCCTTTGTTGACAGTGCGAGTGGGTCGTTCAGTGCGTATAGGACGAAAGGGTTCATCCAACCAATTGGAATTGTGCGAGTGGATGGATTTGTGCACTATGGTTAGAATTTTGAAGAGAATTCGGGATGCGATGGGGAGCCAGTGGAGTTCTTTGAGTATAGGGGTAATGTGATCAGCTTTCCTTGAGTTGGTGATGACCCTGGCGATGGCATTCTGGAGCATTTGTAAGGGCTTGGTGGTGGAGGAGGGTAGGCCGAGGAAGAGGGCATTACAGTAGTCCAGCTTTGAGGAAAGGGTGGCTTGGACGACGGTGCGGAAGTCATGATAGTGGAGGAGGGGTCTGAGTTTCTTCAGGATGTGAAGCTTGAAGAAACCTTCTTTGAGGATGGAGTTGATCTGTTTTTTGAGATTGAGTTGTTGATCTATGATAACTCCAAGGTCTCTTACTGTGGGTTGGGGTGTTATGACGTTGAAAGCTGGATCGTTGGAGATCGGTGGTTTGGGAGGGAGGTGAGGAGAGATAAGGAGCAGCTCTGTTTTGGAGGAGTTTAGAGCGAGGTGGATGTGGGTGAGGAAGTCATTTATGTTGAGCCGATGAATAGAGCTTTACAGACACTGGTCCACCAACCCCACTGTAAATATGTTTTTGATTTGTTAGGCTTTGATTTATACTTCTTTTTGCTAATCATGTTTTGAAGTGCATCCCATTGGTTTCTCTGTAAGTTTTCAGTTTTCAATTACTGTTTCAATGTATCCGCCCCTGAGGCGACAGTTCAGTTCTCTGTAAACCGGTGCAATATGTATTTTATACAGGAACACCGGTATATAAAAATTAAAAATAAATGGTAGAACTCCAAGTAAGGAGAGTAGTGAACTAGTGCCTGAAGTTCGCTGATTCTTCGTGCGGAAGTGAGGGCGATTAAGAACAGCACTTTCCAGGAAAGGTATCTAGGATGGCAGTTATGCATTGGTTCAAAGGGTGGTAGCATAAGTTGATCCAAAACTGGATTAACATCCCAAGGCACTGGGGGTTTTTGATTGGAGGTCATAAATGCAGAATGCCTTTCAGAAATCGGGAAACCAGAGCATGACATGCTATAGATTCTCCATTTAGAGGAGTGTGATACGCTGAAATTCTGCTGAGATGAACACGTAAGGAAGCGGTTGCCAAACCTTGCATATAAAGTACGTGAAGGTAGTCAATAGCCTTTCAGGTGGGCATGTGAGTGGGTCAATGTCCATAGAAGAACCCCATGCGACATAACGGTTCCACTTACGTTGATAGTTCAGATGGGTGGATAGTTTCCTTGATGCTACTAAAATATCTTGTAGCTGTGGAGATATGGCTAGGTTTTGGAACGGGAACCGTTCAATCTCCATGCCGTGAGATTCAAGGATGCATAGAGTGGATGGAGAAGTGAACCCTTTTGCTGGGTGAGAAGAGTGGGGGCGTTTCCCAGAGGAATTGGTCTACAGATTGGTAGCTGGAGTAGGTAAGAGTACCATAGTTGATGCGGCCATGCCGGCGCAATCAGAATTAGGTTCGCTTTGTCCTCGATGCACCGCTGTATTGTGCAAGATATCAGGAGAATTGGTGGAAATGCGTACAGCAGATCTTGAGACCAATCCAGTAGGAATGTGTCCTGTATTAGACGGTGAACACTGGGGTAAACTGAGCAAAAAGGTGGAACTTTCCTGTTGCTTTCTGTTGCAAAAAGATCTATTTGGGGAAGATCCCAAGTTGAAAATATTTGGTCGGCCACGTGTTGGTCTAGTTCCCATTCGTGGGTGAAAAATTCTGCTCAACTTGTCCGCATTGGAATTGTTGATTCCTGGAATATATGTGGCTTGAAGGGAGATTACTCTGCTGTGAGACCAGTCCAGGATCTCTACTGTTTCTTTGCAGAGGTTCCATGAACCGGACCCTCCTTGCTTGTTTACATAAAACATTGCTACTTGGTTGTCGGTATGGATCATGATGACACGTTGTCTTATCTTGTGCTCGAAAGCTCAAAGAGCGTATTTGATGGCTCATAGTCCCAGGAGATTGATGTGGTAAGTGCGTTCCTGGAGCGACCACAATCCTTGGGTTTGTAGGTTGGCCATATGGGCTCCCCATCCTGTGGGGGAGGCATCTGTGGTAAGAATCAATTGATGTCGAGGAGGCCTTAGTGGTGAGCTTTCTGTCAATGCTGGTGGGCGAATCCACCAGTGAAGGTCTATTTTCATGCTGTTGGTTAGTCTCACTTGAGTAAACAAAGGACTTCGGAATTGAGACCACTGGTGTTTAAACCCCATTGGAGGCAGCGGATGTGAAGTCTTGTGTTCAGGACTACATATGTACATGCTGCCATATGACCTAGGACAGTCAAGACTTAGTGGGCAGAGGTAGTCGCAAGATTTAGCAAATGTTGGGCTAGAGAAGCCCAGGGTTGAGATAAAAAAATGTTGTCTTGAATGGTGTTTATGGATGCCCCTATGAAGTCCAGAGTCTGGGTTGGTTGAAGATGAAATTTTTCATAATTTATCAGAAGACCCAGACTGTCTAGGCAATTGATTGTTTGAGTTAAACTGTTTCGGAGGAGACAGGGAGTTGGGGCTACTAGTAGCCAATTGTCCAGATAAGGAAATATTTGAATCCCCTGACGATGGAGGTGAGCCACAACTACCGCTAGGCATTTCGTAAATACTCTGGGAGCAGATGAGAGACTGAAGGGAAGGACTTTGTATTGAAAATGTCTGTTTCCTATCTGAAAGCATAGGTAATTCCAAGATTTGGGATGCATCGGGATATGAGCATACGCATCCTTTAAATCTATGGCGCACATCCAATCCATAGGTTGCAGGAATGGAAGAATTGATTTGAGAGAGGTCATTTTGAATTTTTCTTTCCGAATGTGTTTGTTGAGGAAGCATAGGTCCAGAATTGGATGTAGACCTCCGGATTTCTTGGGAATGAGGAAGTATTTTGAATAAAATCCCTTCAGATGTTGGGAGAGGTGTACTTACTATATACAGTGTTGTTGAAGTAAGTGACTGACCTCTTGAAGGAGAGTCTCCCGATGAAAACTCTGAAAACTTTTGGTACTCAAATGCGGAAGACGAGGCGGGGATATAAAGTTGAGGGAATATCAGCCTTTTATTATGTTCAGGACCCAGGAATCCATTGTGATATTGCTCCATTGTATGAAGTAGTGAGAAAGTCGACCTCCTACTGTCTGGGCATGTAGTGGTGGCGGAATCAATTCTAAAAACTCTGTTGGTTTTTAGAAGGATAGGGGTCTGTAGGTTGACGTGGTTGACGAGGTGCGCGTGGGCGTTGACGAGAAGCTGGTTGTTGGAAAGACTGTTGGCAGTTTGGTTGATATGGTTGAGGCCTAAATGTAGGATAAGGCCGATATTAACGTCTCTGGTAAGGTTTCTTGTATGAACCGAATTGACATTTAGATGATGAAGAATCATGTTGAGTTAAGGAAAGTACAGCTACTTTCTGCTCTTTCAACTTCGCTACAGTTTCCGTAAGCTTGTCACCGAATAAGTTATCAGGGCGACAAGGCGGGTTAGTCAGCTTATCGTGAACGCCATCACTTATGGCACTTGCACGTAATCAAGCCAGTCTTCTGGCTGCTATAGCATTAGCTGTTGTTTTTGCAGAGGTTTCAAACCCTTCGTAAATGGAACGTAAGAGATGTCGTAGCCCTTCTTCCATATCATGGAATTCAGATGGAACTGTATTATCTGCCGAGCCTTGTTGGAGCAAAGGTTTTAAGGACCGAAGGCATTCAAAAAGATACTGAGCTACATAAAATTGATGGTTCTGTATCTTAGTGTTAAGGATTCCCGATTGGTACGCTTTCTGTGCAAAGTCATCCAGATTTTTGTTGTCTTTGCCTGGTGGATTATTTTAATGTAAGCGAGATTTGCATGCCTTTTGCATGGCTGATTCAACCATGACAGATGTGTGCGGCAACTGCATGTTGGTGTAAAAGGGAGAATCTCGCATCCTATACTTCAAATCCGTCTTTCTTGAAGTAGGAGTCGTGGAATTTGGAGAATCCCAAGTCTTTTCCAAAAGAGATTCCAGCAATGGATGGGAAGGGAGTGCTGTAGGTTCAGCCGGTGTATCAAATATTTTTAATATACCGAACATCTCTTGCCTAGGGTCAGGATTCTTTTTTGTTTCTACTCCCAATCGGTGACCCACTTTCTCTAAAAATTGGGAATGTGTGAGATCCTCCGGTGGTGATACTAGTTCTGGAGGCAATTCCTGTGGGTCAGACAGGTAGCCGGTTGATGACCCTGGCGATGAAGATGGAGTAGGAGAAACTACTGGCAGAGGAGATGGTTTGCTAGGCAGCGATTTGGTGCTGCTCCCGGTATGGGTGAAGAAGGCAACTCCGTCAGTGGATCAGGGTTTGTCTGATTTTGCTGCTGAACCGATGTTAGAAATTGTGACAAGATAGACGTAATCTGTGTCAGTGTATCAGAAGCCAAAACTGATGTGGAGGGCCTGATATTTGGCCTTTGACCCAATGGAGGCACAGTTGCCTTGAGGATGTCTTGGTTCAGTCCCTGAGGACGTCCAATATCCTCAGGTAGATAAGGAAATTTGGAGTGTAGAAGTTCCTGATAGAAGGGACTTTTACGATGTTGAGATGCTGTAGAAAGTCCTGAAAAAACCTCAGACGAATGAGAAGAGGCCCCTGATAATTGTGGTAGAGATAAGGAATCCTCCGAGTCCACCACTAAGAGTAGGGATGGGCTCCTAGGCTTTTTATGACCTGATGTATGTTTTTTATATTGTTTCACAGGTTGCTGAGGTGTAGATACGCTGCTGCGTCGATCTTCCTCAGGTGCTTCGAGGTGTCGACGCTCTTCAGATGTTTTGGTGCGCCGGTGCTTCTCTGCTGCGTCGATACTGCTCCGATGCGTCGACACTGCCCCGATGCATCGGTACGTTGATCTTTTTCTGAAGCATCAGGGCGCCGCTGAGTTGGCCTATCTGTAGGTCTCAACGCATCCAACGCAGGCTGCATCAGCGGCGCGTCCCTGGCAGCTTGCATCGAAGGATTTTTAGTTTTATTCTTCTGCTTGTGGCCTGGAGGGTCAGCAGAGATGGATCTCCGATGGGCATGGGCCTTAGGGGTCGACTGCGGTCCCGGAGCAGACCTTGCTGAAGCATCAGAGCCCGTTGCCTCCTCTCTGAGCTGGGCAATCTGCGCTGCTCTCTGGCGCTGTGCCCTTGGGGACATCCGTCCACAATCAGTACAGTTTGCCTGATCATGTTTTGGACCAAGGCAAATGTAACAAAATTGATGTCTGTCAGTTACAGGCATAATTTTACCACAATCACAGAATTTAAACCCTGGACGAGGCATGATGTAAATATTCTGTGGTGAAATTTGAAGTTTTGAAGAAATAATTGAAGTTTTTCTCTTCACAGCAACTTTTCCTCACAAGAACTGTAGAGCTCCGCGTGCGATCAGTCGCGCGGAAAAAACAGACTGAGGAGCCTCGAGCAGGCACAGGAATAGGCAGGAGGGAACACCTCATTTAAAGACTTTGGGTGATCTTAGAGAGCTCCGCCACCTAGTGGCACGGAGGACGTACCCAGACAGCATGGCTAATTCAGCTGCTTATCTATGGGAAAACAAAATCCACAGAGAAGTCCTCAGAATCACTGGAATCACCAGCCATCCCCTTGTCAGCTGGTTCCTCCACAGTGCCCCGACCCTCAGAGGTACCCTGAACCATCAGGGACAGTGGAGGCAGGGAATCTCTGGCTTCCTCGGTATCAAGCCGCCTTGTAACATGAGGCGACAAAATGTCTCCGCGGTCAGTTCAGTCCCCTGCAAAGCCTCCCTACCAGCACCAGATCGCATGAGCCATCTCCCTGCAGTCCCCGAAGAGCCTGCTTCGGCCCTGGAGAAGCAATCAGGACACAATGCAACAGCATTAATATGCAACAATCTTACCCTGAAGGCCCGACAGGATTTGCCACAGTCCGCAGCCAGTGCCATGCTCCCATGCGCTGCACACACATTCACAGCCAAAATAACCACGCCACCTCGCCAAGCCCTCTCAGACCCCAGGTGCCCGAGAATGGCCTCTCTAACTCACCCTGACTTCCTGCCGAGCCGCCAGGACCAAAGAGCCAAAGTGCTCATCACTCCTCTTAGCCCTTAATGTCTCCAAACTTTCACTTTTTTTTTAATTTAAAGAAACAGAGACTTAAAAAACAAAGGGCAGAAAGGAGGGGATACTTCCCTGTAACCTGCGGCCAGGAACAGATGAGTATGCTTCAGAGCAACCAAGGGAACCAGGATCCCTTGCTATTCAGTCCTTTGGGAACTTCGGGCTGAGAAAGCCAGGAATATCCAACCCCCCCACTTGCCTGGCTCTATCTAAGGGATGGCCCACAAAGGAACCTAGCACCTTAGGGAGCACAGTCTTCCTCCTTCAGTCCTAATTCTTCTCCGTTACTCTTTTTTTTTTTTTGGAGTCCAGATTGCAGGTTTGCATCTCTACCATCTGCTACTTTTTTTTTTTTTTTAATTTCTCTCTGACTGCACTTCTACCATCTGCTGGAGACAGAAAAATACTGAAAGACTGCAGGTGGCACTCTTGGTTATGTAGCAGTGACTGAAAGTTTTTGTTCTCTGCCTCTCTCTGCTGGACTGATCTGGGTTATGTACAGGAACTAACTTGTTCCAGATCTCGGTGTCATGAACACACAGATAAGTCTTATTCACTCACCACTCTGCGCTATCACTGGGGAAAACAGGGAAGAGATGTGGCCCTAGGACTTAGATAAACCTTTGTTCTGAGATCCCTCGAGATGCTGAGCAGCATCACGTCTTCCATGCTACCTAAAGCAGCAACTCCCCAAGGGGACCTTGTGCTCAAGTTACTACTGGTTTGTAATTTGAGGTTTACACTGTGCCTTCCAATCCACATCTGATCTCCACAAAATGCTTGTTATGCCTGCATTGTATTCCATGTAAGGTGATTGCACAGCTCCCTGTCCAGGGAGGAGAGGATCTGGTTTCCCCTCATCTCCCTGCATGCAATGAGGTAAATCCAGGACTGGCTCTGCCCATCCCTCTGGCCCTGGAGCTGTGTGGTCACCCTAACCATTCCTGGCTACTTTGAGTATTGGGGATTTCGGATAGTGGGATGGTGCTCTGGGCCTCTGGTTTTACGCAGAGGGTCCTGAAGGGGTCACGATACTCATTTTTCCTGCTACGCTATTAATCTCTTACCTCATACAAGTAGTCAAATATTTCTAAGATGGTGAGGATACTGGCCCCAATGAACAAGCCCATTTGGCCACCGATATCACCTGCAAAATAGAAGATCAAGGTCTCCAGTGAGAGGTGGTCCTCTTTATCCCCCCTGATCCAGCCCAGACCCAGGCAGTCATGAGTCTGCTCAGGAAGCTTAGCTGAGACTATCTATACAGAAACAGAAAAGCAAGGAAAGCCTGGAGTGGAAAAGAGAAACCAGGCCATCAGAGTGCAGAAAGTGTTCCTCAGAACCAGGAGGAAATCCATTTCATGTGGCCTGCTGAAATCACACACCTGAAGTTAGGGCTACAACTCCAGAGGCAAACTGCAGGATATCAGAGAATAAGATAAGGTGCTGCGAAGGGTCATGCTAGTCTGTTAAGAAAGGCTTGGCAGCCCAACCTGGTTTCTTTACAAAGCAAATGTTTGAAAGCAGACATGCTCATTTAGTGACCCTCCCCCCAGCCAGTGACTGCCACCAGAAGCGTCCCACCCCAGAGGTCACTCACCCCATGATCTTACCAGAAGTGTCCTAGAGGTCACTCACCCTATAATCACACCAGAGGTGGCTCTCTCCAGAAGTCACTGGTCTAGTGATCCTACCAAAACTGACCTGCCTATTGACCACCCAGAGATCACTCACCCTATGATCATAAATAGACCTGACCCATTATTTTACCTTTGAGGTCTCACACAATGTCTTCTTACTCATTCCATGACCCTCCAAGCCAGAGGTGACCCTCTCATTGACCTCCCTTCCCTCTAGAAGTCACTCACCTAGCAGTCCAGCCACCTCGTAGGCTTTCTTCTGCTCGATGGTCTCATAGTTCAAAGCCTCAAAGAAAATATCCAACACCAGAACATTTTCCCTGACAACGAAACAAGAGTGTTACTTTAGGGTAATGTTACCCCTGATATGCCAGCCCCAGCCCTGAAAAACAAAGTTTTGTTCTAGGGAAATGCTATTCTAAAAAAAGTAGGCCTAGGCCTAAAATCAAAGAGTGTTATTCTGGCATAATGTTACCCCCAAAATACCATCCCCACCAAAGTGTTACTCTGGAATAATGCTACCCCCAAAATACCAGCCCCAGGCCCGAGAGTGAAGAGCATTATTCTGGATTAAGGTTACCCCTGGCAAAAGTCATTTTCAGCAGCCTGTGTGGGGCACACTGTACCCAAAGACTTTATCCCAAATCTCTAAAGCAGGCTCATAGGCATAAATCTGTTTTGAAAATTCATAAGTTGTGCCAGTATACACATGGATATCTGCACAGGAAGTTACACCTGCTCCCAAGCAGATATCTCTTATCGCATCTACATGTAAACACATGCATTCGAAAATTCAAAGTATGTATGTAAATGCTTTCCCTTCCCCAATTCCCCCTCCAGCATCACCTACTGCAAGTGCAAGAAATGCATACAATTTATTCACACAAATAAATAAGAAAATTATTCCTTACCTGCTAATTTTCGTTCCTGTAATACCATGGATCATTCCAGACGGTGGGTTATGTTCCATGTCCAGCAGATGGAGTCAGAACACAAAATTCCCAGGGGAGGACCCATATAACCATGCCTCCCCTGTAACAGCTCTCAGTAACTAGACTAACAAAGCCCAAAAGAGAGAGACTAAAAAACAGAGGGATCAAGTAATCAAAGAAAGAATTGAAATAACCGCTGTCCAAATAAACAGCAACTAAATTCTGAACAGTGAACTTGCGAAACAGCAGTATGTGAACAAAAGAGACACGCAGTATTCGAAATACAGAGTAAAAGATTGTTAAGACAGGTAGGCAGGGATGTCCCACAAGCAAACCTCCAAACCAAGGGAGGCTGTCTGGAATGATCCATGGTATTACAGGAACGAAAATTAGCAGGTAAGGAATAATTTTCTTTTCCCTGTACATACCAGGATCATTCCAGACTGTGGGATGTACCAAAGCTTTCCCATCACGGGTGGGCCGCAGACAGCCCTGCTCGTATTACCTTGTCTCCAAGCTGACCGCCCGACAGAGCACCGACGTCCAGGCGATAATGTCTCGCAAAAGTATGGATCAACTTCCAGGTGGCAGTCCTACAAATCTCATGAGTGGAGACGGAGGAGCTCTCCGCCCAAGATGTCGCCTGGGCTCGAAGAGAATGAGCCTTGACAACCAGCGGAGGGGACTTACCTACACCAAGGTATGCCGCTATGATCGCACCCTTCAACCACCGCGCTATAGATTGTTTGGAGGCCATGCAACCCTTCCGGTATCCGGACCAGAGGATAAACAGATGATCGGAGAGCCAAAAATCATTAGTCACCTCCAGATAGCGTATCAGAGACCGCCGTACATCCAGTCTACGCAGGTCTCCAGACTCAGAAGAGGCAAAAGATGGTAATTCCACCGATTCGTTGAGGTGGAATGCCGAAACCACTTTAGGGAGAAAAGAAGGAACCGTCCTCAGCGAAACCCCTTCAGGCTTGAAACGAAGGTATGGTTCACGACAGGATAGGGCCTGCAGCTCGGAAATATGTCTTGCTGAACTGATTGCCACGAGAAAAATGGCCTTGAGACTGACGTCCTTGATGGTAGCCGAGCTTAGAGGTTCGAACGGCGAACCACAGAGGACTCGGAGCACCAGATTCAGATTCCACGACGGACAAGGTGGGCGAATCGGAGGCTTCAAGTGTTCCACTCCTTTCAGGAAACGGGAGATGTCCGGATGCGAGGACAGAAACTCCTTATTTCCACTGCGAAGAAAAGCCCCCAAGGCCGCCACCTGAACCCGAAGAGAATTGTAAGCAAGACCTAAATCCAAACCTGCCTGCAAGAAGGAAAGGACTTGTGACACTGAGGCCTGCATGGGAAGAATGTCATTCGCTCCACGCCAATCCTCAAAGACCTTCCAGACTCGAACATAGGTAACAGAGGTGGACATCTTACGTGCTTTCAGTAGCATTGAAATAACCGGCTCCGGATAACCGCGCCTCCTCAACTGACACCTCTCAAAAGCCAGGCCGCAAGACCGAAGCGATCTGCCTCCTTGAAAAATATTGGTCCCTGGCGTAGAAGACGTGGCAGCTGACCGAGACGAAGGGGACCCTCCACCGTCAAATTGTGCAGATCCGCGAACCACGGTCGTCGGGGCCACTCTGGCGCCACAAGGATCACCGGCCCTTGGTGTGCCTCTATCCTGTGGATGACCTTGCCCACGAGGGGCCACGGTGGGAAAACATATAGGAGACAGTGGCGCGGCCAAGGCAGGACCAGCGCGTCCACGCCCTCGGCGTGCCCTCCCTTCCTTCTTGGAAACCACAAAGTAGATTGAATAATGCCCCCGGCCCAGTTCGGCGGCTGGCACCGGCACTATGGCTCCCAATTGAAGGAGATATTGAGGGTCTGCCGCACGGCTCCCTGTTTGATTAAGGACCCGCAAGGGGAAAACAGGAACCGGTCCCGAGGAGCGCAAACAAAATCCAAAGCGTAACCGCGTCTTAGAATATCAAGAACCCATTGATCAGACGTGATTTGGACCCACTCTTCGTAGAAGAGAGCAAGGCGACCCCCCAGTTGAGGGACCACCTCGCGGGTCTGTCTAGCATCATTGGGTAGATTTAGTGGATTTACCAGCACCCTGCGCTTCCTTACCCTGGCGGCGCCCACGAAAGGGCCGGTTCCAGGAGTACGAACGAGAAGAGGGAGCCCGAGGTGGCTGTTGCCTCTGAGGACGCGCTCTCCGCTGGTTACGATAACGGTTTCTAGAGTAATTATATGATCTTGACGAATGGGGTCGATCTTCGGGCAACTTGTGCACCGCGTTCTCATTAAGGGACTTGATGATCTGATCCAAGTCTTCGAAGAGGCATCAGCCGACCAATTGCGAAGCCAAAGGAGCCGACGCGCTGAGACCGCCGCCACCATGGTTCGGGCTAGGACCCTTAAAAGATCATATAAAGCATCCGCTCCATAGGCAACAACGGCTTCCAGTCTGTCCGCCTGGTGAGCCTCAGCGTCTGGTAAGGACTGGGAGGTGAGAAGCTGCTGCACCCACTGAAGACCCGCTCGCTGTGCAGGGGAACTGCAGATAGCCGCCCGCATCCCTAAGGCCGAGACCTCAAAGATACGCTTGAGGTAAACCTCCTGCTTCCGATCCTGCATATCCTTCAACGCCGTCCCTCCAGTGACAGGAATAGTGGTATGTTTTGTGACCGCTGATACCGCAGAATCTACGGCGGGAACTTTGAGAATTTCCAAAAAATCGGCCAGCAGAGGATACAATTTTTTCCATGGCTCTACCGACCCTAAGGTTGGCCTCCGGGGAATCCCATTCCCGAGTGATCAACTGCAAGATCCTGTGATGAATGGGAAAAGACTTGGCTAGAAGCCGCAGTCCTGCTAGGAGGGGGTCCCCCTTCTTGAGAGCCGGGTCAGGCCCCACCGGTTCCGGAGGGGGATCAATATCCATTTCCTGGAGGATGTAGGGAATGAGGTCATCTAACTCCGCCGCTTTGAAGATGCGGAGGACCCTAGGGTCGTCGCCCTCCACCTGGGCCGCCAAGGTGGGGTCGTCCACGTCAGGGTCCTGGGATTGTCCTTCCCCCGACGAAGTCTGTATTATCGATGGTGTCCTGGTAGGGCCAAGAGATGTCCCTGTTCCCCCGCCTACTAAAGGGGGGCGAGCCTGAGGGAGGGTCCCACCCAGGAGGGGGGCAGGACATGGAGGGTCCCCAGGTCCCGAAGGTCGTGTCTCTGCTCTGAAGAAAAGCCCTGTGCATCAGGAATATGAATTCAGGGGAAAAGGCCTGGCATCCTGAGGGGTCACTCCCCGGGGGATCCCCCCTCTGCCTATCAGGATTAGACTCGGAGTAAGGGTCCAAAACAGGCCTAGAAGTGGAGAACGGAATATCCGTGTCCTCCTCAGAAAGCGCGGCATCAGAATCTTGCAACAAAATGGCCGCTGTTCCCGCGTTGAGAGGGAACGGGGCCTGGCGCTTCCTTCCCACGCGGTCTGCAGCTCGAATGTCCTTGCTAGTAGCTGGCGCACATTCCCCCTCAGGGAAACAGCCTGAGCACAGACCCTCTTCAGAAAATAATCCGGCCCTGTTGGAGCCCTCACAAGGCGCCGCGGACTGCATCGCCGCAGGGAGAGAGAGAGGGGAGGGAGGCTCTACAGGTGGCTCGCGCCTAAAATGAGCGCTGACCCGGCAACGGACGCTTGTCGCGGTCCCCCACCGACCTAAAGAAGAACTGACGGGGACTTAACCTCCCGACAGCAGGCGGCCCCGGGGAATGGTGCTTCGTGGGGCCGCAGGTCGGGACGTCGGTCGCTCCCCAAAAGGGAGGGGGGAAAACCTGGATCAGGAGGGAGAGGCTGGCACTATCGACTTTCACCTCAGAGAGCCGAACGGAGTCCAAACATTGCAGTCTTCTGCTGAAAAAGAAGATGAAACAAAAATACACTTACCCCAACTGAGCCCTCAGTGAGGAAAATGAGAAAAGAAAGAAAAAAAACAGGCAACAGCCTGTCAGCAAGTCACCAGGCTAGAGAGCAATGAGCCAGCACCAGCGGAGAGCTCTCCCCCTGCTGTAAGAGGAGCCTTAGCAAAGTGACCTAAGCTGTAAATTTAAAACTTCCTTTTTTTTTTTTTTTTTAAACTTGATCCCCCTGAGGAGGTAGCCCTAAGCTAACAAGCTGGGGACCTCAAGTCCCCTGCTCACATCTGCTAGAGTCAGAACATTACTGAGAGCTGTTACAGGGAAGGCGTGGTTATATGGGTCCTCCCCTGGGAATTTTGTGTTCTGACTCCATCTGCTGGACATGGAATATAACCCACCGTCTGGAATGATCCTGGTATGTACAGGGAATGTGTGAATAAATTGTGTGCCAACCTCAGGTCCAAGAATGAACTGTGTTACTCCGAGTAATGTTAACCCGAGAGTACCAGATCCAGATCTAAGGCTGACAGGCATTACTCCAACTGAGGAGGTCTGTACTCCAGCCTAGATACTCGACCAGGGACATGGCCAAAGTTCTCTTCTGATGTATGTAGCAGATACCAGCTGTATCTTCATTTCACAAGTGGACAGCCCTGCTGCAGGGCAGTGGCATACCTAAAATATTTGGCAACCGGGATGGACACCTCCTTTTGCATCCCCCAAGGTTCACTTCTCTGTTCTCTCTCCCCCCCCCCCATTAATCTCCGGTTCCCCTCTCTCTCTTGCACACACTTTCATACACCCCTTCACACAGGCTCCCTCTCTTACACTCAAAAATACACCCTCACACAGGCTCCCTTCTCTTGCACACAACACACCCTCATACAGGTTCCCTCTCTTGCATACATCCTCCCGCCCCCAACTCACACAGGCTCCCTCTGCACTGTCTCACACACACACACCCCCTCACACAGGCTCCCTTCTCTTGCATACATACACCCTCATACAGGTTCCCTCTCTCGCATACACCCCCCACTCACACAGGCTCCCTCTGCACTCTCTCACACACACACCCTCTTCTCTTGCACACACACACATATACACCCTCACAAACTCCCTCTCTCTATTGCACACATCCCTCCCCTCTCACATAGGCTCCATCTCTCTCTGGCAAATAGGCACTCACACAAGCTTCTATTTTATCTTGCACACTCATACACCCCTGCACATAGGCTCTCTGTCTCTCATTTACTCACGTACATCCCTTCTCTCAAGGGCTCCCTCTCACAGACAAACACATATCCTCACTCAGGCTCATAGACTCCAAATCACATACACCCTCTGGTGCCTGACATTCTGCGCACACATACTCACAGGCCGCGTTGATATAGGAAAATTGGTTCTTACCTGCTAATTTTCATTCCTGTAGTACCACGGATCAGTCTAGACAGTGGGTTGAGCCTCCTGTCCAGCAGATGGAGACAGAGAAAAACTGAAAGGGTATCCTATATCAGGATGCTCACCCTGCATCCCTTCAGTATAAACATTATCAAAGCAGACAACTAACAAGAGAAAAAAGAACCAGAATAAGACCAAGCAAGTAACCAACTGTAACTTTCAATTGAAACATGAAATTCAAACAGATAAGAAGTCGCTCTTACATCAATGAGTACCTCCAGTGCCTTATCAATATCGGATGGGAAGTAGACAGATCCAAAATTCTGTGAAAGAAAACTTCGAGCGGACGTATCAAAAGTAGATGTAGTCAGGGCAGGAGTCTGGACTGATCCGTGGTACCACAGGAACGAAAATTAGCAAGTAAGAACCAATTTTCCTTTCCCTGTACGCACCCGGATGAGTCCAGACAGTGGGATGTACTAAAGCTTCCCTAAATGGGTGGGACCGAAACAGTCACGCTCGAAGCACCTGCCTTCCGAAGGAGCCAAATACAGGCGCCTGCACATCGAGGCGATAATGACGAGCAAACGTATGCAGAGACTTCCAAGTCGCTGCGGAGAGACCGACTGGCTCTCCGCCCAAGAAGTAGCCTGTGAACGCAAAGAGTGGGCCTTTAAGCCCTCCAGAACCGTCTGGCCCCGACAGATATACGCCAACGCAATTGCCTCCTTTAGCCAGCGAGCAATCGTAGCCTTAGAAACCTTGTTTCCTTTATTTGGGCCACTCCATAAGACAAAGAGATGATCAGAGACTCGAAACTCGCTTGTAACCTGTAAATATTGCAGTAGTACTCTTTTTACATCAAGGCGCCGCAGGTCACCACTAGGCATGTTCGCAATGTCCTCAGAAGAAAAAGCAGGGAGTTCCACTGACTAATGGACGTGAAAGGAAGACACAACCTTCGGCAAGAATGATGGTACCGTCTTAAGGGAGACACCTGAATCAGAAAAACGGAGAAAAGGTTCCCTACAAGACAACACTTGGAGCTGACACCCTCCTGGTTGAGCAAATAGAAACGAGAAAAAAACGTCTTAAGAGTTAGATCCTTAAGAGTGACTCCACGAGGGGCAAGTAGCCCGGACAGGCAGATTCAAATGCTTGGCCCCCTTGAGGAATCGAACGACATCCAGATGAGCCATCACTGCGTAACCATCGATACTTCCTAAGAGGGACCGACAAAGAATTGAAAGACAAACCTTTGGAAATGCCATTCTGTAGAAAGGAGAGGACCTTGGATACTGAAGCCTTGCATGCCGGCACTCCGGACTCGGCACACACATTCTCAAACACTCTCCACACCCGAACGTAAACGAGTGGTAGAAGGCTTATGGGCCCGCAACAGAGTGGATATAACTTCTCCTCACAAGAACTGTAGAGCTCCACTCCCTTCTTTCTCAGTCTCCACTATCAAAAGCCAGGTTGCTAGACAGAAGCGATCTGCCTGATCGAAAAATACTGGACCCTGACATGAGGCCAGGGAAAAACCAGGGCATCCACCCCTTCCGAGCACTGCTCCCTTCTGCAGCTGAAGAATCTGGGAGCTTTTGCATTGTTCAGAGTAGCCATCAGGTCTAAGTGGGGGACCCCACACTTGCGGACAATCAGATCCATCACCCCGGACAACTCCCACTCTCTGGGGTCTAGCCGTTGACGACTGAGGAAATTGGCTTGAACATTCTCCTTCCCCGCAATATGGGAAGCTGCCATCAATCCAGGTTATGCTTCACCCAGGCGAGCAGCTTGCTGGCTTCCAGAGCCACCAGACGACTTCTGGTGCCCCCCTGACGATTGATATAGGCTACCATGGTGGCATTGTCGGAGAGAACTCATACCGCTTTGCGACAGATCGGGGCAGAAAGGCCTTGAGTGCCAGACGGACTGCCTGGGCCTCCAGGTGATTGATGTGCCAGAGGGATTGAACTGGGGACCAGCATCCCTGCATAGACTGAGTCTGACCCACTACTTCCCAGTCGGAAAGGCTGGCGTCCGTCATTACAATAATCCACTGAGGAGTTTCCAGGGGCATCCCCTTTAATAGGTGGGCGAGAGAGAGCCACCACTGTATGTCGGCGATGGTAGCATCGGAGAGCGGCAGAGGCGTTCGAAACTCCTCCGAGACAGGTTTCCAGCAGGACAGCAAAGCTTTCTGTAAAGGACGCATATGCGCAAAAGCACACGCAACCAAATCTATAGTTGATGCCATAGAACCCAGCACCTGGAGATAGTCCCAGGCCGTGGGGACCGAGAGAGATATCAGATGTTGCACTTGATCCATGATCTTGAGCGCACGAATCTCGGGTAACAACACTTGGAAAAATTGATTATCCACCCGAGGAAGGTGAGAACTGACGAGACCCGGTTGACCGCCTTCACGCACAGCTCCTCTGACTTTGCACAAATGAGCCAGTCGTCCAGGTACGGGTGGACTAGTACTCCCTCCCGCCAGAGGAAGACCGCCACTACAACCATAGCCTTGGTAAATGTGCAGGAAGCGGTGGCAAGACCGAACGGGAGCGCCCGAAACTGATAGTGTCGTCCCAGAATATTGAAACGAAGGAAACGTTGGTGGTCCTGACGGATCGGGATGTGAAGGTAGGCCTCCGTCAGATCGAGAGAGGCGATGAATTCGCCTGTGCGCACCGTCGCTATGACCGCCCTCAGGGTCTCCATGCGAAAGTGGGGAACCTTGAGCACCCTATTGACTCTTGAGATCCAGGATTGGACTAAAAGATCTGTCCTTTTTGGCTACGACGAAGTAGATGGAATACTGGCCGGATCCCTGCTCCTGAGGGGGGCCTGGGACTATGGCTCTGAGGGCTTGAAGTCTGTCGAGAGTCTGGCAGACCACTGACCGCTTCCGAGTGCCACAGGAAGAGATTAAGTAGAGGTCCGGGAGGTCTCGAGCAAATTCTAAAGCGTAACCTCTTTCGATCACCTCAAGGATCCACTGATCAGCAGTGATTTTGACCCATTCCTCAAGAAATAGGGACAGCCGACCACCTAAGTCTGGAACGGAGGAATGGTCCGGCCACATCTCATTGCAAGGGCTTTGTGGCGGAGCCTTGGTGGGTGCCATCTCTGAAAGATCGTCGTCTCCGAAAGGACTGGGATCATGCTTGAGCTCTAGTGGAGGTGTTTCATTGAAAAGCACTTCTCGGCTTATTATACCTGCGCTGCCCCCTGAAGCAAGAGCGTGACAGAAAAAACGACCTGGACTGTTTGGGGCGGTCCTCAGGCCTTGTTATCGCCTAAGGATTTGATAAGCTGTTCCAGGTCCTCGCCAAAAAGCAACTTACCCTTGAAAGGGAGTGTGCCCAACTGCGATTTAGAAGAGGAGTCTGCACCCCAATTCCTCAGCCAGAGGAGACGCCTGGCTGACACCACTGAGACTATGGCTCTGGCTTGCACCTTGAAGAGATCGTAGAGAGCGTCAGCTTCATATGCCATGGCAGCTTCCAGCCGTTCTGCCTGTTCCGCCTCTGCAGATGGGAGGTCCTGGATGCTGAGTAATTGCTAAACCCCACTGAAACTTGCCCACTGCATGAGACTGCTACAGACTGTTGCCCTAATTCCTAGTGCCAGAACATCAAAGATCCTCTTGAGATGAAGCTCCAGCTTCCGATCCTGAAGATCTTTCAACGCTGTGGCTCCTACCACCGGGATGGTGATGCATTTGGTGACTGCAGACACAGAAGCATCAACTTTAGGTACCTTAAGCATCTTCAGACATTGGTCTGGCAGAGGATAAAGCTTGTCCATCCCCCCTTCCCACCTGGAGGCCTGACTCTGGAGACTACCACTCCTGAAGCAGGAGATGCATAAGCATGGGGTGGAATGGAAAAGTACACAGCGGAGCCCTCAGTCCCGCCAGGACCGGGTCCACAGTGCTTGAAGTTGAGGCAGTGGGTGGCTCCTCCGGGGGAACCTCAATGCCAAGTTCATCCAACACAAAAGGAATGAGCGGGTCAAGTTCCTCTCGTTGAAACAGTCTCAGAACACAGGGATCGTCCCCGTCGGCAGGCGGATTCGGGAGGGCCAGATTAGATCTGTGTCTGAATCGGGATCCGGCAGAGGCGATGGTTGAGGAGGGTCTGGAGGATCCGGTACGCCCGGCATGGTCCTGACCCTACTTGTGCCCGGTAAATCTGTGGCCCTAGGGCCCTGTCCGGTGGCCACCCGAGGGGATCTTAGTCGGGGGGGTGCCCCGGAGAGGGATCATTCTGCTCCTCCAAACTAGCCAGAAAAGATTTATGCATTAAGAGAACAAATTCTGTAGAAAAACGATGCTGAACCTTCCCAGGCAAGGGGGGGAGAGGAGTCTCGCGGGGGGAGGGGAGGTCCAGAAACCAGACCCAGGGAATGCTCGGGGCTGAGATCGGGCGGTGAAGGGTTAAAAATTGGCTCTGCGAGTCCCTCAGGGCTTGTATGAGAAGGGAGCTCCAGGGACAAAATGGCCACCGTTCCCGCGGTTTTTTGCGAGGGAGCCAGCTTAGGAATGTGCTTCATGGCCCGACCCTGGACCGCCAATTTAGCCGCTGCCCCGGAGGGTCCCTCCCCTCTGGTTAGGCATAAGGAGCAAAGCCTATCGCGGGAGAGCCGAGGGGCAGGCTCCCCGCAAGCAAGGCAGGCCGAGGAACGCGGCATTCTCTCCGGGGGGAGGGGGGGGGGGGGGGACGGACGGACGACCACGCTTGTGCTGAAAACGGCAGTGCCTGGCTGAACACGAGCCAAAGCAAGAGAACAAACCCTGCTACGCTCCTTCCCCTGTAAGTGCCGTTGAAATGCTGCCAATTGCCTTTTGCCCGTCAGTCTTTTTTTTTTGTTTGTAAAACTTTACACAAGCAGAGGAATGAACACTTCCCTGCTATGTAACCCGAGGCAGGAGCCTCTCCGGGGTCAGACTAGGCAAAGAAGGGAGAGAGACTGGACCCCCAGTATCACCCCATGCAGCCAGGCTGATCACTGGGAAAGTGGGTCCCAGGCTGAATACTCAAGGGGAAAACTCCCCCTGGGACCCAGTAAGCGCTAAGAGACAACTCTGTCTCACTTTGCACAAATTCTTCTTTTTTTTTAAATTTTGAAAAACAATACTTGCTTGATCCTGTATCAACCCAGAGGGAAGAAGAGAAAAGAAATCATCAAAGAGAAGAAAGGTATATAATGCTAGGGAACCGCAGGTTCAACTGCCTGCATCTGCTGGAGACAGAAAAATACTGAAGGGACGCAGGGTGAGCACTGTTCTGATATAGGAAACCCTTTCAGTTTTTCTCTTGTCTCCAATCTGCTAAACAGGAGGCTCAACCCACTGTCTGGACTGATCCGGGTACGTACAGGGAAGAGTTGTTAACTACTCCTTGGCTGCGACCTGCTGGTACCTCTGCCTTCACCCGCCAGTGGGATGGGCTCCGCTCGCAGCCCACTGGCGCCTCCCTAGTTTTCAGCCATGAGTGGGATGGACTCCACCCACAGTCCAGTGACGCCTCCCTCTTCTGTCACTCGCGGCCACCGACCTTCCTTCCGGCTAGCACCCCCTTTCCTAGAGGTGACCCAAGGTTGACTGCACTGTCAAGAGCCCCACACCCCCCTTCCACTGCTGCAGGGTATCATGAGCTATATCTCACAGAGTATGAGACAGCATGCCACAGGGGAAATCAGAGAGCATCACGCAGTGCACTTCCAGCATCACATGGTGTAACTTACGCTATATACTGCTCTGTTTTGTTGTACTTCTTGGCCAGGTATTTGGCGGAGGCTTTGCTGGGGATCTTCACCATAGATAGCTCTTTCCCATAGCGGACCATGTTACACGGAGTCTCACACACACAGTACTTGCTGTCCTGTTCAACCAGGAAATCTGTGGCGAGCAAAGATAAGAAAAAGAGGGAAGGCAGTGAGGAAGGCAGGAAAGGAAGTGAAGAAAGGGACACAATGGAAGAGGGAGAGGGCATGAGAGAGATGGGGGAAGAGAAGGGGAAGTGAAGGCAGAAGGAGGAAGTGAGAATGGGGAAGATTGGAAAGGAGAAGGGAGAGGAAGAGAGAAACAGGGAAGATGGAGGGGAAGAATGGGACAGAATGGAAGGGAAGGGAAGACAAGGGAGGGAGATGTTATTCGTACAGTGAGGGAAGAGGAACAGAGACAGAAAGGTGGTGAGAAGAGCAAGGGAGTATGGAAAGGAGAAGAGATGGATAAACGAGGAAAAGAAAAGGACAAAAGAAGACAACAGAGACACGAGGAGGAGGAGAAGAATGATAAATCAGGAAAAAGTTTCCCTTTCACAGCTGAATAAAGCAGTGAGGCTGCTGTGTTAAGATTGCCTGAATATGTGGAAACTGGGGTCTGAAAGGGAGACATGCATGAGATCTTGATATTGCACTAACTCAGTACATGTGTGTCCAGCGAAAGGATAAAGGGAGAGGGGTTCTCCAGGGCATGTCACTAAAGTATCACATTAGGTGTGTCTACACTACACAGGTGAAAGAGGGAAGGCAGGCATAGATGTGTCTGCATTACACAGGTGAAAGGGGGAGAGCAGGGACAGGTGTGTCTGCATTACCCAGGTGAAAGGGAAGAGTAGGAAAAGGTGTGTCTGCATTACACAGGTGAAAGAGGGAGAGCAGGCAAAGGTGTGACTGCATTACACAGGTGAAAGGGGAGAGCAGGCAGTAGGTGTGTCTGATGTACACAGGTGAAAGGGGAGAGCAGGCATAGATGTGTCTGCATTACATAGGTGAAAGAGGGAGAGCAGGGACAAGTGTATCTGCATTATACAGGTGAAAGGGGGAGAGCAGGAAGATGTGTTTGCATTAGACAGGTGGAGGGGCAAGGCAGGCAGTAGATGTGTCTCTATTACACAAGAAGAAGAGGAGTGCAGGTAATAGGTGTGTCTTCATTACACACATGGAAGGGGCAGAGCAGCTCGTAGTTATGTCTCTAATATAGGTGGAAGGGGAAATAAGTATTATTAAATACCTAGGGCTGGGTCTGCGCAGTTCTTTTGTTTTTCTGGTGTGCAGACATTGGCGTTTCCTGAGGAATAAAGAGAGAGGTGCATGGTGAGAAGCAGATGGCAAGGACACCTGTTGTAAGGTTAATTTGGCGGATCCGCTGTCTCAGGAACTTAAGTAGGAAATGCAGAACCAGCCTGGTGTCATTTGTATGAGGAAACCTCACCTACGTCTCCCCAAGGAGCTCTAGCGGTGTCTTATCTCTTTCTAGCCTTCGGATGGGACATCTCCTGCTCTACAGGCCATGGTCATCCCATCTTGTAATTTCTATCGTTAGCGGTACTATAATTTGAATCAGCTACAGATCAAGGTCTTCCTCTGGCTCCCATATAAACTTTTCTATTTTGAAGAGCACAGTCAGAGTAGTGAATAGGCATGACTTTAACCTGCTACTGAGCAGCAAGAAATGGAAACCAGGGGGGCGCCCAGGAAAAATAATATAAGAAGTTGAAAACTGAATACAAAAAAAAATTAGTCACCTGAAAACCTACTTAAAATGTTACACCCCTGTCCCATACACACACACACTTGTGTACACACCCATGTGTTCTCAGAGGACAGCAGTAGGTTAGTCCTCACACAAGGGTGACATCATCAGATGGAGCCCTGATGCAGAAAAATTATGTCAAAGTTTCTAGAACTTTGGCTAGTCACACTGAGCATGCCCAGCATGCCCTATACCACGTGTCCACGCGGAGTCCCTGTTCAATTTCGTAACAGAATTACAATTAAAATTTAAAAAAAAATAGGCGAAACCCAACACTGTGGGATGGCAGGCAGGTTTCATGAAGACTAACATCCTACTGTCCTCGAAAAACACCTGTTACAGGTAAGCAACTCTACTTTCTCCGAGAACAAGCAGTATGGTAGTCCTCATACATGGACGAATCCCTACCTACAGGCTGCTGCGCAACAAAAAAGGGGACCAATAGATGCCCAACCAGGTACCAACAGGCACAACACCGGTGCTGTTGGTAACAAAGGGGGAGACAGTCTAAACCCAAACAAACGGGCCCTAGGCAGGAGAGTTGGGTTCTACCCCTCAAACATGTTCCAAAGGACAGACTGGTCAAACCTACTATCGCATCGGCCATCCCTATCCAGACAGTAATGAGATGTGAATGTGTGGAGAGAACTCCACATCGCAGCCTTGCAGATCTCCACAGGATCTGCTCGCAAGTGGGCCAACGACGCTGCCATGGCTCTGACAGAATGAACCTTGACATGACCCCCAAGATACAGTTCTGCCTGGGCTTAACAGATGGAGATTCAATCTGCTAGCCAATTGGATTGTGTCTGTGTGGCAACGGCAACGCCCAACCTATTCTTATCAAAAGAAACAAAAAGTTGGGTGGATTGTCTTTAAGCTTCTGTCCACTCCAGATAGAAGGCTAAGTCTTGCTTGTAGTCCAAACTGTGCAGTGCTATTTCGCCTTAATGCAAATGGGGACTGGGAAAGGATTGTGACAGGATGATTGACTGGTTAAGATGGAAATCCATCACCACCTTAGTCAGGAACTTAGGGTGCATATGCAAGATCACCTTGTCATGATAAAACTTAGTATAAGATGGATAAGTTTGATGGATTGAATTGATAAGTTTGATTTGATTGAATTGATAAATTTGATTGAATTGATAAGTTTGATGGATAAGTTTGATGGATAAGAATTGATGGATGCTTACTATCCATCAATTCCCTGCTATCCAGCCTCAACCTTATACTCAACAAAAATAAAACAGAAATCCTCATCATCTCTCCTGACGAAAACCACACACTCTTCAACATCCAAAGCTCAACACAATCCACAATACCACCCTTAAACCACTCACCTTCAGTCAGAGACTTAGGGGTGCGCATCGACGATCAATTCAACCTTAAATCTTTCATTCACAACACAACCAAAGAATGTTACTTCAAACTCCAAGTGCTAAAAAATCTGAAACCACTCCTTCACTTCAGCGACTTCCGCTTAGTAGTCCAGTCCATAATTCTGTCCAAGTTAAACTACTGCAATTCTCTTCTGCTAGGTCTTCCGTTTTCGTCCATTAAACCCTTACAGATGGTACAAAACGCTGCAGCGAGGCTACTCACCAACACCAACAAAAGAGCCCACATCACTCCAATTCTGCTCTACCTCCACTGGCTTCCCATAAAAGCTAGAATCACCTTCAAGACATTATCAATGATCCACAAGGATATTATGGGAAGCGCTCACCTAAATCTTACCTCGCAACTCCGCCTTCACACATCAAAAAGACCTATCAGATATAATTATAAAGGTTCTTTATATGCTCCCCCGATTAAAACTTCGCTAGCAAAACGAGCACTCTCCACTGCTGGGCCCTCCCTATGGAACTCATTACCGCCAGATCTTCGTCTTGAAACCTGCCATCTTACCTTCAAGAAAAACCTCAAAACGTGGCTCTTCCGACAAGCCTATTCGGAATCGCAGAAACAATTCGACACAGGTCAAAGAGCAAAATAGCACAATATAAAGTCCACTACCGACTTTATACCCTTAGGACCTTCAGGACCTTATCTGGATAGTCCACCCACCTGCTATGAAAAACCATCTCTTGAAGCATCAGCTTTCTAGCTCATGCTCTTCCCATAGTTATTTTATTTTATATATCTTTTTTACGTTTAATATTTAATATTTATTGATCTACGTTCTTTTGTTCAATAATTTGTTGATTGTTTAATGTTACGCTGCACGTTCTCTGTTCAATACTTTGTCTATTGTTTAATGTAACGCCTTACCGGCGACAGTTTTGTTATATGGAAACCGACTTGATTTGATATGTATATCGAGAATGTCGGTATATAAAAACCCTAAATAAATAAATAAATAAGTCACTAAGGCCTGGAGCTCATTGACCCTGCATGCTGAAATGACTGCCAACAAAAATATGATCTTCCAGCTCAGGTACTTCTGGTCACACGTATGCAGCGGCTCCAAAGGAGCTTTCATCAGCTGAGATAACACCACTTTGAGGTCCCAAGACACAGCAGGAAGCCTTAGGGGAGGCTTCAATTGAAGCAGGCCCGCATGAAACATGCAACTATAGTCTGTACAGAGATGGGCATACCATCTACATCTTGGTGATATGCACCAGTTGCACTAAGATGAACTCTAACAAGTTGGTTTTTATGCCAGCTTCCGACAGGTATAAAAGGTAATCAAGCAGTTTTTGTGTGGGGCAGGAGAACGGATCTAGGGTCATCTGTTCACACCACATGGAAAATCTCCTCCACTTCAGTCTGTAAGATTTTCTAGTGATAGACTTTCTAGAAGCCACAAGGACCCAAGACACATCCTGAAATATAGGAAAATTGGGTCTTACCTGATAATTTTCATTCCTGTAGTACCATGGATCAGTCCAGACTGTGGGTTATGCCTCCCTTCCAGCAGATGGAGACAGAGAAAAACTTGAAGAGCACCCCTCTTAACTTGGAGCGCCACCTGCATCTCTTCAGTGTAAAGAATATCCAAGCAGAATAAAAATAAGATCAAACCAGGAGCAAACATGGATCAAGCAAGGCAAAAGAACTTGGAACTTCAACTAGCAAACAACTGTTGTCAAGAAGTGAATGAGAAGAAACCTGTAGCCTTCTTCCATAATGTTCTGCAGAATAAAGCACTGGTATACAAGATTCATAGCAGACTCTCAGAAAACCCTCCTCCGAAGGGCAGGCATCTGGACTGATCCGTGGTACTACTGGAACGAAAATAATCAGGTAAGAACCAATTTTCCTTTCCCTGTACGTACCCGGATCAGTCCAGACTGTGGGATGTACCAAAGCGTCCCTAGTTAGAGTGGGATCCCGAGAGTCCCGCTCGAATGACAACCCTACCAAAATCACCAGCGTTCGGAGCCTGGATGTCTAGGCGGTAATGATGAGCAAATGTGTGTATCATCTTCCAGTTTGCCACTCTGCAAATTTCTTGTGGTGATACCAACTGACATTCAGCCCATCGAAGCTGCTTGAGAACGCAGTGAGTGGGCTTTCAAACCTTCAGGAATGGAACAACCTCGACAAATTTACTCAGAGGAAATGGCCTCCTTCAACCATCTAGCTACGGTCACTTTGGACACCTTTTGTCCTCTCTTAGGCCTGCTCCTCAAGACAAATAAATGATCCGATAACCGAAAAGGGTTAGTGACCGCCAAATAACGCAATAGCATCCTTCGAACATCCAGATGCCTTAACTCCTTGGCATGAGGATCATCAGGGGAAGTATCTGAAAAAGCTGGGAGTTCCACAGACTGACATGGAAGACGAAACCACCTTAGGTAGAAAGGAAGGTACCGTTCTAAGAGAAACTCCTGAGTCAGAAATCCGCAAGAAGGGTTCCCTGCAAGATGGAGCCTGGATCTCCAATATGAGACGGGCCGAATAGATAGCCACCAAAAATACTGTTTTCAAGGTGAGGTCTTTTAAGGTTGCCCTCTTGAGAGGTTCAAAAGGTGGGTCACACAAAACTCTTAGTACCAAATTAAGACTCCAAGAAGTCCGACTGGTCGGACTGGAGGGTACAGATGCTTTGCCCCCAGAAGAAAACGAACCACATCTGGATGAGAAGTGAGAGACTGTCCATGAACTCTACCTAGCAGAGAACCTAAGACCGCTACCTGAACCCGTAGGGAATTGAAAGATAACACCTTTGTCCAAGCCCTTCTGCAAGAATGCCAAAATATGAGCTATCGACAGTGATCAGGGGGGAACACCCTGCTCTAGACACCAGGTCTCAAAAACCTTCCAAACCTTGATATAGGAAAGGGAAGTAGCGGTCTTCCTAGCTTGTAGCAGTGTAGTAATTATGGCCTCCGAATATCCTTTCTTCCTTAATCGCCGCCTCTCAAAAGCCAGGCCGCTAGACAAAAGTGATCTGCTTGGTTGAAAAATATAGGCCCCTAATGAAGCAAACGTGGAAGATGTCCGAGTCTCAGGGGACCGTCCAATGCGAGATTGATGAGGTCGGCGACCCACAGATGTCTGGGCCATTCCGGTGCCACCAGAATCACCCTCCCCGGATGCACTTCTATCCGGCGAAGAACCTTGCCGACTAGAGGCCAAGGAGGGAAGATGTAAAGGAGCACAGAAGTTGGCCAGGGGAGCACCAGTGAATCAAACCCTTCCACCCCGTGCTCTCTTCTGCGGCTGTAGAAGCGTGAAGCCTTGGTATTGTGAAGCGTTGCCATCAGGTCTAAGTGAGGAAGACCCCCACCTGCGTGTGATGAGGGTCATCGCTTGGTCAGAGAGTTCCCATTCCTCCCGATCTATCCTTTGCCGACTGAGATAATCTGCTTGTACGTTGTCAGGCCGGCCACATTTCATTGAGAGGGCCTGGAGCCAATCGTGGCTGAACAGCAAGAGTCTTCTTCACCCAGTCCATAAGAGGCTCTGTTTCTGCTGCTACCGCTAGACTTTTGGTACCGCCTTGCCAGTTGATGTAGGCTACGGTTGTTGCACTGTCGTATTGGACTCTGACTGCTCGGTTGCGGAGGAGAGGACAAAAGTGCTGGAGCGCCAAGTGAGCAGCCCTGGTCTCCAAGCAATTGATGGACCAACTTGTTTCATCTGCCGACCATAGGCCCTGAACCAACTGGGACTGACATACCACTCCCCAACCTGAGAGACTGGCTTCTGTGGTCACCACCATCCATTGGGGAACTTCGAGGTCCACCCCTCAGTTCAAGTGTTCCAGGACAAGCCACCAGCCAAGGCTGGATTTGGCAGAATTGGTGAGAGGTAAGGGAGCCTGAAACTCCTCCGACTTCGGATCCCAGCGAGCCAGTAACGCTCATTGCAATGGTCTTATATGCGCAAAAGCCCAGGGAACCAAGTCCAAGGTGGACGCCATGGACCCGAGAACTTGCAAATAGTCCCAAGCCTTGGGGAGCAGGAGAGCCAACAGGCGATGGACTGACTTCAACAACTTGTTGATCCGCTCCAGCAGAAGGAAAACTTTCCCCCGACTCGTGTCGAACCGAGCTCCCAAAAAATCCAGGATCTGAGAAGGAAGAAGTTTGCTTTTGGCCTGACTGACCATCCATCCGAGAGACTCGAGAAGACTGAGAACTTTGGAGACTGCCGCCACGCAGAGGTCTCGGGACTTTGCTCGAATGAGCCAGTCGTCCAGGTATGGGTGCAGCAGAATACCGTCTCTCCATAGGGCTGCTGCTACGACTACCATCACCTTGGTAAACGTGCGGGGCGCTATGGCGAGTCCAAAAGGCAGTGCCGTGAACTGAAAATGTTTTCCGAGAATCTTGAAATGAAGATACTTCTGGTGAGCCTTGCGAATGGCTATGTGTAAGTATGCTTCCGTGAGATCCAAGGAAGCTAGAAATTCTCCGCTGTGGACTGCAGCAAGGACCGATTGTAGAGTCTCCATTCGGAAATGTGGAACCTTCAGTGCTCTGCTGACCTTCCTGAGGTCAAGAATCGTCCGGTAAGATCCTTCCTTTTTGGGAACCACAAAATAGATGAGAGTATCTTCCCTTTTTCCACTCGGCCTGGGGGACGGGAACTTTAACTCCCAGGGCAATAAGACATTCGAAAGTCTCCCGTACAAACTGAGACTTGGTATGAGAACTGCAAGGGGAGACCATGAAGAGCCGAAGAGGCCGAGAAAATTCCAAAGCGTAGCCATGCTTTATGATGTTTAAGACCCACCGATCAGTGGTAATCCTGGCCCATTCCTTGTAAAAGAAGGACAATCATCCCCCTACCTGAGGGATCGAGGGATGGGCCGGCCACATTTCATTGAGAGGACCTGGAGCCAATCGTGGCTGAAGAGACTCCTTCTCGGGAGGGTTGATGTCCTCGAAAGGAAGAGAACCACGTCTGGGGCCTTCTGGCTGGTTGTCGCTGAGCTCCAGGCTGTGTTCTGCTCAGACGAAATCTTCGTTGGCCACGAAAACGTGACCTAGCTGATGGGAAGCCTCTGGATGGCTTGGGTAGATCCTCCGGGAGCTTATGCAGTTTGTTCTCACGTAGAGATCTGATCATCTGTTCCAATTCCTCACCGAAAAGAAGCTCTCTCTTAAAGGGCAGAGAACTTAACTGAGCCTTGGAAGACACGACCGCAGCCGAGTTGCGTAGCTATAAAAGTCACCTTGCGGACACCGCAGATGCCATAGTCTGGGAGGAAGTTCGCAGGAAATCATACAGGGCGCCAGCCCCATAAGCCACAGCCGCCTCCAGGCGTTCTGCTTCTGCCAAGTACTCCGGAGGGAGGTCCCTGGAAGTCAATAAATGCTGGACCCATCGGAGGCTAGCTCAAAGCGTAAAGCTGCTACACACCGCTGCTCGTATTCCTAAGGCTGAAAGCTCAAAGATCTGCTTGAGAAGAACTTCGAGCTTTCTGTCTTGAAGATCCTTAAGAGCCGCTGCCCCAGCCACAGGAATAGTGGTTCGCTTAGTGACAGCTGAGACGGAAGCATCCACTTTGAGAAACTTTAACAGTTCCAGGGTCTCCTCGGGCAAGGGGTAAAGCCTGCTAGAACTGGGTCCACGGAAACCGCAGAAGGTCAACCCCGCATTCTGAAAGTACCCATGGAATTAAAGGATCTAATTCCTCTCTTTGAAAGAGACGAACTACCTTAGGGTCGTCACCTTAAAGGTGGGACAACTTCCCCAGATCATCCTCAGGGTCAGTTGACGAAGGGGGGGGGTGGGACGAGAGAGGAGTCTAAAGATCCCACAGGAGCCCCATCAGGAGTAGAAGGGGCCACCAGGGAGCTCCGGAGCTTCAAAACGCAAAGGGAGGTCTGGGGGTCCTGGTGCTTAGGCATCTTCTTGGAACGGGGGGGGCCCGCAGGGCATCCCAAACAAGAAGTCTCAGGTTGCTGTGCCTGAATGGCCAAAAAGGCCTAGTGCATTAACAGCACAAAATCCAAAGAAAAAGAATTATCTCTGCCCCTTCCCCCACCAGATGTCTTGATCCTCAGGCACATCTGGACTGGCTGGCCCGGGAGACAAATTGGGTGGGGGGAAATCTCCTCCACTCACGGCACGAGCCCACGCTGTCAAAGAGTCTAAAATGGCTGCCGTTCCCGCGCTTAGCTGGAACGGAGCAGCCAGAGACTCGTGTGGAGCAGGGCGGTTTGGGACTGCGCAGGGCTTGACAGCAGGCTCTGGTCCCGGGTCCGAGCTGCCTTCACCTCCGGAGAGGCAGCGAGAAAGCAGAGTTGCTTACCTGTAACAGGTGTTCTCACAGGACAGCAGGATGTTAGTCCTCACATATGGGTGACATCATCAGGATGGAGCCCAGTCACGGAATACTTTTGTCACAGTTTCTAGAACTTTGACTGGCACCTATTGGGCATGCCCAGCATGGCACTAACCCTGCATCCAGCAGGGGTCTCCCTTCAGTCTGATGTATAGTAAAATAGAGCGTGCGAAAAATAAAATAATAAATCGCAAGCGTACCCAACTCCGCGGGGTAGTGGGTGGGTTTTGTCAGGACTAACATCCTGCTGTCCTTTGAGAACACCTGTTACAGGGAAGCAACTTTGCTTTCTCACAGGACAAGCAGGACGGTAGTCTTCACATATGGGTGAATAACAAGCTGAGGATGCCCGTGCATGTACCAAAAACACCCAAAGACGTGCAACAGGCACAACAACAGGGGTGGTTCTTTGGATAACGGGCAGCCTGAAAATCCCAGCTGGTGTAGAAGGAAGTTGGTTATTACGCTGAGAATAGATTGCGCAGAACAGACTGGCCAAAGAGAGAATCTTGTGTGCCAGCTTTGTCAGGCAATAGTGGGCTGCAAATGTATGGAGAGAACTCCACGTTGCAGCTTTGCAGATATCAAGAAGAGGTACAGAACGAAGGTGCGCTACCGACGTTGACATTTTTCTAATGGCGTGCACATTAATGCGTCCCTGGAGCAGAAGGCCCACTTGATGATAGCAGGAGGAAATACAGTCCGCTAGCCAAGAAGATAAGGTCTGCTTTCCTACCGGGATTCCCAGCTTAAGTTTATCAAAGGAAACAAAGAGATGGGTGGATTTCCTATGGCCTTCAGTGCGTTCCAAATAAAAGGCCAGCGCACGTTTGCAGTCCAAGGAATGCAGAGCCGTCTCACCAAAAAGTGAGTGGGGTTTGGGAAAGAAAGTAGGCAGTACTATGGATTGATTTAAATGAAACTCAGATACCACTTTCGGAAGAAATTTAGGATGAGTGCGAAGAACCACTCGATCTTGAAGAAATTTCGTGTAAGGGGGGTATGTAACCAGCGCCTGCAGCTCACTGATCCTGCAAGCAGACGTTAACGCCAGAAGGAAAAGGACCTTCCAAGTGAGATGGCGCAACTCGCAGGAATGCAGAGGCTCAAACGGAAGTTTCGTGAGCTGTGCTAATACCACATTAAGGTCCCAAGCCAGGGCTGGTAAGGAGGCTTCAGGTGAAGCAAGCTTTTCATAAAGCGTACTAGCAGGGGCTGAATCAATAAAGAGACATCCCCTGTACCCCTATGGAAGGCGGCCACTGCACTTACACGTACCCTGATGGAGGAGGTTTGCAAACCCGACTCCGAGAGATGCCAAAGGTAGTCTAAAAACTGATTTGTGGGGCAAGTAGAAGGATCTAACTCCTTTGAAGTGCACCACAAGGAAAATCTTTTCCAATTAGAATGATAAGACTTTCTAGTAGAAGGCTTTCGTGAAGCTACCAGGACCTGGGATACAGAGTCCGAAAGATTGAGCGGTTGCAGGATCAAACTTTCAACATCCAAGCTGTCAGTGACAAGGCCTGAAGGTTGGGGTGGTGCAATTGGCCATTCCTCTGAGATATCAGGAACGGATCCGAGCCCAGGGGAATCTGCGGGTGCACTGAGAGATCGTGAAGGATGGGAAACCATGCCTGTCGCGGTCAGTAGGGGGCAATGAGAATCATTAGACCCTTGTCCGTGCGTAGCTTTACGAGAGTCTTGCTGATGAGAGGAAGTGGTGGGTAGGCATAGAGGAGGCCCTTCTTCCAGGATAGGGTGAACGCATCCCGAGGTGGAACTTGGCGACTGCGATGTAGGGATGGTCGATGGTCGGGTACCCCCACTTCCGAAATATTCTGTCCGCAATGACAGGGTTGAGGGACCACTCGTGAGGCTGAAACTCCCGACTAAGATGGTCTGCTAGAACATTGTCCACACCTGCCAGGTAGGTTGCTCTGAGATGCATTGCCTGAGATAGAGCAAAAGCCCAAATCTGTGCTACCTCCTGACATAGGAGGTAGGATCCTGTTCCTCCCTGCTTGTTGACATACCACATTGCTACCTGGTTGTCCGTTTGGATCAGGATTGTTTTGTTGGACAAACAATCCCGAAACGCAGAGAGTGCATATCTGATCGCTTGGAGTTCCAGAAAATGTATTTGATGTTGCGACTCCTCTACCGACCAGGTTCCCTTAGTCTGCAGGTGGTTGACATGTGCTCCTCACCCTAGAGTGGAAGCATCTGTTGTTAAGATCATCTGAGGTTCTGGAGCTTGAAATGGTAGCCCTTGAAGCAGGTGAGACTCCTGGATCCACCATGCCAGTGAGAGGCAAAGCTGCCTGGTGATACAGACAATGTCGGACATTGGATGATGTGCCTGTGACCACTGGGACTTTAATGTCCACTGCGTTACTCGCATGGCCAGATGAGCCATTGGGGTAACATGGACTGAGGATGCCATATGTCCTAGTAAGACGAGTAGATGATGAGCCGTTGTGGTTCGGCAAGACTGCAGAGCCTGTGCCAGTAATACTAACATGTGAGCTCGGTCCCTGGGAAGAAAAGTCTTTGCTTGGATCGTGTCGAGATCCACTCCGATAAAGGAGAGGAACTGAGAAGGAATCAGGTGAGATTTCTGATAATTGATTAGAAATCCCAATGACAATAGTAGTCGCACTGTAAGATGGAGGGAGTGAAGGACTCCTTCCGATAACTGAGCTCTCAGTAACCAGTCGTCCAAGTAAGGACAGACATAAGTGCCCAGTCTTCTTAAGTATGCGGCTACGACTACCAGGCACTTTGCGAATGAAAGTACCCAGTACTGAAAATGTTGGTCTCCGACAAGGAAGCAGAGGTATTTTCTGTGAGACGGGGTAATTGCGATGTGCATGTACGTGTCTTTCAGGTCTGGAGAGCAAAGCCAATCCCCCTGTTGGAGAAGTGGAAGTAAGGAGCCCAAGGTCACCATCTGAAACTTCTCTCTCCGAAGATGTTTGTTCAGAGCCTGAAGGTCTAATATCGGGCGAATACCTCCTGTCTTTTTTGGGATTAAAAAGTACCGGGAGTAGAATCCGAGTCCCCTCTGGGAAACAGGAACCGGTTCTATGGCATTCGCTTGCAGAAGAGAAGTTACTTCTATCTGCAGATGAAGGTAGTGGTCGGAGGGGGTCCACCCCGGCTGAGGTGGACTGTCCGACGGGACGGAGAGGAAGTTTAGATGGTAGCCTTGAGTTACGACCGACTGTACCCACCGGTCTGTGGTGAGTTTTAGCCACATGGTGGAGAAGTGGCATAGCCGGCCACCAACAGGCAGATTTGGCAGAGGGAGATGATCTTCGCTTCCGACTTTGAAGTCAAACTCACGCCACAGGAGAAGGCTGGGCAGGAGGCTGAATTTTTTGAGCCCGTGGCTGGCGTGGTGCAGACTTCTGGAATGGCTGGGATGGGCGAGCTCATGCCGATGGTGGATAATATCTCCGGGCTTTGTACGCTGTTCGTTTAGCTTCTTGTCTGAACGGGCGCTTGGAGGGAGCCAAAAATTCAGCATGAGCGGCCAAGAGCTGACGAAGTGTTTCATTGTGGTCCTTCAGTTGGGCTACCATCTCCTGGATTTTTTCACCAAAGAGGTTATCTCCTGTGCAGGGGAGGTCAGACTTCAGCCAAGCCCAACAGCGAGCGCTGATACCAGCCGCTGATAAACGGAAGGCTGTATCGAAGACATCATACACAGATCTGAATTCATGTTTTCCAGCGTCGAAGCCTTTTTTAATTATGGAATTCAGCTGGTCTTGAAGCTGCTCTGGGAGGGACTCACCAAAGTCCTGTAGTTGTTTAAACAGGTTTCGATTGTACTGTGTCATATATAGCTGATATGACGCAATACGCGAGATGAGCATAGCTCTGTGAAACACCCTGCGGCCTAAAGCATCAAGAAATTTCTGCTCCTTCCCAGGTGGCACTGAGGAATGGGGCTTTGGACGCTTGGCTCTCTTCTGGGCGGACTCTTCCACCACCGACTGATGTGCCAATTGTGTCTTTTGGAAGCCCGGGGATGGCTGAACTAAGTACATTGCGTCAGTCTTACGGTTCACAGGAGGAACCGTTCCAGGATACTCCCAGTTCCGCTGCATTAAATCCTGTAGAATTTCATGGACTGGGACGGACATGATTTCCTTTGGAGGATCTAGGAACTGAAGTACTTCCAATATTTTATGCCTGGAATCCTCCTGCATCTGCAGTGTGAAGGGAATAGTCTCCGCCATCTCCTTGATAAAGCTAATAAAGGAGAGGTCTTCTGGCGGAGACTAACACCTTTCCTCTGGAGGTGACTGCTCCGACGGGCCCTCGGTTGAGTCCTGGGATTCAGAGAAATCGTCTGCCCATGGATCATAAGGTTGATCCCTTGCATCCATCGGTGGTCTTGGTGGAAAACCTGGAACTCCTACGGCCGGAGGTCTTGGCATCGATGGTCCTGGCCTTGGCATCGATAAATCGAGATCCGGTATCGATGCCGGGTGGGCACTCCCGAAGGCCCCGGAATGGGCTCCGGCCTCGACACGTCCTCTTCCACCAATGAGAGATGGATGGGCGTCGATGGAGCCATGGGGATCGGTGATTTCCTCAGTGCCTCCAGCAGGGCACCGATAAGCAAATCAAGCTTATCGAGGAGAGGAAGCAGCTTCGGTGGCATCAGTGCCGGTGCTGGCACGGGCACCGGTGCTGGAGTTGGTGGTCTCGGGAGGCCTTGGACAGCCTGGACCACTGCCTCTTGCACCATCCAGTGCAATTCCTCTCGGAACGCTGGGGTGGTGAGCCCCAGGTCCGGAGTGGGAGACATGGCGGGCAACACCGGATGGTCCACCGGTCCCAATGGAGTCTCGGTAGCTGCACCCTCCGAAGGCGAGGGACGCCTCGGTGCATCTGGCTTTGAGGGCAATTTATGCTCCTCAGCCTGGGTCTTCTTCGGTGGCTCGCTCGATGACACCACTGGTGTTGCGGAAGTTGAAGGCACCGGTCTCCGATGTTTGTGTCTGTGCTTCTCCCAGTGCTCAGCTTTCCCTGACGCCGGCATCAATGAAGGGGACGCCGAAGATTGAGACGCCGATAAGGACTCTTCGGCCTCAGAGCTATGCCGATGCTTCGCCGGGGATGGAGTCGATGGCGTCTGTGGAGACGGACGCTGAAATAAAAGCACCATTTTTTCCAGCCATGCCCGACAGCCTTTCGGGGTCATTTGGGCACAATTGGTACATGTCTCCACGTCGTGCGACGGTCCAAAGCATAATACACTGACCAGATGAGGGTCTGTGATTGACATAGTCCTCGGACAGTCAGGGCACTGACGAAAACCCGTCGCCATTGTGGCCGTCGAAAAAATTTAGGCCGGTAGAAGACGGTGCCTACAAGGCCCACAGCGGTCCCCGCCAGGAATCGACCAAAAAATAGGGCAAACTTACCGTACGGCTCGGCAATCGACGGCGGAGAAGGGAGACCCCTGGGGGTATAAACTTTTGCACGTTTTGAAGTAAATTTCCTGAGGAGAAAATTCCTGTCAGGAACTGTGAAGAGCTCCAAAGATCTGCGTGGCTACAGCTGCGTGGAAAAAAAGAGACTGAAGGGAGACCCCTGCTGGATACAGGGTTAGTGCCATGCTGGGCATGCCCAGTAGGTGCCAGTTAAAGTTCTAGAAACTTTGACAAAAGTATTCCGTGATTGGGCTCCATCCTGATGATGTCTCCCATATGTGAGGACTACCATCCTGCTTGTCCTGTGAGAACAAAGACCTGCGCGAGAGAGATGCAAAGCCGACTCCCCGCAGGCAAGGCAATGGGTAGGTCGCGGCATAACTGAAAATTAAGGAGAGCCGTGATTAAGCAGGAAATATAAAACCAAAAACAGACTGCCGCGAAAAAACCCTCACCAGTAAGTACAAAGAAACAGAATTAGAAGAAGGCTGACAAGCTCCTTCCTGCCCGATTGCTGAAAAGTCCTAATCTTTTTTTGTTTTTTTTTTTTAAACGGATTGAGGACCTGAGGAGGGGGGAGAGGGACCGGACCACTGGTATCTCCACCCCAGGCACCTTACCTGCAGGAGCCTCGCGGGGTCACCAACCCCAGCTCCTGAATCCTACCAGGGGGATAGTCCACCCAGGACCTGCCTACCCCCTGGGAGGATTAATTACACTCGCTTGATCTTAGTTTGCTCCTAAACTCTGTTAATAATCTTTTTTTTTTTTTTAAGAGAGTCCCTTAACCCAATAGAAGGTCAAGCCTGCAGGGATTGCCACCTCCATCTGCTGGAGACAGAGAAACACTGAAGAGATGCAGGTGGTGCTCCAAGTTAAGAGGGGTACTCTTTAAGTTTTTCTCTGTCTCCATCTGCTGGAAGGGAGGCATAACCCACAGTCTGGACTGATCCGGGTACGTACAGGGAACAAGCAGCTGCAGAATTAAATTCTCAACATCCAAGCTATGAGAGACAGGGCCTGGAGTTTGGGATGCTGTAGCCTGCCTTGGTCTTGAGTGATGAGATCTGGGGAAGTCCCCAGACTGATCAGTCTCCAGTGGCCAACCCCCTTAGGAGTGGAAACTAGATCTGTCTCGGCCAATGAGGGGCTATGAAATCATAGTCCCTCTGTCCTCGCAAAGTTTCAAGAGAGTCTTCACCACTAAGGGAACTGGAGGATACATGTACAGAAGACCCTTGCCCTGATGGTGAGGGCCTATGGGGCTGGTTTGCTGTCTGACCAGTAAAGGGAGCAGAACCGAAGAACTTTCCTTTTGCAAGGGGATGCGAACAGATCTAAGTGCGGGTTCCCCAGGGGTGGAATATCAGATTCGCTACCCTCTGGTCCAGGAAACACTCGTGGGGTCTGAAGGCTAGACTCAGCCTGTCCGCTCAGCCTGTTCTCCTTCCTGGCAAGGTACATGGCCCTGAGCAACATCTTGGGGGACAGGGCCCATGTCCTTATCTGGATGACTTCCTGACACAGGAAGTATGATTCCATGCCTCCCTGCTTGTTGACATACCTCATGGCTATCTAGTTGTTGGTCTGGATCAGGACAACTTTGTTGGACAGCTGATCTCTGAAAGCCCACAGCATGTACCTGATCGCCTAAATCTCTAGGAAGTTGATTTGACAAGAGCATTCCTGAGCAGGCCAAAGACCCTGGGTAGGACCCTGGTTAGGACAATTTGAGTAGGGAAACTCTGAAATGAGATCCCCTGTTCCAGATTGGAAACTACCCAGCACTAGGACAATGAGTCCTGGAGAGACAGTGTGACTTGGATACAAATCTGGAGGCTCTGAGTGTCCTGGCATCACTCTGACCTCAAGGTCTATTGGGCACTGTGCATATGTAAACGTGCCAAAGGAGTGACATGGATGGTTGCGGCCATTTGGCCCAAGAGCCTCAACATGTGCCAAGCTGACACCTGCTGGCTCTGTTGAATCTCTGCCGCAAATGGTTGCCAAGGCGATAGCCGTCTGGTGACACAGAAAGACCAAGGCCTGAGGCGTGTCTAGCAGAGCTCCTATGAAGTCCAATTGAGGCGATAGGCTGAGATGGGACTTTGGGTAGTTGAGAACGAATCCTAGTGACTCCAAAGCCCGAATGGTCAAGCGCATGGACTTGACGGCTGCAGCCTGAGACATGCTCTTGACCAGCCAATTGTACAGATACGGGAAGACATGGACTCCCAGTCTGCAGAGGTCCACCGCCATCATGGCCAGGCACTTTGTGAAGACCTGTGAAGCGGATGTGAGCCTGAATGGCAATATCTGGTACTGGAAATGTTGTTTTCCCATCACAAATTGGAGATACTTCTTGTGACAGAGAAGATCTCGAATTGAGTGTATGTGTTTTTTAGGTGAAGGGAGCATGGCCTTCCCCTTTTGCAAAAAGGGGGATCGAGATCTCCAGAGAAACCATCTTGAACTTTTTTTTTTTTTTTTCTAGGCCCTTAGTTCTAGGATGGGAAGGAGTCCTGTTCTTTTTGGAATCAGGAAGTACCTGGAGTACAATCCCCACCCTCTTTGCCCTGGTGGTATGGGCTCAACTGCTCTGACCATTAAGAGGGAGAAGAGCTTCGCTATTAGTACCTCTTGATGCGTGACCGGCCCCCAATATGGGCACGGAGGGCAATTTGGCAGGACACCCAATAGATTCAATTGGTATTCTTGGCAGACGTTGTTAGTACCCACTGGTCTGAGGTTACACTGGGCCGCTGGTTCGCAAAGAAACACAGCCTGCACCCAAATGGAGGGTCCATCGTCCCGGGTAAGCTCCCTGCGGCCCAGTCAACATCCCATCCCCAGAGTTGACTGAGGAGCCGGCTGGGACTTGGGGGCTCTCTGCTGCCTGGGATTTCCACGGAAGCCCTGATAGTACTGACATGAGCGAGGATGCGGAGGATAGTTACTTTCTTTGGTTATAGAAAGACTTGCTTGGCCCTGGTCTCCATGGCCTCCTGGATGAGAAGGACGGGTCCAGACTACTGGCGAAGAGTTGTTAGAGTGTTTCATGGTGGTCTCGAAGTTGGGTCACAGCATCCCTCACCCTATCTCAGAAGAGATTCTCTCCAGTACATGGCACATAAGCGAGCTGTTCCTGTACCTCTGGTCAGAGATTGGAGGTCCGCAGCCATGCCATTCTACGGGCACAGATTCCTGCTGCAGAGTCTCTCAATGCCATCTCAAAAACACTTTTATGTCGCATGGACCTCAGGGTTTTCCATGCTCCAGGCCCTCTTGCATCAGCGACATGAGGGTGTCTTGCTGCTTTTGAGGCAGCTGCTCAGTCACCTCCTGCAATTGCTTCCAGATGTCCTGTGAGTACTGACTCACGCTGGTAGGCAGCGATGTGGAGAATCAGCCTTCCTACCAAGAATGTGCATTGCTCTGTGGTCCTTCCCCAGGGTGCCTAGTAATGGGTCTGAGAGCGCTTGTCCCGCTTGAGAGAGGATTCGACCATCACCGACTAGTGAGTCAGCTGATGCTTATCGAATCTGGCAGCTTTCTGGACAAGGTAAACACAGTCCACCTTCTTATTAATGGGAGGCACTGTGAGGGAGTGTTCCCATATTCTCAGCAGCAACTCTTTAAGGATCTCATTTACCAGGACTGCCACGATCTCCTTAGGAAGCTCCACTAACTGGAGGATCTCAAGCATTTTTTGTCTGGCATCCCTCTCTGTTAAAAGTTGAAACGGGATGGCCTCCGCCATTACCCTTGCAAAGGTCAAGTCCTCAGGCAGGGTCTGATAGGAGACCATCAGAGTCCTCAGAGGAAGACTCCATCAGATTATCTCCCCAAGGGTCATAGGGACCCTCATCTTCATTGTATGCTCCAGGTGATAGGGCCCTAGTTACTCGGCCTTCGTCCAGAGATGCAGACACTGATAGAACTGGATGAGGGACTACAGGCCTCGGCATCTCCGCCCGCCTCAGTGGAGCTTCCTTGAGGAGGAGCCAGCAATGTCTACCGTATCGGTAGAGGGAGGCCTCAGTGCCCCACTGGGCACTGGTACTGTCCTGAGAACCAGTACCAGTTGGGTCAGTAACGCACCAATGAGCATGTTGAGCTTCTCCAGCAGTGGTAGGATGATGGGCAGTATCAGCTCTGGTGCCGTGAGTGCCACAGGCCAAATGCCCTACAGTGCCCAATGAGGTGGGCAAATCTTCTTCGGACCCGTGAGGTAGATCAGTGACAGGAAGCAGGACCAGTAAAGACTGTTGCAGACTTCTGGCATGGAAAAGGATAGGCCCTCCTCATCCCAGGGTCGGTTTGGGGACACTACAGCAAAAGCCAGTGCATCCCTGCACCCAGTACCATATATCGAAGGGGACCAGTGCTGATGCTTCTTAGGCTTCCCTCAATGCTCAGCCCAGTCTTTCCCTAGACCTGAGGCCGAAGATGATGAAGCCGGTGTCCTCGGCCCTGAGGAGATTGACAAATGTCTGCCCCTATCTGCTGACGGCACAGACTGTCCTGCAAATATCGATGGCATGACGTCCACAGATGTCAATGGCTTGGACTTCTTCAACTTGAAGAGCTGATCCATCTTGTCGAGCCGAAGCAAATGTCCCTTTGGGGTCATTTAGGCGCACGTTTGACATCCTCGGTATCATGCGATGCCCCCAGGCAGAGGACAGATATCTCATGAGGATCCGTAAAGGACATGGTCCTCAGGCACTGGGAGATATCGACGAAAAGCAGAATTGACCATGATGGAATGAAAGAACAGGGGCCATAGACACTAAACAATGGTGGCGGCAGTCGATGGTTGGCAGGCACCAGGATACCACTGCCGTGGGGGAATCAACGGTGAAAGGAAACTTATCAGAAATGCCAAAAACCCTGACTAGGACACTACAGGAAGGTACTGAGAGGGACCCAGTGAAAGAAAAGCAAGTTTGCTTACCGTAAACGGTGTTTCCGTAGATAGCAGGATGAATTAGCCATGCTGTCATGGGAACTGTCCATCAGGCCCGGGAGGCGGAGCTTCCTAAGTGATGTCAGAGCTTTGCTCTGAGGCTGCGCATGGTTTCCCGCGCTGATAATGACTCTCCTCAGTCTGTGATAAAGCAAGCGTGGTCGTGAAGGCGAAGTCGACTGTTCAGGGAGGTGGGTGGGTCAGCATGGCTAATTCATCATGCTATCTACGGAAACACCGTTTACGGTAAGCAAACTTGCTTTTACCGTCGATAGCAGGTCTGAATTAGCCATGCTGTCAAGGGAGTCATAAGCCCCACATCATGCTGAATGAGAGTCAGTAGTCAGTTTATGATGCAGCGTGATGAAGGTTAAGTGACAGTCGACCCCATTGAATCTGTGGACAATGACTGTAGAAGTGTTTTACCAAACTTTGCATCGTCCGCTGTTTGCTGGTCAAGACAGTAATGGGAAGTGAATGTGTGGAGAGAAGCCCATGTGGCTGCTTTGCAAATGTCTACTGGTGGAATATGCTTTAGGTGAGCCACTGAAGTTGCCACTGCTCGAGTTTGATGAGCCGTGGGTCGACACTGCGTAATCCAGCTAGAAATGGTGTGTTTTGTTACTGGAAGACCTGGGGCATTCGGATTGAAAGACACGAACAGTTGTGATGCCCTGTTGGGTGAATGGGTCCTTTGTTTATAGTAGGCTAATGCTCTTTTACGGTCTAATGTATGCAGTAGCTTTTCTTGTTCGTTTTTGTGAGGTTTGGGACAAAATGTCGGCAATTCAATTGATTGGTTAAGATGAAATTGGGATATCACCTTCGGTAGGAATGATGGATGTGTACGCATGAGTACCTTGTGATGATAGAATTGGAGATAAGGGCTATAGTGAACTAATGCTTGTAACTCGCCTTGCCGAAGTCACTGCGGTGAGGAATACAACCTTCCAGGTGAGAAATCTTTGATGGGAGGATTCCATCGGTTCAAATGGGGGTACCATCAGTTGTTCGAGAACAAGGTTTAGATTCCACGGTACTGGTGGTTTTGCGACCGGGGGTCGAAGGGGTGTGAGCCCTCGGACGAATCGAGATCCCATCAGATGAATAGAGATAGGTTGGCCATTGTGGAACCTATGGAAGGCGGCTATCACACTGAGGTGGACCTGGACTGAGGCTGTAGCAAGGCCTGCCATACACAACGTGTGTTGGTAGTCCAGTAAAATATCCGGTGTACAGGTGAGTGGATCAACTCTCTTGGATTTGCACCAGGTTGCATAACGCTTCCATTTGAAATGATAGTTTTTCTTCGTGGAAGGTTTGCAGGATGCCAAGATTACGTCTTGCACCGTAATGGAAAATCCCTGGTCCGACAGAAGGCGCTGTTCAATCTCCAAGCTTTGAGATGCAGGGAGGAGTGTAACGGGTGGAGAAGAGTTCCTTCCTCTTGTGACAGGAGATTTTTCTGATTGGGTAATCGAAATGGTGTGTCCAAGGACAGTTGAAAGGTGCGTGTACCATGGTTGGTGGGGACATGCTGGCGCCACTAGGATTAACTGCGCCTCGTCCTGCATGCATTTTTGTAGCGTCTTTGTGATGAGGGGAATCGGAGGAAACGCGTACATTAGTGGTTCCGTCCAGGGAATGAGAAAAGCATCCTGGGCAACTCTGCTTGGGGTCGGCCATACGGAGCAGAAGCGAGTCACCTTCCTGTTGATCTCTGTGGCGAAAAGGTCTATGAATGGCCATCCCCATCGTTGGAAGATGGCCTCTGCTATGTCGTGGTTGAGGGACCAATCGTGGGGATGGAATATCCGACTTAGTTTGTCTGCTTGAGTATTGGCGATGCCCGGCAGGTAAGTGGCTTGCAACTGAATGGAATGGCAGTTTTCCCACTGCAGAATGGTGAGGACTTCGCGACACAGACTCCATGAGCCCGAGCCTCCTTGTTTGTTGATATAAAACATGGCCACTTGGTTGTCCGTGTAAACATGACTTGGTGACCTTGAAGGTGAGATACAAAAGTTCACAGTGCATAACGGATGGCTCTCAATTCTAATAGATTGATGTGGAGGGATTGCTCTCATTGGATCCAGAGGCCTTGCGTTTGGAGGTGATTGAGGTGCGCCCCCCATCCTTTGCGAGAGGCATCTGTGGTTAAGGACTGCATTGTGTGGCAGAAGAGTAAAGGGAGCTCCCTTGGTGAGCATTGGTTTGCGTAACCACCAATCTAAGTCTGTTATCATGGTCTTTGTCAAGGACACTCTCCATTGTAGTGGTTAAGAATGTTGCCTCCATTGTCGTTTGAGACCCCATTGTATGTGTCTCATGCGTAGCCTTGTATTGGAGACCGCGTGAATCGCGGCCACCATATGTCCCAACACTGTCAAGATTTGATGTGCTGACGGTGATCTGGTCGATTTGAGTTGTCAGAATAGGAGCCTTATGGTGTGTCTCCTGTCTGTCGGTAGAAAAGCCCTGTATCTGATGATGTCCAGATAAGCTCCTATGAACTGTATTGTTTGTGTAGGACGTAGGTTGGATTTTTGATAATTGATGATCAAACCCAATTTGTCTAGGCAATTGATTGTATCCCGGAGATGTTGTTGCAGAGTGTCCGGGCTGGAGGCCACAATCAACCAGTCGTCGAGGTAGGGGAAAATCATGATCCCCCGCTGATTGAGGAATGCCACCACCACTGCCATACACTTGGTGAAAACCCTGGGCGCTGTCGACAGGCCGAAGGGAAGGACTTTGTATTGAAAGTGTTGGCCATGCACTTGAAATGATAGGTATTGCCAGGAGGAAGGATGCATGGGAATGTGAGTGTACGCATCCTTAGATCTATAGAGCACATCCAAGCTTTGGGCTGGATCAGGGGTAGCAGAGATTTGAGAGAGATCATTTTGAATTTTTCCTTGACTATGAATTTCTTCAGTTCTCTGAGGTCTAAGATTGGACGAAGATCCCCCGATTTCTTGGGAATGAGGAAGTAGGGGGAGTAGAATCCCGTAAGATGGTCGGTTGGAGGGATGTGGCGAATTGCTTGTTGTCGTAATAAGGCAGCCACTTCCCCCTCCAATCAGGTTTGGTGGGGTCTGGTCCCTTGTAGCGCTAAGTGAGGGAGCGGTGGTGGGTTCTGGAAGTGGATTTTGTAACCGTGACGAACAATGTCCAGTACCCATTGGTTGGTTGTGATCTCTTCCCATTCCTGGATGTGCGCCGTGATTCCCCCCGCTAGCACTGTCTACGGTGGTGGCAGGGTGATGTTCAAAAAGCCGGATTAGGCTTGGTGGGAGCAGAAAGTTGTTGAGCCTATGGCCGCTGGCCCCGCGGTCGTCCCCTGCGGTTTTGGTTCTGCTGATTTTGCGGACAGGGAGTCGTTTGATAGGACGGGGGACGATAAGACGCATACAGTTGATAAGGCCGGTGTGGGAAGATTTGTCTCCGGGGCAGTGTAGAATATCGGCGTAAAGTAGAGTAGGTTTGAGGAGTGGCTAGGGATTGTACGGCTACTGACTGCTCCTTTAGTTGAGCCACTGTTTCCTGAAACCGGGTCCCGAACAGGTTGTCACCTTTACAGGGCAAGTTGGCCAACTTGTCATGGACGTCATCTCTAATGGAGCTGGCTCTAAGCCAGGCCACACGCCGTGCTGCAATAGCGGCTGCTGACGCATGGGAGGAGGTCTCAAAACCGTCATATACCATGTGCAACAGATGTCGTATTCCTTCTTCTAGGTCTTGAATGGTGTGAGCATCCCCTGAAGTTGGGTGGGCTAGCTCCAAGTTGTCCTTCAGCCATTGCACACATTCGTAGAGGTACTGAACAATGTAAAATTGATGGCGGTTAATGCGGGCGGCTAGCATAGAAGCCTGGAATGTGCGCTTTTTTTCGAATTCATCCAACAACCAAAAGTCCCTGCCCAGAGGGGCAGCTGAATGTAATCTGGATTTCCTAGCTCTCGCCATTGCCGATTCAACGACCAGAGAAGCATGAGGCAGTTGTGGCGACGTGTAATAGGGTGACTTTTGCATCTTGTATTTTAGGTCAGTCTTACTGGAGACCGCCGGGAATGTAAAGGGGGTGTCCCAAGAGCATTCCAGAACTGTGTCCAGTACTGCATGGGCAGGCAGCGGGGTCGGCTCTGCTGGAAGGTCTTGGATCAGGCACCTTCTGAATGCTCAGGTTGAGCACGGAACCCATCTTTTCTAAAATTTTCGGATAAGTTAGATCTTCCGGCAGAGAGTAAGATTCCGCTGGTTCCTCCCCTGGCTCCGAAGGATACCCAGTCGAAGTGTCTGGCGACGTTGTCGGGAGATCCGGAGACATGGGGCTAAGTGGTCATTCCTGAGGTTGTTGCGACAGCATTGGGATCGGAGAGGGTGCGCCTGGAGACGGAGGCTGTGGGTGCTGTGGAGACAAATGCACCAATGGTTGTGGAGACTCCAGTCCACTACTGGGTGAGGAGTCTGCTAGCTGGTAGGACGATTGCATGACCTCAAAAAACCCAGATAGTGCTTGTGAGAGGTTAAAGAAAGCGTCTTTCATCTTTGGCGGGATAGGTGGCCGAGATGGTGTCTGTGGGCGCCCCACCAGAATCGCCGCCAGCAGAATATCAGAATCTGGCGCCTTGGCATTGTGGTTATGGGTGTGCAGCACCTCTGGTCCCTTGTGCTTCTTTACCAGCGGTTCCTGCAGCACATCACCCCGGGAGCGGCGTTTAGAGGCCGAGGATAAGTCTGAGAATACAGGAGCTGAGGAAGCGGATGAAGCTGAAGAAGAAAGGAGTATCTGGCCCTCTTCTGTTTCTGATCTGGATGAAGAGGCCGGTAAAAAATGTCCCAGAGACAGTGGTTCACGTCTGGATGCCCTTGAGATTGTATGGGTGGCAAATGGTGGCAATAGATGAGAACCCTCCCCTTTATCCTTAGTGGGTTCCGGAAGTTGCGTTGATGTTTTGGACGATTTCTTCTTTTTTGCGTACCCCAGCGCCGTTGGTGTCGTTACTTGCTCTGATGGCGCCGTAGCATGCGCTGGTGTGCTTCAGTGTGCCCGCGCCGCAACTTTTTGCATCGACGGCGTTTCTGCTGGCGTCTGTAAGGTGTGCGTCGGCCGATGCACCTGCGTCGCGGTCGACGCATGGGGTTTGTGTGTCAAATTGGACGGCCTCAGCTTGTGTGTCAGATATTCCGGCAACGCTCTCAGAGTCCCTTGCGCCACGGTGCTGCATCTGTGCATCTCACACCGGTGGCTTTGACACATGGGACGCTCCATGGGCAGGCTTTCCCTTCCACTCTGATTCATGTGACTCTTCCCGGCTTCGGTCCTTGGCGCGGGTGGAATCCCGACCTCTGGAGGCCTGTGCCTTAGTTTTTCCTCGGCGCTTCACACCCGGTCTGGAGGTAAGTGGCTCCATAGAGGCTGCCCAATGCTGCGGAGGTGGCGCGGTCGGGGTGGGCCCCGGGGAAGACTGGGCTTCCGACGGCGGGGCATACAAACTGGCTCTCGCTATTTTTAGTCGCTCGAGTTTTTTCCCCCCTCTGGTGTCTAGCCCTCGGGGATATCCGGCCGCAGTGTGGGCATGACTCCAGCGGGTGATCTAGGCTGAGACATCTATAACAGCCATGTCCATCCGTAATGGACATGACCTTCCCGCAGAGGCAGGGTGTGAACCCTGAGGGCCGGGGGGCGTCTTTCCTACCGTCTCCTTTCATGAGATCAATTTTTTAGCTGCACTTCCCTTGTTAGAAAAAGTTTAGCTGAGGAGGTCTGAAGCTCCATGTGCGATCCCGCGCGTGGAAAAACAGACTGAGGAGAGTCGTTATCAGCGCGGGAAACCACGCGCAGCCTCAGAGCAAAGCTCTGATAACACTTAGGAAGCTCCGCCTCCCAGGCCTGATGGACAGTTCCCATGACAGCATGGCTAATTCAGCCCTGCTATCAAAGGGAAACAATACCGAAAACCACGAAAAACTGCAATGAAAAAAGTTTTCCATTAGGCAAGAAAAAGCCAAAGTGAGCTCAATCAGATTGTGAGGCTTACAGCTCCCTGGAAAAGAAGAGACTGAAGAGGGACCCCGCATGGATACGTGGTATAGGGAGGGCATGCTGGGCATGTTCAGTGTGCCTTGTAAAAGTTCTAGAAATTTTGACATTTTTTCTGCATCGGGGCTCCATCTGATGATGTCACCCATGTGAGTACTACCATCCTGCTTGTCCTTGGAGAATTCAGTTTATCTGGCTAACTTTAAGAACATAAGAACATAAGAAATTGCCATGCTGGGTCAGACCAAGGGTCCATCAAGCCCAGCATCCTGTTTCCAACAGAGGCCAAACCAGGCCACAAGAACCTGGCAATTACCCAAACACTAAGAAGATCCCATGCTACTGATGCAATTAATAACAGCGGCTATTCCCTAAGTAAACTTGATTAATAGCCGTTAATGGACTTCTCCTCAAAGAACTTATCCAAACCTTTTTTGAACCCAGCTACACTAACTACACTAACCATATCCTCTGGCAACAAATTCTAGAGCTTTATTGTGCGTTGAGAGAAAAATAATTTTCTCCGATTAATCTTAAATGTGCTACTTGCTAACTTCATGGAATGCCCCCTAGTCCTTCTATTATTCGAAAGTTTAAATAACCGATTCACATCTATTCTTTCAAGACCTCTCATGATCTTAAAGACCTCTATCATATCCCCCCTCAGCCGTCTCTTCTCCAAGCTGTACAGCCCTAACCTCTTCAGCCTTTCCTCATAGGGGAGCTGTTCCATCCCCTTTATCATTTTGGTTGCCCTTCTCTGTACCTTCTCCATCGCAACTATATCTTTTTTGAGATGCGGCAACCAGAATTGTGCACAATATTCAAGGTGTGGTCTCACCATGGAGCAATATAGAAGCATTATGACATTTTCCTTTTTATTAACCATTCCCTTCCTAATAATTCCTAACATTCTGTTTGCTTTTTTGACGGCTGCAGCATACTGAGCCGACGATTTTAAAGTATTATCCACTATGATGCCTAGATCTCTTTCCTGGGTGGTAACTCCTAATATGGAACCTAACATCGTGTAACTACAGCGAGGGTTATTTTTCCCTATATGCAACACCTTGCACTTGTCCATATTAAATTTCATCTGCCATTTGGAAGCCCGATCTTCCAGTCTTGCAAGGTCCTCCTGTAATGTATCACAATCCGCTTGTGATTTAACTACTCTGAATAATTTTGTATCATCTGCAAATTTGATTACCTCACTCGTCGTACTCCTTTCCAGATCTTTTATATATATATTGAAAAGCACCGGTCCAAGTACAGTTCCCTGAGGCACTCCACTGTTTACCCCTTTCCACTGAGAAAATTGACCATTTAATCCTACTCTCTGTTTCCTGTCTTTTAACCAGTTTATAATTCTCAAAAGGACATCGCCTCCTATCCCATGACTTTTTAGTTTTCTTAGAAGCCTCTCATGAGGGACTTTGTCAAACGCCTTCTGAAAATCCAAATACACTACATCTACCGGTTCACCTTTATCCACATACTTATTAACCCCTTCAAAAAAATGAAGCAGATTTGTTAGGCAAGACTTCCCTTGGGTAAATCCATGTTGACTGTGTTCCATTAAATCATGTCTTTCTATATGCTCTACGATTTTGATCTTGAGAATAGTTTCCACTATTTTTCCCGGCATTGAAGTTAGGCTCACTGGTCTATAGTTACCCGGATCGCCCCTGGGGCCTTTTTTAAATATTGGGGTTACATTGACCACCCTCCAGTCTTCAGGTACAATGGATGATTTTAATGATAGGTTACAAATTTTAACTAATAGATCAGAAATTTCATTTTTGAGTTCCTTCAGTACCCTAGGATGTATACCATCCGGTCCAGGTGATTCAGCTTCTCAGCTGTCCTAAAATTAACCGGCTACATTGGCTGGATAACACTGAAAACAGCATTTATCTGACTAACTTAGCTAGATAAGTGACTACACCCTGGAATGCTCCAACCCACACTGCCCCCGACTATCTCGGGGCTGGTTAGTTCAGCAGGATTTTCAATCTCACTGCTAAGCCCAGCCTTAGCCAGATAAACAGAGATGAATATTGACCTCACAATGTACAAGGAAATGCATTATCTCTGCATTGAGACTTCAGTTCCTTCTGCGCTAGCCAGGGTCCTGTTTGGGTTGCTACAACTTTCACTTGTTGATCACTGGTGCTAAGATGGATTCCATGGTCTGAGCTAGATGCTCTGGATGGACTCTACTTGGCCTTTTAGTCGAAATTGAGATCCTGTGCAACACAGTTTCCCAAATCTGTCCTGGGGACCCCAGAGATAGTCAGGTTTTCACGATATCCACAATGATGGGTCAATGCGACCTTCCTGCTGAATCCACCCTCTTCCTTCATGTCAGGCTTGCCCCAGGGCCCCAGAGTTGAGCTCCCCATACCTGGCATGTGCACCATCCTGCAGTTGCAGTTCTCCACCACATAGCGGGTCTCACAGTCGATGCGGCAGGCCGTGATGCTGTAGGTGGAGAAGAAATCTGAGTCGAAGGCAGCGGATTTGCAGTCCCCCCACGGGGGCGGGAGGTACTTCAGCTAAAATGGAGGAAGGGTTAAGGAAGAGGCAGTCCATAAAAAGGAGGGAAAGAAACAAAATACAAGGAAGAGAAAAACCCAACATGAGAAAGAGGGAAGAATAAAGAAGGCAGAGAGGCATTAGGAGACAGGAGAGTAGATACCTCAGACACACATTTTCTTTCTACTTTTAAGATTGATATTTGAAAACAGGGCAGAAGACAACATAACCCCCACACTCTGCAGGGCTGAGAGGAGCAACCCAACTATAACCCAGCTTTTGTATGATTGCTAGCAGAAAAGGAGGGAAAGAGAGGAGGAGAGTTTGGCAGAATGAACCAACCAAACCGAGAAAGGGAGGGAAAGAGATGGGGAGAACCTGGAAGAATGAGTGAACAAACCGAGAAAGGGAGGGAAGACGACTGGTGGAATGAGAGAACCAAATTGAGAAGACAGGGAGAAGTGAGTGAACCAAACCAAGAAAGGAAAGGTGAGAGCCTGGCAGAACAAGTGATCCAAAACAAGAAAGAGAGGGAAAAGGAGAGAGAGAGCATGGCAGAGTGAGTGAATCAAACTGAGAAAGAGAAGGACAGGGAAAAGGAGAGCCTGGCAGAATGAGTGAACAGTACTGAGAGAAGGAAGGCAGGGGGAACCTGGCAGAATGAGCGAAAGCAGAAATGGAGTGGCAGAAACTGAAAGCAGAGAAATACTGATGGGGCATCACAGAGGACTCTAGGAAGAAAGGGAAGTGAACAGTTACCCCTTACCTGACTCACCGTGACAAAATAATACCGTCCCGGCTTTCTTTAATAATCATCTTGTTGCATTGTTGGACTTTTTGTCATTATTTTAACAAGGGAAGGGACTACAGGTCCCAGAATGCATTGGGAGAATGAGAGCAGCCAGGACTAGATCGGGAAGCAATGGCAGACTTGGAGCAAGATAGCAATACTGGGAAAGCAAGAAATAGCGAGAAGGGAAAGTCGAGGGATGACGATGGTAGACTGGCCGACTGCTCTATAGCTGGAGAGATAGGGTCACAGGTCAAAGAAAAGTAAATTCTCTATAGGTTGTGATACTGTTTACGGACCCATCCTAAGAATTTTCCAGAAATGCTTTTCTTAGTCAAATGATGTCCATATGATACAGCCACAGAGCAGCCATGGACGTCATCGCTTTGTATTGTGTCAAGTATGGGTGTGAAAATGAAATTTTATCATTGAAACCAGCCAAGTCCATGCATGTGGTATTTCTGTAAACACATAAAACTCTGCCCCTGCCAAAAAAAATAATAAATGGCTTATAAGAAAATTGGTTCTTACCTGAAAATTTTCGTTCCTGTAGTACCACGGAGCAGTCCAGACCATGGGTTATGCCTCCCTTCCAGCAGGTGGAGACGGAGAAAAATTTGAAAGGCACTCAATAGTTAAGCTGGTGTACCTTCTGCATCCCTTCAGTATATAGAATATCAAAGCAGAATAAAACTAGCAATGAATCAAGCAAGAACTTTAAGAACAAATAAACATGTAACCGTAGCTTTCTTTCTTAGTATGCTGCAATAACATAATCTGAACATACGCGCGCGGACTTTACAGATCCCCCTGTTACCCACTCCTAATCTTTGGGCAGGCGTCTGGGCTGATCCGTGGTACTACAGGAACGAAAATTATCAGGTAAGAACCAATTTTCTTTTCCCTGTACGTACCCAGATCAGTCCAGACCATGGGATGTACCAAAGCTTCCCTAAAGCGGCTGGGACCTTGCGAGTCCCATGCGCAGTATGCCACTGCCAAAATCTCTGGGCACCTGAACGTCCAAGCGGTAGTGGCGAGCAAAAGTGTGGAGCATCTTCCAAGTAGCAGCTCTGCAAATCTCCTGAGGCGATATCAAATGGCATTCGGCCCACGAAGCTGCTTGACAGCAAATAGAATGGGCCTTCAGTCCCTCAGGAACAGGTCTACCTTTACAAATATATGCAGACGAAATGACTTCTCTCAACCATCACGCAATCGTCGTATTAGATACCTTGTGACCCCTTCCTGGGACCGCTCCATAGGACAAACAAATGATCTGAGAGTCTGGAAGAATTTGTAACTTCCAGGTAACGCAACAAGGAATGCCGAACATCAAGCCGATGCAGTTCTCATGCGTGTTGTACATCATTTGACAAATCAGGAAAGGCCTGAAGCTTAACTGACTGGCTTAAATGAAAATATGAGACCACTTTGGGCAAAAAGGATGGAACCGTTTGAAGAGAAACCCCCAAGTCAGAGATCTTCAAAACAGGTTCCCTACAGGAGAGCGCCTGGAATTCAGATATCCGGCGAGCTGAGTATATAGCCATCAAAAACAAAGTTTTCAAGTTGAGATCCTTCAACGTTACCGTTTTAAGCGGTTCAAACAGTGGATCACACAACACTCAAAGAACCAAATTAAGACTCCATGACAGACATACCGGATGGACAGGGGGCTTCAAATGCCTCACTCTTCTGAGGAAACGCACCACATCTGGATGTGACGCCACCGAGCTACCAACCAGAGTAATATGTATTACAACACCATGTCTCAAAAACTCTCCATACTTTAATGTATGAGAGGGAAGTAGACGTTTTTCTGGCTTGTAGTAATGTAGTGATGACCTCCTCAGAATAGCCCTTCTTCCTCAATCTCCTCCTTTCAAAAGCCAAGCCGCTAGACAGAAGTGAGCTGCCTGGCCAAAATATATAGGCCCTTGATGGAGAAGTTGTGGAAGATGCCCGAGTCGTAGCAGGCCATCCACGGTCAGATTGACGAGATCCGCAAAACACGGATGTTGGGGCCACTCGGGAGCCACTAGGATTACCCTCCCTGGGTAATCCTAGTGGTGAAGCACCTTGCCCACCAGAGGCCAAGGAGGAAACACGTACAGGAGAACTGAGGTTGGCCAGGGAATTACTAGCACATCGACCCCTTCTGCGCCGTGATCCCTCCTGCGACTGAAGAAGCGAGGGGCCTTGGCATTGTTCCGCATTGCGATCAAGTCCATATGGGGAGTCCCCCATCTGCGAGAAAAGAGATCCATTGCTCCGTCCGAGAGTTCCCACTCTCCGGGATCTATGCACCTTCGACTGAGGAAGTCCGCTTGTATGTTGTCCTTCCCGGCGATGTGAGATGCCGCTAGCATTGCTAGATTCCTCTCCGCCCAAGCCATAAGCAGCTCCACTTCATCGGCTACTGCTTGACTTCTGGTTCCTCCTTGACGGTTGATATAGGCCACCGTTGTCGCATTGTCGGAGAGGACGCGAACCGCCTGATGGCGTAAGTGGGGAAGAAAGTGCTGCAAGGCCAAGCGAACTGCTCTGGTTTCCAGGCGATTGATCAACCATCCGGACTCCTCCGGGGAGGAGTCCGGATGGTTGCTCTGTACTGAAAGGTGGAGAGGCTGGCATCCGTGGTCACCACTGTCCAGTGCAGGACTTCCAGATACACTTCTTGAGACAGGTTGAGCGGGCAAAGCCACCACCCAAGACTGGACCTGGCATGTTCGGTGAGTGGCAGAGGGAATTGGAAATTCTCCAACTTGGGATCCCACCAGGAAAGTAATGCTCGTTGTAACAGTCTCATATGAGCAAATGCCCAAGGAACCACCTCCAACGTGGATGCCACTGAACCGTGAACTTGAAGGTAGTCCCAGGCCTTGGGCAGTGGAAGAACCAACAAGCGACGAACTTGTCCCGTTAGCTTGTTCCTTCGATCCGTCGGAAGAAAAACTTTCCCAACCGAAGTATCGAACTTGGATCCCAGATATTCTAGTGTCTGAGAGGGAACCAGTTTACTCTTGGCCTGATTGATTAGCCATCCAAGGGATTCCAAAAGAGTGGTCACCTTGCAGATCGCTTCCACACAACAATCCCTTGACTTTGCTCTGATGAGCCAATTGTCCAGGCAGGGATGAATGAGGAGGCCTTGTCTCCGAAGAAACGCAGCCACAACCACCATGACCTTGGTGAACGTATGAGGTGCGGTCGCGAGGCCGAACGGCAGAGTGCAGAATTGGTAACACATTCCAGGGACTTTATCAACTGCTCCAAATCCTCTCCAAATAAAAACACTACCTTTAAATGGAATAGCACCAAGCTGAGCCGCACCAAGCTGAGCCTTGATGAAACATCCGCTGACCAGTTGCGAAGCCACAAAAGCCATCTTGCGGACACTGCTGACAACATGGTGTGAAAGGAAGTACGGAGCAGGTCGTACAGCGCATCCGCCCCATATGCCACCACAGCTTCCAAATACTGCGCCTGATCCAATTCATCGGGGGAAGATCTTCTCTGGATGTCAGCAATTGCTGTACCCAGTGTAGGCTCACACGCAGCATATAGCTGCTACACACTGCTGACCGGATACCCAGGGCTGATACCTCAAAAATGCGTTTAAGCAGTACTTCCAGCTTGCTATCCTGAAGGTCCTTGAGAGCCGCTGAGCCTGCGACTGGAATAGTAATCCGCTTGACAACAGCTGAAACTGAAGCGTTTACCTTAGGGGACCGTAGGAGTTCCAGGAACTCATCCACTAGCTGGTAAAATTTATCCATAGCTCGACCAACCCGCAAACCAGCATCTGGAGCATCCCACTACCTGGTCATCAGCTGCTGAAGCATGCGATGGATGGGAAAAACCCGGGTCGGCGTTCGTAATCCTGCCAGGACTGGATCCACAGAGTCCTGCAGCGGAGCATGTGGGGGGAGCTCCACCCCGAGCTCAGAAAGAACTGCCTGAATGAGAGGTTCTAATTCCTCTCTGGAACAGACGGACCACCTGAGTGTCATTGCCATCCAAGAGCGTTTGTTTCCCCGGCTCATCATCCAAACCCCCCCCCCCCTCCCCCCACACGCAGCTGCACTGCCCGGCACCACCGGAGCGGCTGAGCCTCCTGAAGCCACAGCGCCTTTTAACTTCGCGATCTGTAGAGACGCGGGCACATCCGTGCACTTGCCTACCTTGGGGGGCGGTCCCTATGCAGGTCTCATAGGCAAAGCACCACCTTGTGGAGAAATGGAAGCCAAAAATGCTTTATGCGTAAGGAGGACAAAATCTAAAGAAAAAGAATCAGAATCAACATCCTGTCCTCCTGGGAAAACAGGATCCTCCTGCAAAAAAATCCTGGTTCTGATCTAAAGTAACATCAGGACTAGCAGGGACCGGAGACAGTGCTGAGGGAAGCTCCCCGTCCCCCATAGCTTTTGCCTGATTGCAGAAAATGTGCTTAAGATGACCGCCATCCTGCACTGAGGGAGAAAGGATCAGCCTGAAGCTCCCTTGGAGCAGATCTTTTTGAAGCCCCTCGAGGCTTGGTTACTGCTGCAGACCCTGAAAAAGAACTGCCTTCCCCTCCAGGGAGGCATCAGATGCAAACACCAGCCCTAGAAAGCCACGCAGCTGGTTCTCCACATGCCACAAAAACAGATGGCCGTGGCATCGAGGGGGGAAAAAACGGAAGGAAAAACATGGCGAAATTTATCAAAAATGCGGCGATTCTGACGGAGAGGGGTCCTGGATTGCAGCAGACCAAAAAAAGAAAAATTTTTTAAAATTTGGATTTATTTTTTTTTTACACAAAGCTCAGGAACAACATGAGGTAAGAGAGGGACTGGACCACCAGTAATCTTTTCCCCTACTCCTTACCTGTCTGGAGCCCCGCAGGGTTACCAACCCCAACTCCAATAACCTGCTACCAGAGAGTATGACCTCGCAGAATCTAACAACCCCCTGGGAGGATAGGGAACTCTGAAGAAGAACCTTTTTCTGTCTTTTTTTTTTTTTTTAAACTTCTTGATTCACAGCTTATAGCTAGTTCACTCTTACTTACTTTTAAGGGATAGCCTAAACCCCAAAAAAAGTGACAAGACTGCAGGGTTTGCACGACCTCCATCTGCTGGAGACAGAGAAATACTGAAGGGATGCAGGAGGTACACCAGCTTATCTATGGGTGCCTTTCAAGTTTTTCTCCGTCTCCACCTGCTGCAAGGGAGGTATAACCTATGGTCTGGACTGATCTGGGTACGTACAGGGAACCTGTGATATCAAAGCTACAATTAATGAGATTCCAGAATTCGGGAATTGCACATTTTACAGGGTTTAGAGTCAAAGACCGGACAAGGTTCTTCAGCTCTGTCGCTCCATCAGTGATCCCAGAAAATCCCCCTTGTCATTTTTTGTCCTTTACGCAAGATGACATCGGATAGGCTAAGAAAACCCAAAACAAAACAATTTGGCCTTAATCATGTTCCACTCTATCAAGTAAGCAAGTTTTGAAAAATTCAAATATTCAACCAACATTTAGTATGGAAATACTGCAAACTACACTATTACCAAAATTTACACCCTTATCACTAAAATAGGAAATGGGCAAAACGATTTTTTTAAAATATCTATTTTCTTATATGTAAAAGAATACTCTTACCACTGAACTGTGTTCTTACATTAAAAATTATATACGGAATGGGTTGACAGTTTCATATAACATTCACTCCGTTACCTACCAAGGTAACCGGTGCTATGATGTATATATAATCAACTACCAACCACCTTCCACCCTATCAGGTTATTTTAATATTTTATTTTAATATAATTTTTTTGTTTGAAAAAATCTTGAAAAACGGTTTACTCTTAAAAATATAATTTCCAAACCCTTATCAAGAACTCTCCATATGCATGTACACAGAAATCTAATCGGTGTAGGAAATGCTTCTCAGTAAATCCTAGTCATGGATATATAGTGCACTCAACTTCTTACTGTCCTCCCAACAAGGCCTTGCTTCAAAGTCCTTCATCAGGGCATGTTTTTTCTTCTTCTCGATGTGCCGATAATTCAACCAGTGTGAAAACTGTCTCCACAGTGTTAAAAAATCCATGCATCGGATAAGCATTAAATGGCATCTGTTTCTTATATATACGTCATTTGACCTGGAAATAACCAATCAGGATTATTCCTACTTAATGCACCAATCACAGCAAGAGATGAAAACTAAAAAGCCAATCACTGTGAGGTATATCCATTCAAACATTTGGATGTGAATAATAATTATACCAATGATGCCCAATTCAATTCTTCATTTACGCCTGAAGGACACACTATGTTCAGTGTGTAAATCCAAAAGGCTTCACAGGATTGAGTCTTGATAGTACATCATCCCCACCCCCCAACTGGTATTTGATATTTGTTCGATAAAGTTTACTGCATGTTTGAAAAGGTGTGCTCTAATTCAACAGAATGTTGTACCATTGGTGCAGTTAATTTAATCGTTTTTAAACAGTCTTTGTGTTCTGTTAATCGTACTTTAATGGGGCACGATGTTCACCCTATATGTACTTTGGGACAGGGGCATATGATTGCATAAACTACATAATTAGAGCAACAATCAGTGTGTGCCCTCCTTTTAATCCTGTATCCTGTAACTGGATCCTGCCACACTTTGCCCTAAAAGGTATTGACACAAAAATTACATGCTCTGCACTTCGAATGACCCTCCATGTCTTCCATGGGAAAATCTTCCAGTAAATGAGAACACACAACTTTATCCGAAATATTAAGACTATGGGATGTGGCTATAAGGGGAGGTTCCTGAAAAATGTCATGTAAGGTTAAAACATGCCAGTGTTTCCTAATTGAAGTTGCAATTGCTGCAAATGCTGTAGTTTGTTTCAACACTCAAACCAGCCATGACTGCTCTTTAACTGGTTTATTCTGTAACAACAATTGCCGATCTGTGAATTTGGCTCATTTATAAGCTCAACTGATAGATTTATTAGGATATCCTCTTGCACGAAATTTGGCTACCAGAATATCAGCTTGATGCTCGAACTCATTCATCTCAGAGCAGATTCTTCTAATTCGAAAGAAATGGCTAACTGGCAAACCCATTTTAAATGAACCTGAATGATGACTATGAAAATGTAACAAATTGTTCTTACCTGTGGGTTTGCGATACATAGTTGTCCTGAATTGTCCCTCTCGGAAAGAAACCAAAACATCCAAAAATGAGATTGATTGTTTAGACCATTGTGGTGTACACAGTATGTTATTACCCAACGAAATAATCCATATACAAAATTTGTTTAGCTGTTCCTCCAAAGAAATCCATAGCAGAAAAATGTCATCTATATATCTGTTAAAAAAAATACCACACCACTCATGAGGAACATTACATATTCTTATCAATCAAAATATTTTATATATCTATAGGGAATCAGTATCAGGGATAATTGTGTTTTTTCAATCTCCAGGCTCTTGCCCACAATGGGCTTCAACCAGTATCAACAAGCAGCACCAGATTTTACGTCACCTACTACCTCCCACACACCACTTTATTTTATTTTTATTTAATTTTATTCATTACTACTTTTTTTTTAAGCAAATCTCTTCCTTTTATGCTTAAAAACTATTTAATTAAACTTCCGAATTGAAATGTACTTATCTTTCACTCGAAGATTTTTACTTTATAGGTTCTTAATCTTTTACTTTGCCCGCTGTGTTTTCTTCACTTAATGTACCCGACATTGACAATGTTTCGGCATAACCTTATGTCTTCTTCAGGGAATACAACTTTCTCTATAATTATAAGAACACATCAAACTCACCAACATTTCTTAAACATTTAAACTTTTAAACAGTCTATTGCAGTCAGACTCACCCTTTTCTCGTAACCACCTCGGCTTCACCTTGCAGCTCACACATAATGGCGAAAAACGCACAAACACCCACACCAGAAGTACGATTTTTAAAGGACGGCACCAACTCTTTATAAACCAATCAAACCATTTCCACTGAAACTACCTCAATATTGACCAAGCCACATCTTTATTCAGGCCAGCCGGATGTACAGTTCCTAATTTAAAAATCCAACGCTGTTCACTCTGGAGTAATCGCAGATTTACATCACCACCTCTCACGCCACATCTCATCACTTCTAAAACTGTACATCGTAATTCTTCAAATTCATGCCCCTCGTTCAAGCAATGTTGCACCAAAAGGTGCTTCTACCTTTTTTGCCATTCAAGCCACTCTTGAACTCAATAAGATGTGTTTTCAGTTGCCTCATGGTTTTGCCTATGAATAACAATTCACACGGACACCAAACAATATACACTAGTTTACTTGACAGGCACATTATTTTTACTTTCAGTTTATAACCTCTTAATTTTTTTAGGGCCAATCCACTAATAGAATGTGCTTGTGCACAGACTGAGCACGAATTACAGGGATAATGTCCAACCTGCTCCACAACCTCAGTGACCTCCTCTTTATAAAATGACCGCACCATTTGATCTTTTATATCTTTCATGTTTTCTTTGTTTAACTGTTTCATGTTTTCTTTGTTTAACTGTTTCAGTAATAATTAATTGTTAATTGTTTATCTGTTCAATGTAAACCGCCAACGAGGCGATAGTTATTTCCTTGTAAACCGGAGTGATAAGTATATTATACAGGAACTTCCGGTATAGAAAAATACAAAATAAATAAATAAATACATATATTACTGCCTCGCTGAAAGGCTACCATTGGTTTCTCCTTGAAAACCGAATACAACTGCAATAAGCAGAGTTGCTTACCTGTAACAGGTGTTCTCACAGGACAGCAGGATGTTAGTCCTCACATATGGGTGACATCATCAGGATGGAGCCCAATCACGGAACACTTTTGTCAAAGTTTCTAGAACTTTGACTGTAACCTACTGGGCATGCCCAGCATAGCACCAACCCTGCATCCAGCAGGGGTCCACCTTCAGTCTTGTCTTATAGTAAAAGTACATGTGAAAATGAAAATAAGAAAACATAGCGAACCCAACACCGCAGGATGGCAGGCGGGTTTCGTGAGGACTAACATCCTCCTGTCCTGTGAGAACACCTGTTACAGATAAGCAACTCTGCTTTCTCACAGGACAAGCAGGATGGTAGTCCTCACATATGGGTGAGTACCGAGCTAAGGATGCCCGAGCAATGCACCAAATGTACCCAAAGATGTGCAACAGGCCCAACAACTGGGGTGGAATTTGGTAGAGGGCATTCTGAACCCAAACAGGTTGGAGGAAGGATGTTGGTACTTCTGTTCGCAAACAAGTTGCGTAGCACAGACTGGCCGAAGATGGAATTTTGTCTGCCAGCCTTGTCTAAACAATAATGGGCCGCGAAGGTGTGGAGAGAGCTCCAGGTCGCAGCCTTACAGATGTCAGCAAGCAGCACCAAGCGTAGGTGCACTACTGATGTTGCCATGGCCCTGATAGAGTGTGCTTTGACACGGTCTTGAAGCAGAATGCCTGCCTGTTGGTAACAAAAGGAAATACAGTCTGCTAACCAGGAGGAGAGAGAGTCTGCTTACCCACAGGTTTGCCCAATTTGATGGGATCGAAGGAAACAAACAATTGAGTGGATTTTCTGTGGGCAGCTGTATTGTCTAGATAGAATGCTAGAGCACATTTACAGTCAAGGGTATGCACAGCCCGTTCTCCTGGGTTTGAATGGGGCCTGGGAAAGAATGTGGGTAGTATAATGGATTGATTAATATGAAACTCCGATACTACCTTAGGCAGAAACCTAGGGTGGGTGCGGAGCATTATCCTATCATGCAGAAGTTTAGTGTAAGGCGGGTAGGGGACTAAGGCCTGTAATTCACTAACTCTGCAAGCAGATGTGATCGCCAAAAGAAAAATCACTTTCCAGGTGAGAGAACGGAGATCACAGGATTGGAGAGGCTCAAATGGAGGTTTCAAGAGACACCCCAAAAACAAGTAGGGCGCAGTTGAGGTTTAAGTTGGAGCAAGCCCTTCAAAAAGCGTGTTACAAGGGGTTGTACTGAAATGGGTACATCCCCAACACCTTTAAGGAAGGCGGCAACCACACGGACATGTACCCTGATAGAAGAAGTTTTGAGGCCTGACTCTGACAAGTGCCAGAGATAGTCCAGAAACTTCAGTGTGGAACAAGTGAAGGGATCGATGGACATGGAAGTACACCATATCGTAAACCTGTTCCACTTGTAACGATAAGAATGCCTAGTGGAAGGCTTTTGTGAAGCTACTAGGACACGGGAAACCGGCTCAGAAAGGTTAAGAGGTTGAAGTATTAACCTTTCAACATCCAGGCTATCAGAGACAGGGCCTGGAGGTTGGGGTGCCGAAGGCAGCCGTCGTTCTGAGTGATCAGAAGCGGGTCCTTCCACAGAGGAATGTGCCGGTGTACAGACAGGTCGTGGAGAATTGGGAACCAGACCTGGCATGGCCAATGAGGGGCTATGAGAATCATTAGCCCCTTGTCCTTTCGAAACTTCACAAGAGTCTTTGAAATGAGTGGAAGTGGAGGGTACGCATAAAGGAGACCTCTGGCCCACAAGAGGGAGAAAGCGTCTTTTGGCTGAAAGTGTTGGCTGCGAGTGAGGGAGCAGAAGTTCCTTACTTTGCGGTTGTGGATCGACACAAAGAGGTCTATGTGAGGGTAACCCCAATGCCGGAAAAGAGAGTCTGCTACAGTGGGGTTGAGGGATCACTCATGTGGTTGAAAAGTGTGACTCAGCTTGTCTGCCAACACATTGTCCACTCCCGGCAAGTAGGTGGCCCTGAGGTACATTGATTGGGAAAGGGCTTCCGCCCATATCTGTGCAGCTTCATGACACAGGATGTAGGAGCCTGTTCCCCCTTGCTTGTTGATGTACCACATGGCCACCTGGTTGTCTGTCTGAATAAGGATGACGTGTTTGGAAAGGTGATCCTGAAAAGCCCTGAGAGCATATCTGATTGCACGAAGCTCCAGGAAATTTATCTGGTGTTTGGCTTCCTCTGGAGACCAAATGCCCTGAGTTTGCAGGCTTGCAATATGTGCACCCCAGCCGAGGCTGGAGGCATCTATTGTCAAGGTTATTTGAGGTTCTGGAACCTGAAACGGCAGGCCTTGCACCAGATTGGACTGAAGCTTCCTCCAAGCGAGTGACAATCGGAGCTGTTTGGTGATGTGGACTGTGGAGGACATTGGCTGAGAAGACTGAGTCCACTGCAATCTTAGAGTCCACTGCATTACCCTCATGGCAAGGCGAGCCATGGGAGTGACATGTACTGTGGAGGCCATATGACCCAGTAATATGAGGAAATGACGTGCAGTTTCGAGACTGTAGTCGATGGGCCAGAGAAGCGAGAGTGAGAGCTTGATCCTGAGGTAGGAAAGCTTTCGCTTTCAGAGTGTCCAAGTCTGCCCCTATGAAGGATAGAGTTTGAGAGGGAACTAGCCTGGATTTTGGATAGTTTATGAGAAACCCTAGGGAGGTCAGGGTATGCAAAGAGAGACGTAAGGACGTCAGAGCAGTTTGGCGAGTGGGAGCACTGATCAACCAATCCTCGAGCTAGAGGTAGACGTGGACACTTTGGCTCCTGAGATAGGCAGCTACCACACTAAGGCACTTGGTGAAAACCCGTGGGGCAGATGCTAGGCCGAATGGTAACACTCGATATTGGAAGTGTTTTGGGCCTACTAGGAATCGCAGGAATTTGCAATGTGACGGAGTAATTGAAATGTGCGTGTAATTGTCCTGTAGGTCTAGAGAGCAGAGCCAGTCTTCCCCCTTTGAAGAAGTGGCAGTAGAGAACCCAAGGTCACCATCTTGAACTGTTCTCTTTGTAGGTATTTGTTTAGGGTGCGAAGATCCAGTATTGGGTGCACGGCACCTGACTTTTTTGGGATCAGGAAATACCTGGAATAGAACCCCTGCCCCTGTTGGGAGAGGGGCACCGGTTCTATTGCATGTGATTGGAGGAGGAGGGAGATCTCCTGCTCCAGAAATGGTGAGTGGTCAGACTTTCCCCATGTCAGCCGAGGAGGGGATTCCGGTGGAAACGAGAGAAAGTTGAGATGGTAACCTTGAGTTACTATCGTCAGTACCCACTAGTCTTTGGTGACTATGTGCCACACGGTGGAGAAGTGGCACAATCGGCCCCTGACTGGTATAGTCGGAAGTGGAGGCTGGGTACTGCTCTCTAGAAAGGAGTCAAAAGCCAGCCACTGGACCTGGTTGAGGGGCTGGCTGTGACTTCTGTACTCTAGGTTGCCTGACTTGGCCTTTTTGATAAGGCTTAGAAGGCCGACCCCTGGACACCGGGAGATAGTATCTCCTCTGTGGGTAGACTAGTCTCTTGGAATCTCTCCTAAATGGTCTTTTAGAGGAGGGATCGGAAGGCAGCAGGGAGAGCTGGCGCAGAGTCTCTTGGTGGTTTTTGAGCTGCGCCACTGCTTCTTGAATCTTTTCCCCGAAAAGATTATCCCCCGCACAGGGTAAGTCAGCTAATCTGTCCTGTACCTCTGGTCTGAGGCCAGAAGACTTTAGCCAGGCCCATCTTCTCGCACTGATACCGGCCGCTGACACCCTGGAGGAGGTGTCGAAGATGTGATACGCTGATCGCACTTCATGTTTGCCAGCATCTAAGCCCTTTTGTGCTAGGGCATGAAGTTGGTCCTGGAAGTGCAGAGGTAAGGCTTCAGCAAAGTCCTGGATTTTTGTAAATAAGGCCCTGTTGTATTGGATCATGTACAATTGGTAGGATGCAATGCGAGAGATGTGCATTGATCCATGGAACACTCGTCTTCCAAATGCATCCAGGAATTTTTGTTCCTTTCCTGGGGGAATAGAAGAGTGAGGTTTGGAGTGATGGGCCCTCTTCTGGGTGGACTCCACAACCACAGAGTGAGGATCCAATTGAGTTCTTTGAAAGCCAGGGGCTGACTGAACTAGATAAGTATCATCTGCTTTTCGGTTAACAGGTGCCACAGAGCCAGGGTGTTCCCAGTTTCTCTTTAAGAGGTCCAATAGGATGTCATGAATAGGGATGGACATGATTTCCTTTGGAGCATCGAGAAATTGTAGAAGTTCCAGGATCTGATGTCTAGAGTCCTCTTCAGTCTGAAGCTGGAATGGGACCGTTTCAGACATCTCCTTTACAAAATTAATAAAGGACAGGTCCTCTGGAGGAGAATGCTTCTTTTCGTCAGGAGGAGAGGGCTGTGGAGGCAGATCATCAGAATCCTGGGACGAATCATCGGTCCAGGGATCATAAGGGTCATCACCCGCTCCCAAATGTTCTTCAGAAGGAAGTAACGGAGTTATTCCTGAAGGCCCTGGCCTAGGCATCGATGGTCTTGAAGGAGGAACCGAAGGCATCGATGGAGGTATCGAGGGCCTCGCTGGCGTCATCGATGGTTTCGAGGCAGGCATCGATCGCATTGAGGGAGGCATCAAAGGAATCGATGGAGTCGCCGATGGAATCGGTGACATCGATGGCAGTGTTGGCGGCGGCACTCCTGATTGTGGAATGAAGAGCGGTGTTTCTTTTTCATCCTCCGATGACAATGGAATCAGTGAGGAAGGAATCGGGTCCATCGGTTCCCTCGTATCCACCGCTGGAAAAGCACCGACTAACTTCTCCATTCTAGCCAATAGTAGTGCGAGCGCCATGGGTATCGGATCGGTGGCCGGAGGTGGAACCGGCATCGATGGAGGCTGGAAGCCTTATAGTGCTTTGCCGATGGCCTCTTGGATCATCCGATCCAATTCCTCACGGAAACCTGGGGCATGGATACCCAGGTTCCAGAGTAGGAAGCAGCACTGGCGTAGCCGGAGGGTCTACCGGTGAAGGTGGAATCGCGGATGCCGGCACCTGTCCAGGTGGGGAATGCCTCGGTGACCCAGAGACAGAAGAGGATGAGGCCTTTTCTGTTTGTGACTTCTTTGTCGGTGGCTCAGACGATGTCGATGACGAGGGCTTGCCTGTATCGGTGGCCTGAGCTTTCCGATGGCGGTGTCGATGTTTTTCTCGATGTTCACCTTGGTGCTTCTCCTGAGGAGGAACAGAGGGGGTCGACACCCTTGGAGTCGTCAAGGCCGGGCAGATAGCAGCAGCTTCCCAGTGCTGGCGTGACATGGACGGCCCTGGTTCAGACGACGTCGAAGCTATCGATGGAGTCGGTGTTTTTGGCCGAAAGAGAAGACCCATCTTATCAAGCCGAGCCTTGAGACCCTTTGGTGTCATTTGGGCACATCTGGTGCAAGGAAGGACATCATGGCCGGACCCCAAGCACATCACACAGACCGTGTGAGCGTCAGTGATGGACATTGTTCAAGTGCAATCGGGGCACGGACGGAAACCAACGCCATGGCCTTGACAAAATTTAGGCGCGGTGCGGTAGATGGCCGGTAGGCCATGAGGTGAAAACTCGACGGGAATCGACCGCAAATGGGTAAAAAACTTACTATTTGACCGCGGAGTAAAGGTATTGGTAAGGGGACCCCTGTGGGGTTGAAATTTTTGAAATTTTCTAACAAAGTTCCATGAGGAAAAATTCCTGTCAGGAATCTCTGAAGAGCTCCTTAACCCCTGGGGCTACTGCTGCATGGAAAAAAGAAGACTGAAGGGGGACCCCTGCTGGATGCAGGGTTGGTGCTATGCTGGGCTTGCCCAGTACGTGCCAGTCAAAGTTCTGGAAACTTTGACAGAAGTATTCAGTGATTGGGCTCCATCCTGATTATGTCACCCATATGTGAGGTCTAGCATCCTGCTTGTCCTGTGAGAACATGCCAATGACTTAAATCTCCTTACTACTTTTTGAATCCCTGGGGAGTATGGTAATACACAAGTGAGGTTCTGTCTGTTCTCCTTCTGGACCAGATTCAATAACAGATCCCTGTTATTCCAACGGGCTCTTTTCATAGCTCTATTAACCACCTTTAATGGGTAACCCCTCTGTATAAATTTTAACTTCATATCTTTTGCCCTTGCCTTATACTCTTGTGTAGTGGAACATAACCGTCTTAACCGCAGGAATTGTCCAAGTGGAATACAGTCTTTTAGACACCGAGGATGACAGCTGTCATAATTCAATAAAGTATTTTGGTTTGTCGGTTTATGATAGATTGTAAAAAAAGAACTGATTCTCACACAAGGATATTTGTATGTCCAAAAAAGGCACAGTGGTATCTCGAAAATGGTAAGTAAACTGCAAATTGGGATCGCGGGAGTTCAACCATTACATGAATTGTACGAACTTCTCCTTTCCCCCTGTCCACAATATAAGGTTATCGTCTATGAACCGCCTCCAACATATTATATCTTTCTTATATGGTGGACGAGGTTGCAGACATGGGGATGGACCCACAAAGATCTGCTGTAATCAATTTATCCCACAAATCAACTTACAAGAGATCATGAAAATGTGCTTAATAAAGGTCTTTCATTTGTCCCTAATGTAGGGTTTGATCATTTTGAAGTATGTAAGTTTTTTCAAAAAACTGTAAGAAAACTGCGGTTGAGGTTGTTTTTTTGAGTCCCAGCCATCGGGAGAAACTGCAGAAAGCTCAGTGATATTGAGGGGGTTCGGCAAAGATCAATATGAGAGTGGAACAATTTAACCAACCAAGAAGAGAGGGCATTAAAGAGATTTTAAAAATGATTCAAACATAATAGTGAAAGCAGCAGACAAGGGAGGGGCAGTTGTGGTTGTGGACAGACTAATGTACAAAGAGGAAACTCTGAGGCAACTCTCAGATAAAAAAATTTATAAATGTTTGGAAATGGATCCTACTCCAGCACTTAAAAAATGACCAGGCTCTGAAGAGTGAGTGGATCACAGAAAAAGAATATTGTTTTTTTGAAGGGGGATTACCCAATAACCCCAGTATTCTATCATTTACCCAAGATACATAAAGATTTGCAACATCCACTAGGACATCCAATTACATCAGCAAAGGGTTCTATGTTTGAACCACTGTCCCAGTTTGTGAACATTTTTTTTTGAGGCCCTTGGTTCTGCAATTACCTTCATATATTCAGGATTCTGGTGATCTGATAAAAACTCTACAAAAGATTGATTCCCCTTTATTGGGAGTATCCTTAATGACTATCGCTATCGTATCTTTATATACGAATATCCCCCAGGATGCAGCATTGAATGTTATCTATGAGAAATTAATGCTAAAGAGGATTGGGCCACGTATTCAAGTTCAATTTGTGGTAGATTTTGCCACTGTGGCACTGAAAGAGAATTTTTTTCTGTTTGATGAGGTTTATTATCAACAAATAGGAGGGATGGCAATGGGTGCCACGATGGCCACAAGTGTAGCCAGCCTGTATGTGGGACAGTTTGAACAGAATTGGATGCAAGATTCACCATATAAGAAAGATATAATATGTTGGAGGCGGTTCATAGACAATATCCTTATATTGTGGACAGGGGGAAAGGAGAAGTTCGTACAATTCATAGACTGGTTGAACTCCTGCGATTCCAATTTGCAGTTTACTTACCATTTTGGAGATATCACGGTGCCTTTTTTGGACATACAAATATCCTTATGTCAGAATCAGTTCATTTTTACAATCTATCATAAACCGACAGACCGAAATACTTTATTGAATTATGACAGCTGTCATCCTCGGTGTCTAAAAGACAGTATTCCATTTGGACAATTCCTGCGGTTAAGAAGGTTATGTTCTACTACACAAGAGTATAAGGCAAGGACAAAAGATATGAGGTTAAAATTTATACAGAGGGGTTACCCATTAAAGGTGGTTAATAGAGCCATGAAAAGAGCCCGTTGGAATAACAGGGATCTGTTATTGAATCCGGTGCAGAAGGAGAACAGACAGAACCTCACTTGTGAATTACCATATTCCCCGGCCATTCAAAAAGTAGTAAGGAGATTTAAAAGACATTGGCATGTATTACAGTTGTATTCGGTTTTCAAGGAGAAACCAATGGTAGCCTTTCAGCGAGACAGTAATATAAAAGATCAAGTAATGCGGTCATTTTATAAAGAGGAGGTCACTGAAATTGTGGAGCAGGTTGGACATTATCCCTGTAATTCATGCTCAGTCTGTGCACAAGCACATTCTAATAGTGGATTGTCCCTAAAAAAATTATGAGGCTATAAACTGAAAGTAAAAACATCGTGCCTGTCAAGTTTGCTTACCGTAAACGGTGTTTCCGTAGATAGCAGGATGAATTAGCCATGCTGTCTGGGAGAGCGTCGCGATCCCGAGTAGGCGGAGTTTCCTCAGCTGAGCACAGAGGGGTAGATTTTAAAAAAGAGCGCGATTGCATACTTTTGTTCGCGCAGCAGGCACTAACAAAAGTACGCTGGATTTTATAAGATACGCGCATAGCCGTGCGTATCTTATAAAATCCTGGATCGGCGCGCGCAAGGCTGCCGATTTTGGGCAGCCTGCGCGCGCCGAGCCGCGCAGCCTGCCTCCGTTCCCTCCGAGGCCGCTCCAAAATCGGAACGGCCTCGGAGGGACCTTTCTTTCGCCCTCCCCTCACCTTCCCCTCACCTTCCCCTCCCTAACCCACCCCCCTGGCCCTATCTAAACCCCCCCTTACCTTTGTCCCTCGATTTACGCCTGCTAGAAGCAGATGTAAATCTACGCGCACCAGCGGACTGCTGGCGCACCGTCATCCGACCAGGGGGCTGGTCCAGAGGCCTGGCCACGCCCCCGGGCCGGCACCACACCCCCGGTCCCACCCCCAAAACGCTGCATCCCGCCCCCGAAATGCCGTGTCATTCGGTCCCGCCCCGACACGCCCCCTTAAAAAAACCCCGGGACTTACGCGCGTCCTGGGGCTCTGCGCGCGCCAGCGGCCTATGCAAAATAGGCACGCCGGAGTGCGAGGGCCCTGCTCGCGTAAATCCGGGCGGATTTACGCGAGCAGGGCATTTAAAATCCGCCCGAGAGTTTTTGACTCTGTGCGTCTGCACGGTAGTGTTCCCGCGCGGTTCCCTCACCTCTTCACTTTCTTTGTAGCCAAACGAGAGGTAAGTTAGGAAGATATGTATGTCCTTTTTGTGACTGTCTAGGGAGGAGGGAGGGAACGCATGGCTAATTCATCCTGCTATCTACGGAAACACCGTTTACTGTAAGCAAACTTGCTTTTTCCCGTTGATAGCAGGGCTGAAATAGCCATGCTGTCTGGGAGTCCCAAGCTCATGGGTTGTGTCCATGCATTTATCTCTTTGGAGGTTTGGACAGCAACCCTTGAAGTGGTAGACAGTCTCATATCTTTTTGAGTGATGATAAGACTGCTGTGCCTAGTGCTGCATCAGAGGTCGTTTGCTGTTGCAGGCAATAATGCGATGTGTAGGTATGAATGGACGACCATGTTGCCACTTTGCAGATATCAATTAAGGGAACTTTATTCAAGTGGGCAACTGATGTTGCGGTGGCGCGGATTTGGTGCGCCTGAGGCTTTGTGAGTAGTTTAATGGAACGTTTATTGTAGCAAAAAAGTATGCATTGTGATAACCAACTGGCGATGGTCCTTTTTTAGACTGGTTGTCCAGGGTCATTCGGGTTAAAGGAAAGGAACAGTTGAGAAGGCGTCGAAGTTGATTGAGTCATTTTCTTATAGTAGGCTAACGCTCTTTTACAGTCCAACGTGTGCAAAAGCTTTCCACGTTCATTAGTAAGCGGTTTTGGCATAAAAATAGGTAGAGTTATGGTTTGATTAAGATGAAAAAATGTTACCATCTTAGGCCTGGATTTATCAAAATGTGATAAGTATCGAATTACCTATGCGAAGAGCTAAGTTAGCACAAATTGCGATAACATTATCAGACTGTACGATAAGTGTCATACCTGTTGTATTTCTTGCATTCAACCACTGGGGGACGAGAGAGAGAGAGACTAGCCATAGTATCCTCTCCCTAGAGGCCCACCTAGTAACTCGAGGTGAGGTTTAGGTATTAATGTAGGGGGTTAGGGGCCACTTTGACATTCAATGTTAGACGTACGAACAGAACAGTGGGTGGAGAGAACATTGCCCAAATCTCATCTTTGGGTGAGTGTCCTCACTCCGAGGGTCATCTCTGTGTGATAGCATTTCGCAGACTGGCAAACCCAGCCCACTCCATGCCCCTAACTCCTCCTCTTTTTCAAATTTGCATCGCACCATACGATATGGTGCTATCGCATGCGTTAATGGGGCTTTTCGCATGCAATAAGCCCTTATCGCATGCGAAAATGCCTTAGCGCATTTTGATAAATGACCCCCTTAGGGAGAAAGGAAGAGTGAGGACGAAGGGTCACCTTGTCATGGTAGAATTCTAGATAAGGGGAGTAGTGAACCAAGGCTTGTAGTTCGCTGACTCTCCTTGCGGAAGTTATGGCAATGAGAAAGATTGTCTTCCATGTCATATATTTACTGTGGCTAGAGTCTAATGGTTCAAAAGGTGGAAGCATTAGTTATTTTAGTACTACATTTAAATCCCATGGAATTGGAGATTTAGTCACCGGTGGACGAAGTCGTATCATTCCCTTCAAGAATCTGGAAATTAACGGATGGTTAGAAATTGGAAGATTATTAAAAGGTTCATGAAAAGCTGCTACAGCATTGATATGAACTCGTACCAAAGTGGTGGCTAATCCTGCTTCTTAAAGTGTGTGCAGGTATTGTAGTAGTTGAGTGGCAGTGGATGAAAAGGGGTTTATATTTTTTGGACTACACCAGTTCAAGTACCGCTGCCACTTTCCCGTGTAATTGCGTCTGGTTGAAGGTTTTCTTGAAGCAATAAGAATATCTTCCAGTTGAGAAGATAAACCTAAGGGAGTTAGTATTTGCCTTTCAATCTCCACGCTGTGAGATGAAGGGATTGGTTCATGGGGTGAAGTAACGAGCCCCCTTCTTGTGTAAGAAGATGTGGAAGATTTTGTAGCGTTATTGGTGGATGAATGGAAAGTCTCATGAGGTACGCATACCAAGGCTGTGTCGGCCATGCCGGGGCGATTAAAATCATGTCCGACACGTCCTGGATGCATTTCTGAATTGTTCGAGATATGAGTGGAATGGGAGGGTAGGAATACATCAAGCCTGGTGACCATGGAATGAGAAAAGCATCGGGAGCAAGCCTTTGATTGCTGGGATAAATTGAGCAAAAGGTCTGGAGTTGTCTGTTGGCTTCTGTAGCAAAGAGATCTATTGTGGGAAAACCCCACTGTTTGAAGATGTTTTCTGCCATCTCTGGATTTAAGGTCCATTCGTATGGATGAAAAATCCGACTGAGACAAACTGCTGTCACATTGTCCAGACCTGGAAGATAAGTCACCTGAATTGATACTTGGGCTTTGATTATCCAATGTAGAATTTGTGTTGCTTCCTGACATAGAGTCCAAGAACCGGACCCTCCTTCCTTGTTTATGTAAAACATGGCTACCTGGTTGTCGGTATATACCATGAGGCTTGATCCCCGTATCTGAGCCGAGAACATTTGAAGTGCCATCCAAATTCAACATTCAACAGCAAGAGGAAATGTGGAAAAAAGGATTTGCACTCACAAAGCGGGGAGTAGCTGGCTTGTTATGGTGGTTACTACCCCAAACCAAATAAGCCTGATATTTCACTTTCAATGCATATCCAGCATAGCTCTCTGCTTCAACGGCAGGGGAGAAGAAAAACTGATACTTCACGCATATCCAGCATAGCTCTCTGCTTCAAAGGCAGGGGAGAAGAAAAACTGATACTTCATGCATATCCAGCATAGCTCTCTGCTTCAACGGCAGGAGAGAAGAAAAACTGATACTTCACGCATAACCAGCACAGCTCTCTGCTTCAACGGCAGGGGAGAAGAAAACCTGATATTTCACGCATATCCAGCATAGCTCTCTGCTTCAACGGCAGGAGAGAAGAAAAACTGATACTTCACGCATATCCAGCATAGCTCTCTGCTTCAACGGCAGGAGAGAAGAAAAACTGATACTTCACGCATATCCAGCATAGCTCTCTGCTTCAACGGCAGGGGAGAAGAAAAACTGATACTTCACGCATATCCAGCATAGCTCTCTGCTTCAACGGCAGGAGAGAAGAAAAACTGATACTTCACGCATATCCAGCATAGCTCTCTGCTTCAACGGCAGGAGAGAAGAAAAACTGATACTTCACGCATATCCAGTATAGCTCCCTGCTTCAACGGCAGGGGAGAAGAAAAACAACCAATAAGGGCTGAATAACAGTCTGGGTAAAACAAATAAACATGGGTGTAGCTTGCTTATTGCGGCGGTTACTACCCCTACTACCCCTAACTAATCAAGCTTTATATTTCATTTGGATGCAGCTCCATCACTGCTCTCTACATTAATGGTGGGGTTGGAAGGGAAATAGAACCAAAGAGCTAAGAGAAACAGATAAGTATGAGAAAAAAACGTGTGAAGCTTGCTGGGCAGACTGGATGGGCCGTTTGGTCTTCTTCTGCCGTCATTTCTATGTTTCTATGTTTCAAATGGCTCGCAATTCTAAGAGATTGATTAGGTATGTAGATTCCTGAGGGGTCCACACACTCTGAGTTTTCAGGTCGCCGAGATGGGCTCCCCAACCTTTGTTGGAGGCATCTGTGGTCAGAGTGATCTGATGAGGATGTAAGCAGAATGGGGCTCCCGACGAAAGGTTTTTGGGAAGGAGCCACCATCGAATGTCCTCTTTCATTGCGTTCGTAATTTGAATTCTGGAGCTGAGTGGCTGTAGGAATTGAGAACACTGAGTCTTTAAACCCCATTGTAAGCGGAGCATGTGAAGTCTGGTGTGAGGAACCACGTAGATTGCTGCTGCCATATGACCCAGAAGTTGAAGAACCTGGCGTGCTGATGCCTGATTTCTGTAGAGAAGGCTGTGGGCCAATGATTATAGGTTCCACATCCTGTCTGGAAGGTACGCTCTCTGTTCCACCCTATTTATGAAAGCGCCTATGAACTGAAGTAGTTGAGTAGGCTGTAGGTGAGACTTCTCGAAATTGATAAGAAATCCCAACCTCTGAAGGCATTCGATCGAGCATAACGTATGATCTCTCAGTGTAGACTGATCCGATGCTACTATTAACCAGTCCAGATAAGGAAAAATTTCACTGAGTGGAGTGTGACCTGAGGATGGAGAATCAGGCACAGATAGATTTTCAACATCCACATCAGAACTTATACTGGAGATTCTTTGTGAATCTTGAGAGTGCCGTCTCCTTGCTGAATTTTCTTTTGTCGTGTGCTTCGATGAACCTGCATGGTGCAATTTATGATGATGTTTGCCTGATCTATTGTGGTATGGTGACTCCACCTGCATTCTTTTTGCACCATGCACCTTAAGTGCGTCATGCAATGGTCTGTGCGCCGTAGATGTGCCGTGTGGTTGGCCATGCGCCGTGGATGCGCTGTTATGAGTGTCGAGGATGCATCGTCATGGGCATGCATCGTAGATGCGCCGTACAATTTGAATGCGCCATGCGTCGTTCGTGCGTCGCAGGTTATTGTTGCGTCATGCTTCCTTTTTAACGACACTGAAGGCGCAGTTTTTGACGACACAATCCACGGTTCTTTTGGTTGAAGTACCACTGCCGGATCCCCGGCTTTACTATGTGGCCTTGAGGGTGTGTGAGAGCCTGGCCTGGTACTGGGGATGGCTCTTTGCAATCCAGCTGGTCCCAACGAGGACGCCCATTTCGAGTGGGCCTTACCAGATTTTGCCGGTCCCGGCAAAGAATGTACGGAGGATGGTGGGGCCGAAGTGCCCATCCGAAGCCTTTCCATCCTTGCAGCCCGCTGCCGCTGGGCTTGCGGAGACATTCTTCCGCAGGACCGACACGACTTTTGATCGTGGTCCGGGCCTAAGCAGATGTAGCAATAATTATGTCCTTCCGTGATGGACATAATTTTGCCACACTGACAATATTTGAATCCAGAGGGCTTCGGAGCCATCTGGGAAGAAAAAATCTTGAAAAAACGCGAAAAATTCGACGAAGAAATTTCCTGTCAGGAAAAAATACCTAAAGGAAAAAACCCCGTGTGCGAACGGCTCGCGGGAAAAAAGAAACTGAAGAGGTGAGGGAACCGCGTGGGAACACTACCGCGCAGACGCACAGTCAAAAACTCCATGCTCAGCTGAGGAAACTCCGCCTACTTGGGATCGTGACGCTCTCCCAGACAGAATGGCTAATTCAGCCCTGCTATCGACGGGAAAACTAGTGTATGTGGTTTGGTGTCCGTGTGAATTGTTATACATAGGCAAAACCACACGTCTTATTGAGCACAAGAGTGCCTTGAAGTGCAAAAAAGTAGAAGCACATTTGGTGCAACATTGCTTGAACGAGAGGCATGAATTTGAAGAATTACAATGTACAGTTTTAGAAGTGATGAGATGTGGAGTGAGAGGTTGTGATGTAAATCTGCGATTACTCCAGAGTGAACAGCGTTGGATTTTTAAATTAGGAACTGTACATCCAGCTGGCCTGAATAAAGAGGTGGATTGGTCAGTATTCAGGTAGCTTCAGTGGAAATGGTTTGATTGGTTTATAAAGAGTTGGTGCCGTCCTTTAAAAATCGTACTTCTGGTGTGGGTGTTTGAGCGTTTTTCGCCATTATGTGTGAACTGCGAGGTGAAGCCGAGGTGGTTACGAGAAAAGGGTGAGTCTGACCGCGGTAGCCTGTTTAAAAGTTTAAATGTTTAAGAAATGTTGGTGAGTTTGATGTGTTCTTTTAATTATAGAGAAAGTTGTAACCCCTGAAGAAGACATAAGGTTATGCCGAAACATTGTCAATGTCAGGTACGTTATGTGAAGAAAACACAGCGAGCAAAGTAAAAGATTAAGAACCTGTAAAGTAAAAATCTTCGAGTGAAAGATAAGTACATTTCAATTCGGAAGTTTAATTAAATAGTTTTTAAGCATAAAAGGAAGAGATTTGCTTAAAAAAAAGTAGTAATGAATAAAATTAAATAAAAAGTATTAAATAAAAATAAAATAAAGTGGTGTGTGGGAAGCAGTAGACTATGTAAAATCTGGTGCTCGTTGATACTGGTTGAAGCCCATTGCGGGCAAGAGCCTGGAGATTGAAAGAGCACAATTATCTTTGATAATGATTCCCTACAGATATATAAAATATTTTGATTGATAAAAATATGTAGTGTTCCTCATGAGTGGTATGGTGTTTTTAAATGTTTAATACGTGAGGTTTTTTAGCTATTGATAGTTGGAAATATCTCTATATCTGTGCCAACCAGCAATATACTGCCACCATTCTGAGGAATTTATATGTATCTCCTCAAAAATCGCCATGTATAAATTGGCCACCGGCAATGCTAAAGGGGAACCCATTGGAATACCATGTATCTGATTAAATGAACGGCACCAATGGTACAACATTATGTTGAATTAGAGCACACCTTTTCAAACCTCCAGAGGACCATTATTGAACAAAAATCAAATACTAGTCGTAGGGGGCGATGTATTATTGAGACTCAACCACTGTGAAGACTTTTGGATGTACACACCGAACACAGTGTGTCCTGCAGGTGTGAATGAAGAATTGAATTGGGCATCGTTGGTATAATAATTATTTACGTCCAAAAGTTTGAATCGATATACCTCACAGTGATTGGCTTTTTAGTTTTTGTCTCTTGCTGTGATTGATGCTGACTGGTCATTTCCTGGACAGATGACATCTATATAAGAAATGGCACCATTTAATGCTTATCCGTTGCATGGATTTTTTAACACGGTGGAGACAATTTTTCAAACTGGTTCAATTATCGGTACATCGAGAAGAAAAAGAAACATCCCCTGATGAAGGACTTTGAAGTACAGTCTTGTTGGGAGGACAGTAAGAAGTTGAGTGCACTATATATATCGATGCCTAGGATTTATTAAGAAGCATTTCCTACACTGATTAGATTTCTGTGTACATGCATATGGAGAACTCTTGATAAGGATTTGGAAATTATATTTTTAAGAGTAAATCTTTTTTCAAACAAAAAATTATATTAAAATAAAATATTAAAATAACCTGATAGGGTGGAAGGTGGTTGGTAGTTAATGATTATAAATTCATCATATCACTCCGTTACCTCGGTAGGTAATGGAGTGAATGTTATAAGAAACTATCAACCCATTGCTTAAATAATTTTTTTATGTAAAAACACCTTTTGGTGGTGAGAGTTTTCTTTTACATATAAGAAAATATATATTAAAAAAATAGTTTCGCCCATTTCCTATTCTAGTGATAACGGTGTACATTTAGGATGTATTGGATTTAGGGTTACACCTGTTTGGTGGTGAAATTAGGTATTGGTAAACTACACTATTGGATGTGGCATGACCTGAGATAACTTTTCTGTATGGGGATAACATGCACAATGCAGCAGTTACAACCCTAAACCGAAAGCATGGGGTAACCTGCACAGAGTGGCAGTTACTACACTTAACAGAAGGCATGGGGTAACCTGCACGGAGCGGCAGTTACTACCCTTAACAGAAGGTATGGGATAACCTGCACAGAGCAGAAGTTACTACCCTTAACAGAAGGCATGGGGTAACCTGCAGAGTGCAGCAGTTACAACCCTAAACCAAAAGCATGGGGTAACCTGCACAGAGTGGCAGTTACTACCCTTAACAGAAGGCATGGGGTAACCTGAACAGAGTGGCTTTTAAACATCTTGTTAGGCAGCCTGGATGAACCATTTTAGTATTTATTCATCTTCATTTACTATGTTATTATTGCTATGTAAAGATTGAGAGAGAGAAACAGAGAGAGAAACAGAGAGAGAGAGAGAGAGAATCTCAGACATTTTAGATACTCCAAAAGAAATGCCCATTACATTATACAGCAAAGTCATGCAGACATCAAGCGATCACACACATGACACACGCACAAATGTCAAGAAAGCAGAGCATTCTGGGAACCAGAAAGAGGATGAGAAAAACACAAACCAGACTATTAAAAAGCACTATCAGCTCCTTTGTATATCCTAAGAAACCTACTGCCATAAAAGTCCACTCTAGAGGGTCACTAGAGCTCTCCAGCATGCTCAACAGCTTTAATGGCATTTCTGACAGTCCAAGCCCATGCACTACTCAGCCCTGTGCACGGCAATGAGGCTTTTCCTGAGAGTCCAGGCCTATGCACTTCTCAACCCTGTGCTCACTGAGACCTATCCCGACAGTCCAGTCTTGTACACCCCTCAGCCTTGGTCAACAGCAGTGAGGCTGTTCCTGACAATCCAAGCCTAAGATAATCCCATGGGTTCACATATCAGGAGAATACATAGGAGCCATCTTTGGAAAATAAAAGAAAATTGGTTCTTACCTGCTAATTTTCGTTCCTGTAATACCACAGATCAGTCCAGAAAAGTGGGTTGTGTATCCCTACCAGCAGGTGGAGTCCCGAGACTTCGCACGAATCAACCAATCGTCCAGGAACGGATGGACCAAGATTCCTTCCTGACGAAGGAAGGCCATCACCACCACCATTACCTTGGTGAATGTGCGAGGAGCTGTTGTGAGACCAAATGATAGGGCTCGAAATTGGAAGTGTCATCCCAAGACCTTGAACCGCAGAAATCTCTGGTGATTCAGCCAGATCGGAATGCGTAAATACGCCTCCGTGAGGGTCCAGAGAAGTGAGAAACACCCCTTTTCGAACCACGGCCATCACTGTCCTCAGGGTTTCCATACGAAAGCGAGGAACCCGAAGGCAACGGTTCACCTTCTGCAGATCGAGGATGGTCCAAAACGTGCCCTCCTTCTTGGGGACCACAAAGTACACGGAGTAATGACCACGTCCCTGTTGAGCCTACGGAACTGGGACAATAGCTTTGAGCTCAAGAAGTTGTTGTAGAGTCACCTGAACTGCCTCTCGCTTGAAACTTGAGGCCACTCGGGACTCCACAAAAACCTCCCAGATCGGGTGCGAGAACTCCAGTGCATACCCGTCTTTGATCACTTCCAAATGGCAGATGAAATTTAATGTGGACACGTGCAAGGTGTTGCATATAGGGAAAAATAACCCTTGCTGTAGTTACACGATGTTAGGTTCCATATTAGGAGCTACCACCCAGAAAAAAGATCTAGGCATCTTAGTGGATAATACTTTAAAATCGTCGGCTCAGTGTGCTGCAGCAGTCAAAAAAGCAAACAGAATATTAGGAATTATTAGGAAGGGAATGGTTAATAGAACGGAAAATGCCATAATGCCTTTATATCGCTCCATGGTGAAACCGCACCTTGAATACTGTGTACAATTCTGGTCGCCGCATCTCGCCGCATCTCAAAAAAGATATAGTTGCGATGGAGAAGATACAGAGAAGGGCAACCAAAATGATAAAGGGGATGGAACAGCTCCCCTATGAGGAAAGGCTGAAGAGGTTAGGGCTGTTCAGCTTGGAGAAGAGAAGGCTGAAGGGGGATATAATAGAGGTCTTTAAGATCATGAGAGGTCTTGAACGAGTAGATGTGACTCGGTTATTTACACTTTCGAATAATAGAAGGACTAGGGGCCATTCCATGAAGATAGCAAGTAGCACATTTAAGACTAATCGGAGAAAATTCTTTTTCACTCAACGCACAATAAAGCTCTGGAATTGGTTGCCAGAGGATATGGTTAGTGCAGTTAGTGTAGCTGGGTTCAAAAAAGGTTTGGATAAGTTTTTGGAGAAGTCCATTAACGGCTATTAATCAAGTTTACTTAGTGAATAGCCACTGCTATTAATTGCATCAGTAGCATGAGATCTTCTTAGTGTTTGGGTAATTGTCAGGTTCTTGTGGCCTGGTTTGGCCTCTGTTGGAAACAGGATGCTGGGCTTGATGGACCCTTGGTCTGACCCAGCATGGCAATTTCTTATGTTCTTAAGACCCAGCGGTCTGATGTAATTCTTGCTCATTCCGTGTAAAAGTTGGATAATCTGCCTCCGTCAGCTTTGACGACAAAATGGGTGCTCGTGCCTTCATTGGGGGTTTTTATTACTTCCTGCACCAAGATGTCCCGAATCTCTTCCGGGCTGGCGACCACCTCAAAAGGACTGCTGGCGCCCCGAAGCAGGTTTAGAAGGAAGAGGTGCGGAGTATCTACCCACTCTGAAGCAGTGAGAGTCCCGAAACCTAGCTCGAGGAGGGAAGACTTTCTTAGAAGATCTTTTATCTTCCAGCAACCGATTGCCCTTGGCAAGGAGCTTTACTAGTTGATCCAGATCCTCCCCAAAGAGGAGCTTGCCCTTAAAGGGTAGATTACAAAGCTGGGACTTGGAGGACAAATCCACCGCCCAATTTCGCAGCCAGATGAGACGCAGCGCTGACACCAAGGACACCATACCTCTCGCCGAGGTCCTCACCAGATCATACAAAGCATCTACAACATAAGCGATGCCTGCTTCTAGGTGGGTGGACTGCAGAGCCCCACTGTCGCCCGTACCGGCCCTGGCAGCCGACTCCTGGACCCAACACAGACAGGCCCTCTCTGCATGAGGCTAGCGCAAACCGCCGCCCGAAGGCTTAGCGCTGCAACCTCGAATGCTCGCTTCAACTGGATCTCCAGCTTGCAGTCCTGCATATCCTTAAGGGCAGCCGCCCCAGCAACCGGGATAGTGGTCTTTTTCGTGACTGCCGAGACCATGGCGTCCACCTTTGGAATCTTCAGTAAATCCAAAACATCAGATAATGGGAACAGTTTCGCCATAGCTCTGCCCACCTTCAAGCCAGAGTCTCCCACTCCCGGGTCACTAGTTTACGAACCTTCTTAGGCAGAGGAAAAGATGTTGTGGGACCCCTAATGCCGTCGAGGACTAGATTGATGCCCTCTTTGTCAGACTCTTCTTGAGAAACCTTAAGTCCCAGAACATCAAAGACCTGGGGAATAAGGGGACTTAACTCATCCCGCTTGAACAAACGCTGCACATTGGGGTCATCCCCCTCTGCAGGAGGGTCATCCGGCTCATCCAGATCATCAGTATCCACATCAGCCGGATCCGGCCGCGGAACCGGGTCTGCTGCCCCTACTACCCCAGAAGCCGGCGTCGCCCCAGACCCCAGGATCGGATCTTGCGTACCCTGGGGAGAATCCCCTGTGGGGTTAGCCTGATCAGAGAGGCGCTGACAAGGGTCCGTACCCCGACCTCTTTTCTCAGGTGGGTCCGAACCTGCCCCCAGGAGACCATGCCGCTTTACCGCCGAGTGTTTCCTTGCCAGGAAAGCCTTGTGCATAAGGAGGACAAATTCTGGGGAAAACCCTTCCGGGTCCCCCTCCCCCACTGGAGAGTCGGCTGGGTTGATGTCATCAGTTCCCCCGGTGAGGTCTTCCCTCACCGGGGCTAGAACAGGTGGAGAATCCTCTTCCCGCGAAGCCGAGACAGACGTCCCTCCCCGAGGGAGGAGGCAAGAAGCCCTGAAGAGCCCTCTAACCCTGGGGAATACACAGCGCATAAGGAGGCCGTATCTAACGCCTGGCCGCGTGACCCTCACGCGCAGCAGGTCTGCAATTCTGTTTTCTGTCCCATCCGCAGCAGTGCGTCGATAGTCTGAAGTGAAATAGAAAAGGGCGCGAATAAAAAAAAGAAACGCGCGGAGAAAATTTCAGTCAGGCAGGACCAGAAAAAACAAACTTTTCGTGCTGCGGGCTAAGAGACTACCGGCTGAGGAGAAAAAAACGTGCGCAGCCATGCTGCGGGAAAGGAGCCTGTCTATAGTGAAATGGCAAGGCTCTCAGCAGGGAAGCGGCGAGTAAACAAGGCACACGGAGAAAAACTCACCCTTGCCCTCAGAAAATGACCTGGAGCCCCAGGAGCTGAGGGGAACACTGCTGACAGCTTCCCCGGCCGGCCTTAAAAGACCCGGTCCCTCCTGCACCTCTCCTTACCTCAGCACTGAAGACTGTCAGTCAGCTACAGTGAAAACAGCTTTTTTTTTTTTTTTTTTTTAAATTAAACTTTACCAAGACACAGAGAAAGGCTGTTGCAGGAGACAAGGGAGCAGTTGTAGCAGAGACGATGGTGAGTAGCCAGGAACCCCTGGTCGTCAGACACCGAACTGTGGCAGGCGAAACCCTGACAAGAATATCCAATTCCCCGGACGCCCAGCTTCTACTGAGAGATGGCCCACGAAGGCGCCTAACACCTCAGGAAGCGACCATTAACTAAAAAATGAAATTCAAACTAAATAAAAAATATAACTAAAAACTGCAGGTGTGCATCTGTACCACCTGCTGGAGTCAGAGAAATACTGAGTGACTGCAGGTGGCACTCTCGTTATGTAGCAGTGCCCAAAGTTCTAATTGTTCTCAGACTCCACCTCCTGGTAGGGATACACAACCCACAATTCTGGACTGATCTGGGGATACTGAACTCAACACATATCAATGTATCCCAAGCAAAAAACAAAAAACAAACCCCAAAGCGCAGTGGGTTGTGAGTGCGACTAACCAGTCTGTATTTAAATGTCCAGATAGAAGCAGATAATGAGGACATGGAGAAGACTCATGTGGCCAAAAGAAAACTAAGGAAGATTCAAAGTCCCACCAGTCTTTCTTCTCCCCAACCCCAGTTCATCCATACCAGTCTCCTCACCCCTCTTCTCCTTTCCCAACCTCTGCAGCCCATCCACACCAGTCTCGTCCCCACCACTTTCTCTCTCTAGCCCGCTCTCTCTCTCACATTCCCCATATCTCGTCTTTCTCCTCTTCCCCTCCCTTCCTTATTCCCTTTGCAATTTTTTTTATTTCTCCCTTCTGTACCACGCAGCTCCTTCCCAGTTCTCTTCACCTTTCTCTTCCTCTTAAGTTCTCTTTGCCTAACCTCTTACCTCAGCTCTTCTTATCTCCCAACCCATGTCTCCTTTCTCATTCCTCTCTGTTACTCTCCAAACCCCTCTTCCCCTCACAGCCTGTCTACTCTTCTCCCTCTCACACAGTTCCACCATCAGCCCCTCTTCTCCTCACAGTTCCTCTCCTAGTCAGCATTCCCTCTTTTCTCTCAGTCTCTGTCTTACCCCCCTCATAGCTCATCTGTCCCTCTTTCCCAGTCCTTATATCAGCACCTCTTCCCATCTCCACTACTTCCATTCTCTGGTCCCCCTGCAGACCATTGGTCAGATACTCCACAGACAGCCAATAGGCTGCAGAGGTAGGAGAGAGCAGTAGCAGGGATACAGAAGCACTTCCTAACTTCCCTGCCCTCCCCCATAACTGTGCAGCATACAGCTCTCAGCTCCTGAGCCACAGGAGTGCACAAGACAAAGCTGGGGGCGATCAAACACCCACATATCTGTTGCCTATGGGATACTAAGTATAAGGGGTGAGTGTGCCAAAATCTGCCCCTTACTAGCAGTGTTACCCTTTATACATTTATGGCATCAGTGGCCCCTACATATCAGAGGTCTCAACCAGACCCTGCCTCTTTGTGTGAAGTCTTTGCATAGGTGGGTTAGTGAGGTATACCGTTCCCCAAAGGGAGGGGTCATTTCAGTTAAGAAGACTCTGTGCACAAAAGTGAGAGAATGAGTGAGTCTCATTGCAGAGACAGTAGCAGAAGGAGTAAACTGGGGTAAAGAGGTGCCTGGAGAGAGGAATAAAATCAGGAGTCCAGGAGGAGAAGAGTCCGGGGACTCCAGTGAGTTCTGAAGAAAAATGTATCTGGGAGTTCTGAGTCTGAAGATCTAAAGAAGAAAGGTTAGGTTCAGAAACAGGGAAGTGAGGGAATCAGAGAGAAGCTGCCTGCCAGAGGAAAACCTGAGAGTAGATAAAGAGAAGAAACTGACTCCAGCCAAGAGTAACTGAAAGGGCCTAGGGAGGCCAAGTACCTGTCCTAAGTACCTGTTCTATTGTGGTTGTCTTCTCTGAGTGATCTGGAAAGAGAATGAGTTTGTTTTTTGTGACCTGTTCTGGACTTTGTTTTCCGGCCTAGCAATTCAGTAATGAGAAATTACTACTTACCTGATAATTTCCTTTTCTTTAGGACAGTCAGATGAATCCAGAACAAGTGGGTTATGCACTCCTACCAGCAGATGGAGAAAGCTGACGTCACAGTACATAGAGCAAATGTTGTTCTAACAGGACAGCAGGATGTTAGTCCTCACATATGGGTGACATCACAGGACGGAGCCCAATCACAGAAAACTTCTGTCAAAGTTTCTAGAACTTTGACTGGCCCCTACTGGGCATGCCCAGCATGGCACCAACCCTGCAGCCAGCAGGGGTCCCGCTTCAGTCTTGTTTTGAAAGCTACAGGTAGTGCCGAAAAATAAAATAAAACAAACCAAACACTGCGGGGCGGCGGGCGGGTTTCGTGAGGACTAACATCCTGCTGTCCTGTGAGAACACCTGTTACAGGTAAGCAACATTTGCTTTCTCACAGGACAAGCAGGATGGTAGTCCTCACATATGGGTGAGTACCGAGCTGAGGATGTCCGAACATGCACCAAATGTACCCAATGGCGTGTAACAGGCACAACAACTGGGGTGGAATTTGGTAGAGGGCATCCGGAACCCTATTGGGCAGGCGGAAGGGTGTTGGTACGTCACGTTGGAAAAAGGTTACGGAGGACAGATTGGCCGAAGATGGAATCCTGGTCTTCCGGCTTTGTCCAAGCAATAGTGGGCTGCTAAAGTATGGCGTGAGCTCCAAGTAGCAGCTCTGCAAATGTCAGGAAGCGGCACCGATCGTAGGTGTGCTACTGAAGTCGCCATGGCCCTCACAGAGTGTGCTTTAACACGGTCTTGAAAAGGAATGCCTGCTTGCTGATAGCAAAAAGATATGCAATCCGCCAACCAGGAGGAAAGAGCTTGCTTACCCACAGGTTGCCCTAATTTGTTTGGATGGAAAGAGACGAATAACTGAATGCTCTTCCTATGGGCAACTGTACGGTCTAGATAGAAAGCTAGAGCCCGTTTACAGTCAAGGGTATGCAGAGTCTGTTCCCCTGGGTTGGAGTGAGGCCTGGGAAAGAAGATAGGTAATATGATGGATTGATTAATGTGAAACTCCGAAACTACCTTGGGCAAAAACTTAGGGTGAGTGCGGAGTACCGCCCAGTCCTGCAGGAGTTTAGTGTAAGGCGGATAGGTGACTAGGGCCTGTAACTCACTAACCCTGCAAGCAGAAGTGATAGCTAAAAGGAATAACACTTTCCATGTGAGATATTTAAGGTCACAGGAGTGGAGAGGTTCGAAAGGTGGTTTCATGAGCCGACCGAGAACCAGATTAAGGTCCCAAGAAGGGTCCGGAGGACGTAAAGGTGGCTTGATATGGAGCAAGCCTTTAAGAAATCGTGTTACGAGGGGTTGTACCGAAATAGGGACATCCCTGATTCCTTTATGGAAGGCGGCTACCGCGCTGACATGCATTCTAATGGAAGAGGTCTTTAGACCGGATTCTGATAAATGCCAGAGATAGTCCAAGAATTTTGGGATTGGACAGGAAAAGGAATCAAGGGACTGCGAAGTGCACCATGATGTGTACCTTTTCCATTTATAGGAATAAGATTTTCTTGTGGAAGGCTTCCGTAAAAGAGCAGGTAGCAAAACACTGCACGGAGCGGCAGTAGCCACAGAGGCATTCACGGAGCGGGATGCCAGTGGCCAGTGGTAGGTGTTCCACCTTCACGGAGCGGAAGGATGGAGGGCTGTCATCTCCCAATTAAATAAAAAAAACCCAAAAAAACAGGGATGGGATCCATCAGGTCTAGTGGACGCATATAAAGAGCAGGTAGCAAAACACTGCACGGAGCGGCAGTAGCCACAGAGGCATTCACGGAGCGGGATGCCAGTGGCCAGTGGTAGGTGTCCATCTTCACGGAGCGGAAGGATGAAGGGCAGCCATCTCCCAATTAAAAAAAAAACAAAAAAAGAAAAAAAACAGGGATGGGTTCATGGGCTATAGGAATTACCAATTATTAGGCTTTTCAATATTTGATGATAGTTAATGTGACTTTCAAGGCATACTTCACTTTCAATGCATATCCAGCATAGCTCCCTGCTTCAACGACAGGGGAGAAGAAAAACTAATACTTCACACATATCCAGCATTGCCCTCTGCTTCATGGCAGAGAGCTATGCTGCCGCTTACCCAACTAATCAAACTTAATATTTCACTTGGAAGCAACTCCATCACTGCTCTCTACATTAATAGTGGGGGTGAAAGGGAATTAGAACATAGGTTACTAAGAGCCAAGAGAAACAGATAAGTATGAGAAAAAACAAGTGTGAAGCTTGCTGGGCAGAACTGGATGGACCGATTGGTCTTCTTCTGCTGTCATTTCTATGTTTCTATTTTTCAATCAGGACACGAGAAACTGATTCGGAAAGGTTAAGTGGTTGAAGAATTAACCTTTCAACATCCATGCCGTCAGGGACAAGGCTTGAAGATTGGGATGGAGTAGGCATCCGTCGTTTTGAGTGATCAGATGCGGGTCCGTTCCCAAGGGAATGTGCCTGCGGGTGGAGAGATCCTGGAGTATGGGAAACCACACTTGGCGTGGCCAGTGAGGTGCTATCAGGATCATGGTTCCTTTGTCCTGACGTAGCTTCACGAGAGTCTTCGAGAGAAGAGGAAGTGGAGGGAATGCATAAAGCAGACCGGTTGCCCACGTGAGGGAGAATGCATCTCTGGGCCGAGAGTGCATGCTCCGATTAGGGAGCAGTAATTTTCCACTTTGTGGTTCTGAGGGGACGCAAAGAGGTCTATTTGGGGATACCCACATTGCTGGAAGAGAGAGATCGCTACCGATGGATTGAGCGACCACTCGTGAGGTTGGAAGACACGGCTCAGTTTGTTTGCCAAGACATTGTTCAATCCCGGCAAGTAGGTGGCCCTGAGGTACATCGAGCGGGAGAGCGCTTCCGCCCAAATCTGCGCAGCTTCCTGACACAGAAGGAAGGAGCCTGTGCCGCCTTGCTTGTTGATGTACCACATGGCCACCTGGTTGTCCGTCTGAATCAGAATTACGTGATTTGACAGGCAATCCTGAAAAGCCCTGAGAGCATATTGCATCGCTCGAAGTTCCAGGAAATTTATCTGGTGTTTGGCTTCCTCTGGAGACCAAGATCCTTGCGTCTGTAGATTGTTTACATGAGCTCCCCAACCGATGTTGGAAGCGTCGGTGGTGTGAATGATTTGAGGATCTGGTAGGTGAAAAGGCAGTCCCTGGAGGAGATTGGTGTGATCTTTCCACCAGGCGAGAGATAGACGGAGTGCGTCGGCGATGTAAACAATGGTTGACAGAGGCTGAGTGGCTTGAATCCATTGTGACCTCAGAGTCCAATGCATGACTCTCATGGCCAGGCGGGCCATTGTTGTCACATAGACTGAGGACGCCATGTGTCCCAGCAGGACGAGGAATTGGCAAGCTGTTGCTATGTGTTGAGACTGCAACTGGTGATCTAGAGACACGAGGGTTTGAACTCGCTGCTGAGGGAGAAAGGCTTTTGCCTGTAAGGTGTCCAAGTCTGCCCCAATGAAGGATAAGGTTTGAGATGGGAGTAAATAGGATTTCTCGTAATTGACAAGAAATCCTAGAGATATTAGAGTGTGAATGGTCAGGTTCAGGGAGGACCGAGCGACTTGCTGGGTTGGGGCCCTGATCAGCCAGTCGTCCAGATAGGGGTAGACATGGACACCCTTTCTTCCTGAGAAAGGCTGCGACAACTACAAGGCATTTGGTGAAAACTGGTGGTGCCGATGCTAGGCTAAAGGGAGCACTCTATATTGGTAGTGCTTTTGGCCTACTAAAAAGCGGAGATACTTGCGATGAGCCGGAGCTATCGCAATGTGGGTGTAAGCGTCTCGAAGGTCTAGAGAGCAGAGGTAGAAGAGAGCCTAAGGTTACCATTTTGAACTTCTCTATTTGAAGGTACTTGTTGAGGGCTCGTATGTCCAGAATTGGACGAAGTCCTCCTGACTTTTTTTGGATCAGAAAGTACCGGGAATAGAACCCTAGGCCTTGTTGTGAAAGAGGGACAGGTTCTATTGCGTTTGACTGGAGAAGGAGGGAAACCTCCTGCTCCAGAAGGACAGAGTGGCCTGTTAGACCCCATGTTTGCAAAGGTGGGGAGTCCGGTGGAAGAGTTTAGAAGTTTAGGTGGTAACCCTGAGTAATGATTGCTAATACCCATTGGTTGGTTGTGATTGAGTGCCACTTTTCATGAAAGTGTCCTAATCGACCTCCCACTGGTATGTTTTGTAGAGAGATCTGGCTTCCGCTCTCCAAGTGGAAGTCAAAAACCCGAAGCAGGCCCTGGCTGGGGAGCTACTTACGGTTTTTGCTTTCGAGGCTGGCGAGCCTGAGATTTTTGATAAGGCCTCGTCGGTCTGGATCTTGTTGGTGGGGGATAATACTTCCGTGTATGGAAGAATGATTTCTTAGAGTCCTTTTTGAAGGGCTGTTTAGAAGGGAAATCAGAAGGTATCAATGAGAGCTGCTTGAGGGTCTCATGATGGTCCTTTAATTCAGCAACTATTTGTTGAATTTGTTCTCCAAATAGATTATCCCCTAAGCAGGGCAGGTCAGAAAGTCTGTCTTGAACTTCTGGGCGAAGATCAGAAGACTTGAGCCAGGCCCAGCGTCTTGCCGAAATGGCAGCTGCAGACACTCTAGTGGAAGTGTCAAAAATATCATAAGCTGTTCTAATTTCATGTTTTCCTGCTTCAAAACCCTTAGTTACAAGGGCTTGAAGATGTTGTTGGAATTGTTCAGGCAGGGTTTCAGAGAAATCTTGTATTTGCTTGAAAATGGCCCTATTTGTATTGGGTCATGTACAGCTGATAAGAAGCTATCCTGGAGATAAGCATGGCCCCTTGGTATACTCGTCGACCAATATTATCAAAGAACTTATGTTCTTTGATAGGAGGTATATATGAGTATGGCTTCGTCCTTTTTGCTTTCTTTTGGGCTGATTCAACCACTACTGAGTGGTGGTCAAGCTGAGGTTTTTGAAAGCCAGGTGCTGACTGTACGAGATAAGTAGAGTCAGCTTTTTTATGTACTGGAGCAATGGATCCAGGATTCTCCCAATTCTTTTTTCGAAGGTCAAGAAAAACCTGATGAATTGGAATGGAAGTGATCACTTTAGGAGCATCCAGGAATTGGAGAAGCTCCATCATCTGGTGCCTGTCATCTTGCTCCGTTTGAAGCTGAAAAGGGACCAATTCCGACATTTCCTTCAAAAAATTGATGAAAGAGAGGTCCTCTGGAGGAGAACGCTTTCTACTTTCAGTAGGAGAGGGTGGTGAAGGTAAATCATCGGTGTCTGTGGACGTATCATCCCCCCAGGTGTCATAAGGATCAGCGGGCTGACCTGTAGGACCAGGAGGGGGTTGGATACCCGAAGGTCCCGGCTGAGGCTCCGAGAAAATCGAAGGAATCACCGGGGACACCGAGAATGCCCTGGCGGGCATCGGTGCCGGTATCGAAGGCATCGATGGCGCCGATGTGCGTATCGCCCCCAATGAATGAATTGGTGGCGAGGGACTACACGGCATCGATGGTTGAGGCACAACTCCCGAAGGAGGAATGCGAAACGGTGTTTCTCCTCCCAATGAAGCTGTCATCGGGGAGCGCAACGGGGCTGTCGGTGACCCAGGGTGACCCGGGAAAGCAGCGGTGCCAGCGCTGCTGGAATCGGGTCGGTGACCGGTTCCACTCTCGGCGCCGGAGGGACCTGGAAGCATTGCATCGCCTTGTCGATGGCCTCCTGGACCAGCCGGTCCAGTTCTTCCCGGAGACCTGGGGTAACAAGACCCGGCTCCGTAACGGAAGAGGGAGGCTGAGGCAGAGCCGAAGGGACCACCTTTACAGGCGGAATCGCGACTCCCAAAACCCAATCGGGTGAGGGTTGCCTCGATGTCTCGGTCGCAGGAGTGGACGGTGCCGCTCCTGGCCGGGGTTTCTTCGATGGAGGCTCGGACGGTATCGAGGTCGATGACTTCGGTTCCTCGAGGGTCCGAGACTTGCGATGCCGATGGCAATGTTTCTCCCTCCGATCCCCTCGATCTTTGGGGGAAGGGACGGGAGTTGATGGCCGTGGAAATGTCGATGGCGGATGGTCACCGGAGGATTGTCGATGATGGTGCAACTTCAACGGTGCCGGTTCCGAAGACGTCGATGCGATGGACGGCGTCGGGGTGTGAGCACGGAAAAGGAGTCCCATCTTCTCCATTCTGGCTTTGCGACCTTTAGGTGTCATCAAGGCACATTTGGTGCAAGTCAGGACGTCATGCTCACTACCTAAGCACAATACACAGACTCTATGAGGGTCTGTGATAGACATGGTGCGCGTACAATCTGGGCACCGACGGAAACCCAACGCCATGGCCATGAGAAAAATTTAGCCGCGGTACGGTCGACAGCCAGTAGGCCGCAAGGGCCAAACTCGACGGTAATCGACGAAAAACGGCAAAAAACTTACCGAAGTACTGCGGACTGAGTAAAGAAAGCGGAGGGACCCCTGTGGGGCAAATTTAACCTTAAAGAAGTCCGTGAAGAAATTCCTGTCAGGAATGTGGTCAGAGCTCCTTAACCGCGAGGCTACTGCTGCGCGGAAAAAAGAAGACTGAAGGGGGACCCCTGCTGGCTGCAGGGTTGGTGCCATGCTGGGCATGCCCAGTAGGGGCCAGTCAAAGTTCTAGAAACTTTGACAGAAGTTTTCCGTGATTGGGCTCCATCCTGTGACGTCACCCATATGTGAGGACTACCATCCTGCTTGTCCTGTGAAAAACCCCTGCAGTGACCTCAGCCCGCCAGTATTCTCTTCAAAAGCAACTGGGGACAGATTAGTCAAAAATCTTGATTAACTATGTCAATACACAGCCAACAAACAATACTGAGCTCCGATAAGAACATAACAACACTAGTCTAGGGATTGGAGTAACACTTAACAGTAATCTCTGTAACATGTAGGTATATAGGAGGAACAAAATGCAACCACATGGCAGCCAAGAGAGGGAAGCTGGATTCATCTGACTGTCCTAAAGAAAAGGAAATTATCAGGTAAGTAGTAATTTCTCATTTCTTAGCATCCAGTCAGATGAATCCAGAACAAGTCAGATATACCCAAGCTACTCCCGAATAGAGTGGGAGGCTGCCCGCAGTCCAGACAAAACTGCACGCGCAAAGGCCATGTCTTCCTGGGCCTGAACATTCAGGTGATAATGTCTGGAAAAGGTGTGAAAGGAGAACCATGTCGCAGCTCGGCAAACGTCGACGGGAGACAACAATCTAACTTCTTCCCATGACACTGCCTGAGCTCAAGTGGGATGAGCCTGAACCTGACTAGGCCACGGCTTCCTAGCATTCATGTATGCAGCCATGACTACCTCCTTAATCCAGAGAGCTATAGAAGCCCGCGAGGCTGCCTCTCCCTGTCTAGTTCCACGATGAAGAACAAACAGGCGATCCAACTTCCACAAAGTTTCAGTAACTTCCAGATACCCAATAATATGTCTCTTGACATCCAAGGTTTGCAACAGATGATACTCCTTTGCATCTCTTCCTTTGTCCAGAGACGGCAGGGAGATGGTGTGATTCAAGTGAAATCCAGTGACTACCTTTGGTAAAATGAAAGGAACAGTACGCAGCTGTACCGCCTCTGGAGTCATCTGGAGAAATGGCTCCCAGCAAGACAAGGCTTGCAATTCGGAAACCCTACACATCGAACAAATTGCCACAAGGAACTCTGTTTTCAAGGTCAGCAACCGCAAGGACAGAGTACATAGCGGTCTAAACATAGGGCTTGCCAAAAAATCCAAGACCAAATTAAGACTCCATGGGGCACCGGAAACTGCAAAGGAGGACGAAGATGTTTCACTCCTTTCAGAAAACGAGCCACATTAGGATGAACCAACAAGGATCCACCATTTACCTGACCACTGAAAAAGGTGAGAGCCACTACATGTACCTTTAAGGAATTAAGAGCCAAGCCTTTATTCAAGCCATCCTGCAAAAATTCCAAAATAAGCAGAATCTTGACCAAAGAAGAAAGAGCACCTCGATCCTCACTCCAGGCCTCAAACACCCTCCAAACTCGCACATAGGCCAAGGAAGTGGAGAACTTTCTAGCTGTTAGTGTTGTAAGTTTGATTTGTTTGTGGACCCCTGGTTGCTGTGTTGATGACTCCTCCCACGGGGAGAGGCCCCGTGGGGAAAACACAGCAATAGGCTGACTCTTCAGTAATGACCACAGAGAGAATAGAAGCTTTATTATTATACAGCAGTTGGCAAGACCCGAGAAGCGGGCTGTGTTCCTCAGCCAGTGGAGTAGGTCTCTGATGATAGTTCAGTCCAGGCACTGAGTTGTATCAAGGGCACAGAAGGTCTCACCAGAAGCTGGAAGTGAAGGTTCCGGAAGTGGTCCGCGGAGCAGGGTAGACCGAGAATCCAGTCACTGATGACGTAGTCAGTGATGGTAGATCCGGTAATGATCCGCGAAGCGGGGTGTGCCGAGAATCTATTCTGTGGTGAGACAAGGCAGAAAGACTGAAAGAGAAGGTACTCACGAAGGCTGGGAGCTGTTGAAGAGATGGCCTCCGTAGAACGGAGGTAGAGATGATGCAAGGCCCGGAGTGCTGGAGCCAGGATATCCTCTGTAGATGCAGGTTAGCCCAGGAGGAAGACAGGCGAGTGCAAGGTCCCGGAGAGCAGGTACGTAGGATCCTGATGAGCTGGGGAACCTGGAGAGTAGATAGGAGTGAAGCAAAACCCTGAGGAGCGGGTGCCTTGAGCGTACTTGCTGGAACAGCAAAACCCTGGAGAGTAGGTAGGAGCGAATAAGGCCCCCGAGGAGCGGGTACCTAGAGCGCCCTAGTGTAGCCAGCGTAACCCCGGAGGGTTTGTAGTAGCGAGTATTCAGAGCGGGAGTCTCTGAAGGAGTCAAAATTAGCTGAAGCGGAATCCTTGCTAAATCGTAGCTGGAATGGAGATCGGAGGCTAAGTACCTAGAGATAGTGAGGTCATGCGGTGGGGACGCCCCCGAGGTTCCGGCCATGATGTATTCAAAAGAGAGGGTGGCGTGCGCGGGCCATAAGTGACCTCAGTGTAAGAATGGCGAACGCAATCGCCCATGCTGGTCCGGGGATGCCGGAGAGGTCGGCGAGGAGAGGCAGTGGCAGCCATCTTGTCCAGAGGAGATGAAAGAGAAGAAGAGAGGTGAGACAGAGAGGGCACAGCCATCTGCAACCGACGGCGCAACAGTTAGCAAAGTGGAAATCACTGTGGCAGAGTATCCACGTTTCAGCAAGCGAGCCCTTTCAAGAGCCATACCATAAGACAAAATGGAGTCGGATCTTCATGAAGGACAGGTTCCTGCTGCAACAGCTTCCTGTGCGCTGGAAGTTGAAGAGGCAAATCCACCAGGAGCCTCCGCAGATCTGCATACCACGGTCTCCTGGGCCAATCTGCAGCGACCAATAGCATCAACTTCCTGTAGCATTCAATCCTGCAAATCAATCTGCCCAACATGGGCCATTAAGGAAAGGCATACAGCAGCTTGCCTTCTGGCCACTCCTGCACTAGGGCATCGATCCCCAATGACTTTGGATCCCTTCTGTAGCTGAAGAATTGCGGAACCTTCGCGTTGTGCAGAATTGCCAACAGGTGTCTCTGCTGAAAATGTCTGCTCTGACATTGTCATTGCCTGCAATGTGCGAGGCTGAGATCATCTGGAGATGCACCTCCACCCATTCCATAACTTGATCTATTTCCAGTTACACCTGCTGGTTCTTGGTACCTCCCTGCCGACTGATGTAAGCCATGGTCGCTGCATTGACCGACATTATTCAGACTGACCGATCTTGCAGCCTGTTGCCAAACTCCAAATATGCCAACCAGATGGCCCTGGCTTCCAGTAGATTGATGGAGTGCAGAAGAGTCTCTTTGGAACAACACCCTTGCACCATCAGCTCCTGACAGTGAGCCTCCCAACTTCAGAGACTCACATCCGTTATCAGCACTAGCCTGTCCGACGGGGACACGGAGACTCCCTTCCATACATGATCTGCCTGCAGCAATCACTGCAGTTGGAAGGATACCTCCATCGGCAGGTGGAGCCGAATTGAATAGTCCTGAGACTGCGGATTCTACAGAGACAGCAGGAAGCACTGAAGAGGACTCATACTCCCTTGCCTATGGCACCACTTCCAAGGTTGCTGCTATTTTGGCTACTTGCCAGGTTCTTGTAGCCTGGTTTGGCCACTGTTGGAAACAGGATGCTGAGCTTGATGGATCCATGGTCTGAACCAGTATGGCAATTTCTTATGTTCTTATATTAAGCTATGAACCTGCAGGTAAGACCATACAGTTGGGCACAGAGTGTTCAACAACTGACGGACTTGAGCTAGCAACTTCCGAATTCGAGCTTCCGGTAGGAACACTTTGTCCTGCTGTGTGTTGAACTGAACCCCAAGGTATTCCAGTGACTTAGCAGGCTGAAGACTGCTCTTGGCTAGTTTCACCACCCAGCTGAGCTCCTGCAAAAGGGAAATCACCTTGCGAGTTACCAGGCGGCTCTCTTCCAGTGATTTGGCATGAATCAGCCAGTCGTCCAAATACAAGTACACAAGGATTCCATCCTTTCTAAATGCTGTCTCAACTACCACCATTAACTTGGAAAAGGTCCTGGGAGCAGTGGCCAGACCAAAGGGCAGTGCCCAAAACTTAAACTGGCATCCCACATCTCCAAACTGCAGGAAGTGCTGATGCTCCAGTCGGATGGGAATGTGAAGATACGTCTCAGACAAATCCAAGGAGGTCAGGAATTCCTCCGACTGCACAGCTATTATCACAGAGTACAATGTTTTCATGCGAAAATGCTTCACTCGCAGATGACGGTTGACGCCTTTGAGGTCCAGGATAAGACGAAAGGAGCCCTTCTTCTTTGGCACAACAAAATAAATGGAATATCGCCCCATATTTTCTTGAGATGTGGGCCTTGGGACCACAGCCCTCAGACTGAGGAGCCTTGTCGACGTAACCTCCACTGCCTGCTTCTTCTACGGACAGTGGCAGGGAGAAGCCATGAACACGTCCTGAAGAATACTGCGAAACGCCATCGCATATCCGTCTCATATCACCTCCAGGACCCACTGATCCGATGTGATCTTGACCCACCTCTAATAAAAGAGAGAGATGACCCCTATTTCCTGTTCCTGGGGGGGGGGGGGGTCGGCAAACCTTCATTGGGAGGATTGGGAGGGTCCACCACCCGAGCCTGCGCCTTGTCTGGGCTGTCGGGGACAAAAGGACTGAGACCTAATGAAGGGCAGAGTCCTCTGAAATGTTGCTCCTCTATAGGGCCAAAAACATCAGAATCCTCTAGCACGACCTCTCATGATAAGAGCGTGCTGCGCTAGTCTCTTATTTTCTGGAAAACGAGGAACTAGAGATTTGCCCCACTTACTAGCCAGTTTCTCCAACTCGTTATCAAACAAGAATGAGCTTTGGAAAACGTAAGTGCTCTCTCATCACGTCCAGAGGGTATAGGCCTTCCAAAATCTGACCTCCTTTGAAATTAGCCTCAAGGTCTGGGAAATAAAGGCTGGCAGTTCATCTCTGTGAAAGAACCGCAACATAGTTCTATAAGGTTCCAATCCAGGGTTGATTTCCCCATCCTCAAGAGAGAGAGGATTGGCGTCAACATCTGTGGCGTCCACATTGCCAGTCAGAGGAGCCGCTTTCTCTTGGGGGTTACTCCGGCATGGAGCCAAAGGTCCAGGCAAGGTTCTCACCTGTGCCTCTGCTCATGGAGCATGGGACAGAACAGAGGACTGCGCCTGAAGAAAAGATTGTAACAACCCCTGGAAAAATTCTACCCTTGAAAAAGTAGAAACAGCCAGACCAGGAGATATCTGAGGAGTACTCACTGAGCTACCTTCCCCTGCTGAGGAGCCAGTTAGGAGAGTTCCAAATTCAGGTGCCCCACTTGAGACATCTTTACCCAGACCCGCCTCTGGCTGGGAAGAACCAGGCTTAGCAAAATCAGAGGAAGACAAGTCACCCTGAGCCTCCAAACAATTCAGCGGGCACACCTGGCTGAGACGCCAGAATATGACAAGCAGTGCAAAAAGAGAGGCTCTTAGGCTTCTTAGGCACTGATGCCATAATGCCAATAAGGCAGAGCGGCAGCCGGAGGCGCATGTCTAGCTGTTTTTGTTTTTTTAATGTAAGCGCTTAATTAGGCTCCCAAAAAATATGCGTTTAATAGTTAAGCACGCCTTTCTAGGTATACACCCAGGCGGCCAACAAGAAGGCGCACAAAAACACCGCACACTGCTAGATGTGCACTGATGTAAGCACGTGGCCACTAGGTGGCGCTTAACGTAGGCACTCAGAAGATAAGGCTTGATTGTGCGCCTAAAAACTGGGCGCACAAACTGGATGCATAGCAAGACGCACATGTCGAACCAATAAGCCCGTAGAGGGCAGTCTAATAAAGTGCGCAAAAAGCTGTTGCGGCCTACTACATAGGGCACAGCAAAAACCTTGGAGTGTGGCCTAGCTTACAGCCCGATCCAGTAAAGTCCGTGGGAGAGCGGACTAACGCCCGCTCTCCCGGCGCGCGCACCGGCCCCTCGCCGGTGCGCGCGATCCAGTATTTAAATTAGGCGACGCGGTGCAAATGAGGAAAAGGAGGCGCTAGGGACACTAGCGCGTCCCTAGCGCCTCCTTTTGGCCTGGAGCGGCGGCTGTCAGCGGGTTTGACAGCCGACGCTCAATTTTGCCGGCGTCGGTTCTCGAGCCCGCTGACAGCCACGGGCTCGGAAACCGGACGCCGGCAAAATTGAGCGTCCGGTTTTCGGCCCGACAGCCGCGGGCCGAATTCAAAAATTTTTTTTTTTTTTTACTTTTGGGGACCTCCGACTTAATATCGCTATGATATTAAGTCGGAGGGTGCACAGAAAAGCAGTTTTTACTGCTTTTCTGTGCACTTCCCTGGCGCCGGAAGAAATTAGCGCCGACCTTTAGGCGGCGCTAATTTCTTAGAGTAAAATGTGCGGCTTGGCTGCACATTTTACTTACTGGATCGCTCGGGAATACCTAATAGGGCCATCAACATGCATTTGCATGTTGAGGGCGCTATCAGGTGCCGCGGGTGGGCCGCGTGTTTTCCTCCCCTTACTGAATAAGGGGTAAGGGAAAACACGCGTCCAGAGCAGGGTGACAGTGCGCTCCGACGGAGCACACTTTACTGGATCGACCTGTCTGATAGGCTACTCAACCTGCTGAGGCTGCCCACTTCCCTTGACCTCCCACAGATTGGGACGAACGTCACAACAGCGCACTGAGCAAGGAGACCAAAGGGAGGAGGAAGCCCTTTAAGTAAAACCTCCCGCTAAGTCTCTGTAAATACATATGTACATACATATATATCTACATATATATATATATATATATATATATATGTATATATATGCATATATATACATACACATATTTCTATAGACTTCTATGGACACTCAGAGGTGTGCCTTGGCCCAGTAGTTGGTTTTCCAGCATGGGCTTAGCTGCTTGAGCAGCTGAAAAGTAGCAGATGCTGGAAGCTGAGTGTGGCGGTGATGGCAAACCCCCCCCCCCCCCCCCAAGCCAGAGACCATCTCTGTACTCAGCCAGGTAAGGCTGAGCTCCGGTAAGTTAAAATTAAAAAAAAAAATTATATATATATATATAATGTATGCATGCATGGTCAACTAATCTCCAACTACACCTTGTTTAACCATATCTTCTATCGTTTACCTGTGTGAATTAATAACCTGTCCTTTCTCTTCCTTCTCAGCCAAGTTCTTATCACCCTGTTATATGTAACTGCCTTTTCAGCACCATTGTTATAGTTATGTTTACTATGCACCCCTGTTCTATGTGAACCAGCATGATGTGACTGCTGTCTCGAATGCCGGTATATAAAAATCTGAAAAAATAAATAAATAAATATATATGTATATATATACTAGGGATGTGAATCGGATCCGATATCGGATCCGATTCTGGTTCCGATTCACATCTCTATAGATGTGAATCGGATCCGATATCGGATGTGAATCGGATCCAATATCGGATCCGATTCACATCCCTAATATATACACATATACATACCTTATATATATATATATATTTTTATTTTTTTTTTAATTTTAACTTACCGGAGCTCAGCCTTACCTGGCTGAGTACAGAGATAGTCTCCGGCTGAGGGGAGGGGGAAGGGCATTTGCTATCACAGCCACGCTCAGCTTCCAGCAACTGTTACCTTTCAGCTGCTCAAGCAGCTAAACCCATGCTGGAAAACCAACTACTGGGCCAAGGCACACCTCTGAGTGTCCATAGAAATCCCCTCAGGAAATCTCAATTGGGGGAGGGACCATTTGGTATCACTGCAGGACAGTGGGGCATCAATTTTCTTCCTTAATTCTCCTTCTTAAAATCGAAGCAATCCCCAGTGGGAAAATGCACGTCCACCATCTGCTAGAGAAGGAGAATACTGGCGGGTGGAGATCACTGCAGGGGTATATGTACTCTGACGTCAACTTGCTCTGTCACCATCTGCTGGTAGAGGTACATAACCCACTTCTTCTGGATTCATCTGACTGGAAGCTAAGAAAAGACTTATTTGGAACAGCAGCTTTTGACTTGGAGTGTGGCTTTTTTTGTGTGGCTGGACTGGTGAGCAGAGAAGCCCCAGAAAGAGAGAGCAAAATCTAAGGTTCTTGAAAAGACTTTTCTTTTCCTTCCCTGTGTGGGATCCCTGGGAGGTCATGGGGCCTTGCATTCTGGCCTTCCCGTGTGGCCCCCACTGCCCAAGAGTTGACCAAGATGACTGTTTCAACCCCACTATACCCATAAGCATGCTAAAAAGCTCTTGATTCTCAGCAGTCAGTCTGAGGGCATAAATGTTGTGTACTGTTTAGTTGTAGGATATTTTTTCTGCATATTACACTGTTCAGTACACTGGCAGGTTAAAAAACTTCCAGTCCCCGAGAAACTGCATAGAGAGGCTTTGGTGTTCTTTCCCGCTGACCCTCTGTTGCTTCAGACCCAAAGCAATTGTTCTAATTTCCTGGCCTCCCTTGCTTCCATGGCATGGTGTCTTTCCCCTCCCCCCCATCGCTGAGCCATGAGAGTCTGCATATATTGATGATTGCAGGGTTCTAGAAGGCAACCTGGTGCATGAATACCCTGCGAGTAATATCCCTGTAATAACTACATGAAAGGATATAGGGAGGGGATAGCAGAGTTGCTTACCTGTAATAGGTGTTCTCCAAGGACAGCAGGATGATAGTCCTCACACCTGGGTGTCATCATTAGATGGAGCGGATGCGGAAAGCTTCTATCAAAGTTTCTAGAATGTTTGACAAGGCATACTAACTATGCCCAGCATGCCCTATACCACGCGTCCTCTTGGGATCCCTCTTCAGTCTCGTAACATAAAATTGCGATAAAAATTTAAAAATTAGGAGAAACCCAACTCTGCGGGGTGGCGCAGATTTTGTGAGGAATAACATTCTGCTGTCCTCAGAGAACACCTGTTACAGGTAAACAACTCTGCTTTCTTTAAGGTCAAGCAAGATGGTAGTCCTCACACGAGTGAATCCCTAGCTACAGGCTGCTCCCCAACACAAAAGGGGACCAATAGACACCCAGCCAGGTACCTACGGGCACAACAACACAGCTGCTGTTGGTAACAGAGGGGGAGACAGCCTGAACCAAACAATGGGTCCTAAGTTGGGAGAATTGGGTTCTACCTCTCAAAAAGGTTCTAAAGGACAGACTGGCCAAACCTGTTGTCGCATTGGCTATCCCTATCCAGACAGTAATGGGACATGAATGTGTGGAGAGAACGCCACATCACAACTTTGCAGATTTCCTCCACGGTAACTGCTCGCAAGTGGGCCACTGACGCTGCCATGGCTCTGATATTTATTTATTTGTTTGTTTGTTTATTTAAGAGGTTTTATATACCGATGCTCATGAAAAATCATATCGCGTTGGTTTACATATAACTTTAATTGGAATTACAATAAACAGGGGAGTTTAACCTGGAGAAACAACTCTGGGGAGAGTCACAAACAAGAATAGAGGTGGAGGATGAGTAATAGAGTTAATAACATTAACATTAAAGTAACAATAACGATATCTGTGTTAAGTAATGCGGTGAGGTATTAAAATGAGCCTTGACATAAGAACATAAGAAATTGCTATGCTGGGTCAGACCAAGGGTCCATCAAGCCCAGCATCCTGTTTCCAACAGAGGCCAAACCAGGCCACAAGAACCTGGCAATTTTGCCTGGGCAAAACAGAAGAAGATGCAATCTGCTAGCCAACTGGATATTGTCTGTTTGGCAATAGCAATGCCCAACCTATTCTTATAAAAACAAAAAAACAAAAAGTTGTCCGCTCCAGGTAGAAGGCTAAGGCTAGCTTGCAGTGCAAACTGAGCAGTGCTCGTTTATCTTGGTGCGAATAGGGCCTGGGAAAGAATATTGGCAAGACGATTGACTGGTTAAGATAGAAATCCATCACAACCTTAGGTAGGAACTTAGGGTGTGTATGCAAGACCACCCTGTCATGATAAAACTTAGTATACGGTGGATAAGTGATTTAAGGCCTGGGGCTCGCTGACCCTGCATGCTAAAGTGACCGCCACCAAAAATATGACCTTCCAACCGAACTCAAAGCCCATAACACATATCTGATCACCTGAAGCTCCAGGAAGTTGATTTTACAAGAACGTTCCTGAGTGGACCACAATCCCTGAGTGCCGAGCCCATCTACATGAGCTCCCCACCACAGGGTAGATGCATCAGTGGTTAGCACCATTTGAGAAGGAAGACTCCGAAAGGAAATCCCCCATTCCAGACTGGAATGTACCCGCCACCAGGACAAGAAATCACTGAGAAAAGGGGCGTGTCTAGGTAGTGACATGGATGGTTGCGGCCATGTTGCCCAACAGCCTTAACATGTGCCAGGCTGATACCTGCTGGCTTTGTTGAACTTCTAGCACAATGATCGCCAAAGCGATGTCCCTCTGGCACGGCAGAAAGACTTCGGCCTGAGCCTTGTCTAGCATAGCTCCGATGAATTCCAATTGAGGTGTCGGACTGAGATGCGACTTTGGGTAGTTGAGGACAAACCCTAGTGACTTCAACACCCAAATGGTCAAGCGCATGGACCTGGTGGCCCCTGTCTGACACATGCTCTTAATCAGCCAAACGTCCAGATACGGGAAAACATGCACTCCCAGTCTGTGGAGGTGTGCTGCCTCCACGACCAGGCAGTATGTGAAGACCCGTGGGGCAGATGCAACACCCGGTACTGGAAAATGCTGTTTTCCCACCACAAATCGGAGATATTTCCTGTGACTGGGGAAGATATGTGTGTTTGCATCCTTTAGGTTGAGGGAGCATAGCCAGGCCCCTTTTTGCAAAAAGGGAATGAAGGTGACCAGGGAGGTCTAACATGGGATGGAGTCCTCCTGTCTTCTTTGGAATCAGGAAGTACCTGGAGTCAAATCCCCACCCTCTTTGCCCTGGTGGTATGGGCTTGACCACTGAGGCCGTTAATAGGGAGGAGAGCTCCGCTTGTAGCACCTCCTGGTGCTCTACTGGCCCCTAATATGGGCAGAGAAGGCAATTTGGCAGGACATCCAATAGATTTAATTGGTAGCCCTGGCGGATGATGAACAAAACCCATTAGTCCAAGGTTACACTGGGCCACTGGTTTGCAAAAACCACAGCCTGCCCCTGACTGGGGGGTCCATCGTCCCAGGTACGGGCAACTGGCTTATGCTTCTTACGGCCCTCTCAAAACCCCATCTCCGGAGTTGACTGAGGAGCAGTTTGGGAGCTCTCTACTGCCTTGGACGGAGCTCTGATGGTGTTGACAGGCTCATGGAGGCAGAGAATAGTACTTCCTTTGACGACCTCCTGGAGGAGGAGATCAGGTCCGGACTACTGGTGGAGAGCTGTTGGAGGGTTTCATGATGGTCCGGTGTTGGGCTACAGCATTCCTCATCCTATGGCCGAAGAGATTCTCTCCAGTGCACGGCACGTCATAGACTCGTTCCTGTAGCTCTGTTAAGAGATCAGAGGCCTGCAGCCATGCCATCCTGCGGGCGCAGAATCCCAATGTCATCTTGAAAACATTGTAGGTCGCATGGACCTCAGGTTTTCCGCAATCCACACTCTTGAGCACCAGCGACATAAGTGTGTCTTGCTGCTGTAGATGCAGCTGCTCAGCCTTCTCCTGCACCTGCTTCCAGATGTCCTGTGAGAACTGGCTCAAGTAGAGCTGGTAGGCAACGATGTAGAGATTAAGCATGGAACCTTGGAACACCTTTATTCCAAGAGTGTTCATCGTTCTGTAGTCCTTCTTGAGAGACGATTTGATAACCACTGACTGGTGGGGCAGCTGATACTTATCAAATCTGGCAACCTTCTTATTCATGAGAGGTATTTTGAGGGGCTGTTCCCAAATCCTCAACAGTAACTCCTTAAGGATCTCGTGCACCGGGACCACCACAATCTCCTTAGGAGGCTCCACAAACTGAAGAATCTCAAGCATTTTGTGCCTGGCATCTTCTTCAGTCAAAAGCTGTAATGGGATGGCCTCCGCCATCACCCGTACAAAACCTGCGACGGTTAAGTTGTCAGTCAGAGACTTCCTTCACTCATCTTCTGGAGAAGGGTCTGACGGGAGACCATCCAAATCCTCAGTGGAGGAGTCCATCTGATCACCCCCAGGGGTCACAGGGACCCTCATCCTCACTGCATACCACAGAGGATGGGACCCTAAGTGCTCAGTCTTTGTCCAGAGGTGCAGGCACCGATAGAACTGGACGGGGGATTACCAAACTTGGTGCCTCTATAGGCACTGATGAGAACACTGAGCTTCTCTAGGACAGGTGGCACTGGCTCTAGTGCCATAGATACCACAGGACCAAAGCAAGGACCTGCTCTCCAGGTGAAGCACTGTCCTTTCGTACCGAGGTTATCTCCCCAAGGCCTACGGCCCAGGAGGGAAGGGTTAGGTCGGCCATCATAGTTGGTGATTTGATTATTAGGAATGTAGACAGCTGGGTGGCTGGTGGGCATGAGGATCGCCTGGTAACATGCCTACCTGGTGCGAAGATGGCGGACCTCATGCGTCACCTAGATAGGATTTTAGACAGTGCTGGGGAGAAGCCGGCTGTCGTGGTACATGTGGGCACCAACGACATAGGAAAATGTGGGAGGGAGGTTCTGGAATACAAATTTAGGTTCTTAGGTAGAAAACTTAAATCCAGAACCTCCAGGATAGCATTCTCTGAAATGCTCCCTGTTCCACGTGCAGGTCACCAGAGGCAGGCAGAGCTCCGGAGTCTCAATGCGTGGATGAGACAATGGTGCAAGGAAGAGGGATTCAGTTTGTTAGGAACTGGGGAACCTTTTGGGGAAGGGGGGAGTCTCTTCCAAAGGGATGGCTCCACCTTAACCAGGGTGGAACCAGACTGCTGGCGCTAACCTTTAAAAAGGAGATAGAGCAGCTTTTAAACCAGAACAAAGGAGAAAGCTGACAGACGCTCAGCAGTGCATGGTTCGGAGAGATGTATCTTCAAAGGATACTAATGATGCATTAGAATTAGGGCATCTTGACAGTGAGGTTCCAATAATAAGAAAAGTAGTCCAAGTGCCTGTAACTAAAAACTCACCTGAGCTAAAAGATTCTAACTTATCCCTATCAATTAAAAAGCAGAATGAAAAAACAAACAAAAAACAAACTTTGAAATGTTTGTATGCTAATGCCAGAAGTCTAAGAAGTAAGATGGGAGAATTAGAATGTATAGCAGTGAATGATGACATAGACTTAATTGGCATCTCAGAGACATGGTGGAAGGAGGACAACCAATGGGACAGTGCTATACCGGGGTACAAATTATATCGCAATGACAGAGAGGAGCACCCGGGAGGCGGTGTGGTGCTTTATGTCCGGGATGGCATAGAGTCCAACAGGATAAACATCCTGCACAAGACTAAATGCACAATTGAATCTTTATGGGTAGAAATCCCTTGTGTGTCAGGGAAGACTATAGTGATAGGAGTATACTACCGTCCACCTGGTCAAGATGGTGAGACGGACAGTGAAATGCTAAGAGAAATTAGGGTAGCTAACCAAATTGGTAGTGCGGTAATAATGGGAGACTTCAATTACTCCAATATTGACTGGGTAAATGTAACATTGAGACACGCTAGAGAGATAAAGTTCCTGCATGGAATAAATGATAGCTTTATGGAGCAACTGGTTCAGGAACCGACGAGAGAGGGAGCAATTTTAGATCTAATTCTCAGTGGAGAACAGGATTTGGTGAGAGAGGTAACTGTGGTGGGGCTGCTTGGCAATAGTGATCATAATATGATCAAATTTGATTTAATGACTGGAAGGGGGACAGTAAGCAAATCCACGGCTCTCGTGCTAAACTTTCAAAAGGGAAACTTTGATAAAATGAGAAAAATAGAAAAAAACTGAAAGGAGCAGCTACAAAAGTAAAAAGTGTGCAAGAGGCGTGGTCATTGTTAAAAAATACCATCCTAGAAGCACAATCCAGATGTATTCCACACATTAAGAAAGGTGGAAAGAAGGCAAAACGATTACCGGCATGGTTAAAAGGGGAGGTAAAAGAAGCTATTTTAGTCAAAAGAACTTCATTCAAAAATTGTAAGAAGGATCCAACAGAAGAAAATAGGATAATGCATAAACATTGGCAAGTTAAATGTAAGACATTGATAAGACAGACTAAGAGAGAGTTTGAAAAGAAGTTGGCCGTAGAGGCAAAAACTCACAGTAAAAACTTTTTAAAATATATCCGAAGCAGAAAGCCTGTGAGGGAGTCAGTTGGACTGTAAGATGATCGAGGGGTTAAAGGGGCATTTAGAGAAGATAAGGCCATCGCGGAAAGTTTGAATGATTTCTTTTCTTCGGTGTTTACTGAAGAGGATGTTCGGGAGGTACCCGTACTGGAGAAGGTTTTCATGGGTAATGATTCAGATGGACTGAACCAAATCACGGTGAACCTAGAAGATGTGGTAGACCTGATTGACAACCCTAAGAGTAGTAGATCACCTGGACCGGATGGTATACACCCCAGAGTTTTGAAGGAACTAAAAAATGAAATTTCAGACCTACTAGTAAAAATTTGTAACCTATCATTAAAATCATCCATTGTACCTGAAGACTGGAGGATAGCTAATGTAACCCCCATATTTAAAAAGGGCTCCAGGGGCGATCTGGGAAACTACAGACCAGTTAGCCTGACTTCACTGCCATGAAAAATAGTGGAAAGTATTCTAAACATCAAAATCACAGAACATATAGAAAGACATGGTTTAATGGAACAAAGTCAGCATGGCTTTACCCAAGGCAAGTCTTGCCTCACAAATCTGCTTCACTTTTTTTTTTGTATATAATCTGTTTTTTATTTTATGAACAAGCCGCAATACACATCAATATACAAGTGACAGGCTGATAACAGACTACCTCTGAGGTGAAGCAAGTGATACAACATAATGGTTAACTAACAATATCACAGTAGCCTTGCCAATGCGATACAGCATACGAGAAAATCAAAAAACAGCCTCAAGAATAACAGCAAACTGCAGTAAAAACTAAATTGAAAAGACCAGATTACAGAATGATCGTGAAAGACATATGAACCAGAATAACCTCCCAACCCCCACCCCTCACTGGTGTAGTACATACAGAATCTACAGTGTAATGGTACTTGGAAAACATTAACGAGCACCGCTAGCAAGTGGACTGGTAAGACGCAGTTAAACTATGAGCATTACGTGGAATTGTGGGCAGCTATCCACTGTTGGTATGGACCCCAAACAGCCTGAAAAGAGGACAAACGATTCTGATGGACAGCCGTAAGTCTGCCCAATTGGTATAAAGAGAAAAGGCGATGTTGCACTGCAGCAAGCGTAGGAACTGTAATTTGTTTCCATTTTAGAGCCAACTCTGTCCTTGCTGCAATAAAGATTTGCAAAAACAACTTTTGGTGTGACGTGTCATGGTCTTTCATAGGCGCACCTAATAAGACATGCCAGGGATGCGCTACACAAGGCGCATTTAACAACTGGGAGATCCAGTGAATCACCCCCTGCCAGTAACCCTGAATTCCGGGACAAGACCACCATATATGTATATATGTGCCCTGTGCCCCACAGCCTCTCCAGCAGCAATCTGAGATATGGGGGTAGAATCTGTGTAGTGCAAGAGGTGTGTAATGCCAACGATAGAGCATTTTGTAGCAGTTTTCTTGTAAACCCGCTGATACGGAACATTTGCCAGCTACAGTATATATGACATCCCAATCAGTGTCATCCAAAGAACCCGGAAAGTCTAAATCCCAGAGAGTCCTATATTTATGGACCACCAGTGATTTATTAGTAAACATAGTATAAACTTTTGATATAATCCCCTTTATGAGCGAGGCATGCTGACACAAGGTCTCAAATAGAGAATTGTTAGACCGTACAGTGCCCCTTCGTAAACCAGTTTGTATGTAAGAGGACAATCTAGCATACAATAAAAAATCCAGAGTGCTGCCCGGGTGCAGGTCACATAATTGCGCTCTGGAGAACACCTTGCCCTGCTGTAGCATATGTCCTATGCATAGGACCCCAGCCTTGCGCCAATCGCTAAGACCCACAAATCGTTCCGAGCTGGACACCGCGGTATTGGTGAATAAGTGGGTGAGCAAGGAGTGATTTTCAGGACCCACCAACTCATTTTTCCACTGATGCCAAATCCGCATCGTGGTACGCAAAGCGAAGGGGTAATACCCGAATTCACCCCACGTGGCGCTAGGCTGCCATGGCAGTGCTGTAATAGGGAAGGATCCTATCAGCCCTTGTTCAAACCTCACCCACTGAGGAATATCTCGGGATCCATGTAGGGCCACCAGGGCACGCAGTTGGGCCGCATAATAATACCACAGTAGATTAGGTAGGTGAAGACCCCCTCTGTTTTTAGGTAAATAAAGAATAGACCTCGCCACCCTGGGGGAACGTCTCCGCCATATGAAGCCACACATAAGTTGCTGCCACTGTTTGAGGAGTAGAGAGGGTATACTAATGGGAAGAGTAGTGAAGAAATACAAGAAACGAGGGAGGACGTTCATCTTAATAATAGCCAATCGGCCTAACCAGGAAAATATCTGTCTATCCCAGCGCCTTAAATTCTCTCGAATATTAGCCACCAAGGGAGTATAATTGAGATCAAACAATTGTCAAACGTGGGGTCCGATCTTAACACCTAAATATTTCAAATATGAAGGAGCCCATAGGAAAGGAAACTTAGTCTTAAGTCCATGCGCCACCTCAGTCAAAAGGGTCAAGTTAAGTAGTTCTGATTTGTCATAATTAATACGCATTCCGGAAACTGCCGAGAAGCCTTGCAACTCAAGCATTACCCCATGCAAAGATGCTTCAGGATCAGAGAGGGTCATCATAACATCATCCGCAAAAAGGGAGATCTTAGAATGAACCTCACCGCCCCAGATCCCTGAGATATGCTGAGCCTCGCGTACCCTAATGGCAAATGGCTCCAGGAACAGTGCGAATAGCAGGGGTGATAAGGGACAGCCCTGCCTCGTTCCACGCTGGATATCAAAGGGGGGACCATATCCGCCATTAACCTTCACCCTAGCCATGGGGCACTCATATAGCTTCTGTATCCACTTCAAAAAGGCAACCCCAAAACCCATTTTACCTAATACTTTAAACAAGAAGTCCCAGTGGACGAGGTCAAACGCTTTTTCTGCATCTAGAGCTAACAGTACCGCTGGAATATGCCGTTGTTGTACTAAGTCGACTATGTTGACAATCCGCCGGACATTGTCCGCTGCTAATCGCCCTGGAACAAAGCCCACTTGATCATTATGAATCAGTTAAGGGAGAATCCCATTAAGCCTGGCCGCTAAAACTCTAGCCAATATTTTCAAATCAATATTGATTAAGGAAATGGGGCGATAGGAGCTACATTTAGTTGGGTTCCTCCCCGGTTTTGCTAGCACGGAAATCCCAGCTGTATTGGATTCATTCGTGAAGGTTTTCCCTTCAAGGAGGGAACTGAAAGCCATTGCCAGGGGCCCAGCTAATTGAGGAGCAAATTTATGATAGTAGACTCCTGTGAACCCATCCAAGCCAGGTGCCTTGCCAGGCTTAAGTTGCTTGATGGCAGCCAAAACCTCATCCACTTCTATGGGATTATCTAAAGTAAGTCGCCAGCGCTCGCTAAGAACTGGTAACTGCACTGCAGTCAAATACTGCTCTATGGCCACCGCCCTAATGTTGATGTCCTGAGTGTACAGGGTGGAATAAAAGTCAGTGAAGGCCTTCCTAATATCCTCGGACACTGTGATCATATTACCTGAGGCAGTCTGTATTTTGGATATGAGCGTTCTAGATTGGGCCGCTTTTAACTGTCTGGCCAGATACTTTCCCACCTTATTCCCTCCCTCATAAAACTGTTGTTTGAGAAGCATTAATTGGTGACTAACGGCGGTATCATCCAATGCTCTCAATTTATCTTTGAGGAGCAGGATTTTCTGATAAGTAGCTCCGGAATGCGTTCGACTGTGTACTTGGGTCAGGTTAGACAATTCCTGCAGCCAAGCTTGCCGTTGTCTCTCCCTCTCCCGGTTACAATATGCAGCCCGGGCAATACACTCTCCCCTGACCACCGTCTTGGAGCATTCCCAGACGACCAGCGGGGATATACCCTCCGTTTGATTAACCTGAAAATAATCTTTCAGCGTTTTTTCCAATTGACCTAGGAAGGCAGTATCTTTGAGCAAGCAATCATTAAGACGCCAAGGTCTAAACCCTTTATTCAGGTCTCTAAAATGGCACACCAGCCACACTGGGGCATGGTCCGACCAAGTGATATTGTCAATATCAGTTTGAATAACTGAGTTCTGTAGCATCCTGGAATGAAAAAGCAGTCTATTCGAGTGTAGGTGCTGTGAACGTGAGAATAAAAAGTGTAGGCTCGGGAATTCGGGTATCTAGCCCTCCAAACATCCACCAGACTCCAGTCCTCCATAATCTCACTCCACCGGTTTCTAGTTTGGGGGTCAGAGATTTTTCCAGAACTGGAGTCTAACAACGGTACCTGTACGAAATTAAAGTCACCTCCAATGATAAGGTCCCCTTCCACATGCTGGGACAATAAGTCCCTAAACTCCCATAAAAATTGAGTTTTATGCGCATTAGGAAAGTAAACATTGACCAGGGTAAAAACCTGTTTGCCCACTCGTACCCTAACCAGCACAAAACGCCCCTGTGAGTCATAGATATGAAACAACTCCTCATGGGCAAAAGTGGATGCAAAGAGGATATCCACCCCAGCATATTTAGAAGTTTTGGTGCTGGCCGCCCAGTGTGCAGCTGGATACTTCGAAAAGTGCAGTAACTTTTGATGATGCTTCCTAATATGCGTTTCTTGTAAAAAGACAATGCCCGCCCCCTGCCTCTGTAATTCCCGCTGTAACAATGTGCGCTTGCGTGGCGTATTAATCCCCTTTACATTAAGGGATAGTATTTTGGTCGCCATGGTTCATGACAAGAGAGGAGAAAACTACCACATCCCTTCTCAGCCTCCATTACTGTAAACCGTGGAGCCGCATAGCATAAGACCAGCCTACGGTATTGGACCCCAGTCCCAATCCCGCGCTCATAACCACCCACAGATGTAGCCGTCCCAGCCTCCTCAAGTAACCATAAACTACCAGTGTAACCCCAATGAATTCCTATAGTATCCCTCTCCCACAAGTAGGGATACTCCACCTCTGGAGGTCTGTTGTAGTGTATGTGAGGCGTGACCCTCCCCCCGCGACCTCCCCACCCGCCGCATGAAACCAGAAGCAAAGATTAAAACAGTAAAAGACCTATATCTATCATAAACACAGTGAAATAACATCTCATGTCCCAGCAAACTGAAGAGAACGGAACCCCTGTAAACCGCACAGGAGTTCGACTAAGCCAAGTGAAATGGCTAAATGCACAGAAGCCTCATGTGCTCTATGTGAAAGGAATCAATACGTCCCGAAGTAGGCCTATTAGAAGAAAAAGTCATCCCTTGTCTGAAGGAGCGGTACCACGTAGTCCAGGTTGTCTCCACAGTCGCTTTCCTCCTTTATCCGCCCTTTGCCATCTGGGCGCCTCATCCCTCCTGGGTTGTGGCTGTTTGGAATTTGGAAGTTGAAAGTGAACCGGCAGCTGAGCTTTAGTAAATACTCCAGGCGCTTCTTCTAGTGAAGTAATTTTATATCCCACACCCTGGACCTGAAAGGAGAGCCCGAAGGGGTATGTCCAGCGATAGCGAATGTTGTTCTCGCGCAGCTGCGCAGTGACTTCCCGCAGGTCAAATCTTTTCTTCAATGTGACCGGGGACAAATCCTGGAATATGGATATATGATGATTTTGCCATTTAAGTTCTTTTAAATTCCTGGCTATATTGTATATCTCATCCTTGAGGGGGAAGCTAGTAAAGCACAGCACAATATCTCTAGGCCTCTGATCCGTTCTAGGCCCCAGCGCTCTGTGTGCTCTCTCAAATTGAATATCAGTTCCACGAGTGGATTCCAACGCCGCACCCTCCTGGGCTTGTTGGAGAATAAAGGTGCAGATTTGTACCGCCGTCTCCGCCACCCCGGCATATTCTGGGGCTTCGGGTACTCCCCTGATGCGCAAATTATTGCGCCGACTTCTGTTTTCAAGGTCCTCCACCTTGTTTTGCAGAGTTAGCATATCGGATGAGTAGGAGGTGTGCTGGGAGATTAGGGAGTTGATAGACTCCCCGTGGCCTTCCAATCTGATTTCTGCCTCATCCACCCTGTTCCCCAGGGCAGCCAGATCGTCCTTCAGGTCTGCCATGGACGCCATTATGGCATCCCGATGCTGTTTTAAGTCTGCCCGAATTTCCTTAAACCAATTCCTGGCCTCAGATCGGGTGAGTATCTCCGAAGGATCTATCTGTTTAGCCGGCAGGCTTGCATCCGCGAGCTGCTCTGGCCCCTCTCCCTGATCGCAAGGTTCGCGGGCTCGGCGCCATCTTGGCCTGCTTCCCCCGACAATTTATCATAAGAAAAGTGCCGCAAATCCATTGTCTTGCGCTTGGTAGCCATCTACTTCGGGGCGCGGGGGTCCCACTCACGTTTCGGATGAAAATCGCCGGGTATTCAAAGCGCTAAACAGCGATTTAGTAGGTCTTTCGGCGGGAGGGATCACGGAGCCGAGCCGTCACGTGTCCACACACATTCGCGGTGAACAGCGCCCCCCCCTGCTTCACTTTTTTGAAGGAGTTAAACATGTGGATAAAGGTGAACCTGTAGATGTAGTGTACTTGGATTTTCAGAAGGCATTTGACAAAGTTCCTCATGAGAGGCTTCTAGGAAAAATAAAAAGTCATGGGATAGGTGGCCATGTCCTTTCGTGGATTACAAACTGGCTAAAAGACAGGAAACAGAGAGTAGGATTAAATGGACAATTTTCTCAGTGGAAGGGAGTGGGCAGTGGAGTACCTCAGGGATCTGTATTGGGACCCTTACTTTTCAATATATTTATAAATGATCTGGAAAGAAATACAACAAGTGAGGTAATCAGATTTGCAGATGATACAAAATTGTTCAGAGTAGTTAAATCACAAGCAGATTGTGATAAATTGCAGGAAGACCTTGTGAGGCTGGAAAATTGGGCATCAAAATGGCAGATGAAATTTAATGTGGACAAGTGCAAGGTGATGCATATAGGGAAAAATAACCCATGCTATAGTTACACAATGCTAGGTTCCATATTAGGTGCTACTACCCAAGAAAGAGATCTAGGCAACATAGTGGATAACACATTGAAATCATCGGTTCAGTGTGCTGCGGCAGTCAAAAAAGCAAACAATGTTGGGAATTATTAGAAAGGGAATGGTGAATAAAACGGAAAATATCATAATGCCTCTGTATCGCTCCATGGTGAGACCGTACCTTGAATACTGTGTACAATTCTGGTCGCCACATCTCAAAAAAGATATAATTACGATGGAGAAGGTACAGAGAAGGGCGACCAAAATGAGAAAGGGAATGGAACAGCTCCCCTATGAGGAAAGACTAAAGAGGTTAGGACTTTTCAGCTTGGAGAAGAGACGGCTGAGGGGGGATATGATAGAGGTGTTTAAAATCAAGAGAGGTCTAGAACGGGTAGATGTGGGCATATCTTTGTCAGACCCGCGAGAGGGATCAGCAATTGGCACCAGGACTGGTGGAGACTGTCATGGATACAGGGCATTGTTGGAGGATGGGATGGGCACTCCTTGCCACGGGGTCATTTCGGGGAAATCGTGGCAAAAGCTGGTGTTTCCCCATACCTGACACCATGCATTGATGGGGACTGGTGCCGATGGCTTCTTGGTCTTCCCACGATCTTCGGCCCAGTACTTCCCCGGTGCCGAGGACCACAAACCAAGCATCCTCGGCTCAGAGGACATAGACAATGGTCGGTCTCCAGCACCCCTATCCACCAGCGACCTCAACGGACCCAACAGACCCGTTGATGTCGATGGTATAATGTCCACTGAGGCAGCTCAGAGGTCCTTCGATACCGATGCTACTGATGCCAATGGCTTGGACTTCTTCGCCCCAGAGAGGGTATCCATCTTGTCCAGTCAAATCCAATGTCCCTTCGGGGTCATCTGGGCGCACTAGCAGCAACCCCAGATGTCATGAAATTACTGCTCAACATGGTCCTCAGGCACTGGGGGCATCGGCGGAAGCCAGACATGACCATGACGGGGCAAATCAAAAGGGAAAAAGCACAGAAGAATGGCAGCGGGCTTGGATGGCCAATGGGCACAGAGGCACAACCATCATGGAGGGAACCAACCGCAAAATGAAACTTATCCGAATGCTGAAAACCCTGATTGGGGCACTACAGGGAGGCACCTAGTGATGGACCAATTACAAAAACAACTGCAAAACAACCGAAGTTTTCCACAAGGCAAAAAGCCAAGATTTTAGATCTCAATCAAACAGCGAGGCTCGCAATTTCGCGGGAAAAAAAAAAAAAAAAAAAGAGGGACTCCTATTGGATGCATGGTATAGGACATGCTGGGCATGCTCAGTGTGCCTAATCAAAGTTTCTAGAAACTTTGTCATAAGTTTTCCACATCGGGCTCCATCTAATGATGTCACCCATTCTGAGGACTACCATCCTGCTTGTACTCAGAGAAATAAAATACAGAGAAAAAGTGCCAGGAAAGTCACGAATGCAGACTCATGGCACTAGATCTCAGCTTTGGTTCGAACAGAACTGGAAGTACAAAAGGAGCAGCAAGAAACTGCTGGATTAAGGTGAATGTGTTGGGGGAGATGAGAGGCACAGAGAGCCACTTGCTAGCACCAGCCCAGCCATGTACATATTGCAGAGGAATTAGTGATGGCACACTCCAGTTCTTAAGTACAACCCTCAGTCCAGTTTTCAGGTTTCCTCAAAATATATTCAAGTAATTTTATCTGCATGCATTTCATCCATGTTCTTTTGTACAATGTGGCTATCCTGAAAGCCCATTCTGCTGGAGAGACTCTCAAACTGGAGTTTGCCGTCCCTGAATATGTTCGCCGATGCCAGTTTAAACCCAGTAATTCTCGGTTCCTTAATCATGATGAGAGTGCGGAGCTACCCTACAGCACTAGGGCTTGCCACCTCACCCCATGGGGCAGAACTTGAACTGGATCGGTTGACCTGGGGTGAGGCAGCACCTCTAAATCAGGTCCATGCCCGCTGAGGCATTAGGAGATGCTTTTACTGTGGAGAAGAGCAGAACAAGACAGTGAACGACACTGAGGCAAAGCAACACAACATCTCCAAGACACAAGCAGTGGCACATGGCATGCGGAAAACCTGTGTCATGTGTCCCCATACCCGCTGCTCTTGCATGGACACAAAGGTCTGGAATCCTGGGGCCACCCCGAAGCCGAGCTCGTGTATGAAGGGTGGCACAGACTGGCTGTGTATCTGCATCATCGCTCCAGCCTTGAAGCAGATCTCATCTGGGAAGTGATCCATACAACCGCAAATATCACAGAAACACCAGCCACAAAGACCACAGACATACCACGGAGGTCAGCAGGCAAGCACATACATACAGCATGGACACACACACATCATGGAGACACCATGCACACCGAATATGGAGACATGCACATATTCATAACAGCCACACCATTGACAACCCCAAACACACAGGCAGAAAAGAGAGAGAAACATAGAAAACAGAGATATTACAATCCACAAACATTACAGAAAATCGTGTCCTCTCTTTCCTCCTCACTGGAATCCAGGAGCTAATTACGCAAAAGAGTAAAGATCGGACCCTGCTCAGTGGTCTCTGGGAAAGCCCAGGATGCTACCTGTGGACATTCACTGAAATGGAAAATAACCAGACAAGACAAGCTCTGCTTCCACCTGAGTACCCCCAAGGTCATATTTCTGCCGCCAGTTCAGGAGGAGCAGCCCAATGTCCATCTTGGTTATTCAACTTCTGTTCCAAAAATTCCTAGAAATCAGAGTGGGCTTCTTACACCATGTTATGCACCAATAGTGTCTGGATGATGGCACAGAATTTATCCGCACAGAGACTTGGCAGCAAAAACTAAGAAGAGACGTTCATCCCAGGAATCATGGCTGCTGTCCAAGGTCCAGCACCCACATCCGCTGCACAGCATTCTGGAGCTTGTAGTCCTTTCTGTTCTAAGAGTAAACCAGGATGACCAGTGCCAGTGCGCTCTTCGGAAAAGCACTGAAACCCAAGAACAGAGCAGAATGTCCCAGGGATCCTCGGGACCCAAGCCAAGGCTCCTTAGCCCTACCATCACCATCATTCTTGGTTCTCCATGCTTTCAGTGATCAGGGGGGGCTAAGGAGGGGGAATGCTTAGGACCAGAAATGTTTCCACCCCAGCAAGATAGCAAGCTGAATGATTCCCCCACTGAAGACCAGGAATGACAGGAGAGCGGTTTACAGTATTCATTCAGAGGTGTTCAGCAGAGACAGAGAAGGATCTCCACTCTTTTCTAAGCCCCAGGAAGGATCCTGGGATATCTGTAAGCTCAGGGAAATTCTGCAGGACTTTTTTTTTAAGATACTAGGAAGTGGGCATCAGGGGCCCGGTCTGGGAGATTGTCAGGGCGGACAGGAGAGGGACAGGGAGGGTTGCAGCCCGGTGTGAGAGGGTCAGGGTGGGTTAATGGCTGGAAAAGTAAATGAGGAATTATGTAGTAGAAGGTGGGAAATTAATAAAGGGTCAGAAAGAGAGAGGAAAGAGGGGGAAAGGGAGCTAGGGAGAGAGAGGGACAGGACCATAGAATAGGGGAAAGAAGATGAACAGCAAGTAAGACTAAAGAAAAAGTCACTGAGCCCCGACCGCCATGACTTTTGGAGGCTGCTGTTCTGAGCCTTTCTTTTGTACCCTCTGTCCACCACCCTCGGTATTCCCAGGCTGGGCTCCCGGAGAGGCTCAGCACATCTCATATCCGGCAGGAGCTCACCCAAAGCCACCCAGCTCTTCCTCCGTCCCCTCTTGTCAGCCACCACCTTCTGTCCTCTTCTGCCTGTTCTTGCAGAGTCTCTCTCCTCCCATCTCTGTTCCTTTTTTTCACTCTGTCCTTAACCTCTCATATTTCTTTTCCTCAACTATAGTTCAGAAATGGATTGGGCATATCAATAGAAGATAAGTCAGGGATATCACCCCGAGTCCAACTGAAGCATCCAGGTGTCCCCCTCTAGACAGGACAGTCTTGGTTTTAAGAAATTTTCCTGTGTTCTGATTCAGATCAAGATTTTAAAAGAGGGGGAAATCCCCGGGAATCTCTGAATGAAGGCCCCTAGCACCCAAATCCCAGCCCTACATCACTGCCTCCCTACTCATTCGCATCTTCCCTCTGCTCATTCCAGATTCCTCTCTACCTACCCCATTCCATTTATCTTTACCTCTCCCCCCTCACCACACACACACATTATTCTTCATCTCCCCCTCCTCACCCTCAGGAATCTCCGTTTCTACCAGCCCCTGACTTTATCTCAATCTGCCCCCTCCCAATTCTCTCTCCATCTCCTCTTCCCCTGCCAGCATCCTCTTCATCTCCTCCCTGGGGCCTTGGATTTCTCTCTCTCCTATCCCTTCTTTTCCTTAAGCTCTTCACCATCTCTCTTCCTCTTCAGATTTCTCTCTGCTCTCCCTCTCCAGGTTTTCTCAGTCTCCCCCTCTTCTTCCTCAGATTTCTCTCTACCTCCAATTAAATTAATTTCCATCTTTTCTCTTCAAGATCTTCACCATCTCCTCCTCTCTGACCAAAGTCCTCTTCATCTCTTCCTGCCCTCTCTCTCCCCCCTCCTTTCCCTTAGGTTGTGCTCTATTTCTCCCATCCAGGCTCCTCTCCATCTTCCAGCCCTCTCTCTCTCTCAGGTTCCTCAGTTTATTGGGGCACAGTACTATGGTAGCCCAGAAGGACAGTGACATAGTGACAGTGTGCTCCCTGTCCCCTCAACCTCTCTTCCCCATTATGCAGGCTTCCTTTCTAATCAGGACGCGTCAGGGAGGAGCCTAAATAAAAAAAAACCAAAAAAAACAATTTGGTCCCTATGCTTATTTCTCCCTCTTACAAACCCTACTCCCTCCCTTCATAGAGACCTCTTCTCCATAACCTCCCCCACCCCATAGACCTCCTGCCCCTCACCCCTCCTCTCACTCTTATGAAGGGGGTTAGGTCCTATGCCTGACTGTGCTGGCAGCAGCAAGAGCGACAGGTGTAGCCTAGCGCATGGTCTGATCTCAGACTCTGTCTCCTGTATGGAAGCCAGAAGGGATCAAGGCCACTGCAGTTGCTGGGAGTGGAGTCCCATCTTGGTTCAGGTTCTGACCTATGCCCTTTCACAGCTTGCTGTTGCTGCTGCCATGAGATATAGCAGAGTTGCTTACCTGTAACAGGTGTTCTCAACAGGACAGCAGGATGGTAGTCCTCACATATGGGTGACATCACAGGATGGAGCCCAATCACGGAAAACTTCTGTCAAAATTTCCAGAACTTTGACTGGCACCTACTGGGCATGCCCAGCATAGCACCAACCCTGAATCCAGCAGGGGTTCCCCTTCAGTCTCGTCTTATAGTAAAAGTACATGAGAAAACGAAAATAAGAAAACGTAGCAAACCGAACACCGCAGGGAGGTGGGCGGGTTTCGTGACAACTAACATCCTGCTGTCCTGTGAGAAGCAACTCTGCTTTCTCACAGGACAAGCAGGATGGTAGTCCTCACATATGGGTGAGTACCGAGCTGAGGATGCCTGAGCAATGTACCAAATGCACCCAAAGACGTGCAACAGGCACAACAACTGGGGTGGAATTTGGTAGAGGGCATCCTGAACCCAAACAGGTTGGAGGAAGGATGTTGGTACTTCAGTTCGCAAACAAGTTGCGTAGCACAGACTGGTCGAAGATGGAATCTTGTCTGCCAGCCTTGTCTAAGCAATAATGGGCTGCGAAGGTGTGGAGAGAACTCCAGGTCGCAGCCTTACAGATTTCAGCAAGCGGCACCGAGCATAGGTGCGCTACTGATGTTGCCATGGCCCTGATAGAGTGTGCTTTGACACGGTCTTGAAGCGGAATGCCTGCCTGTTGGTAACAAAAGGAAATACAGTCTGCTAACCAGGAGGAGAGAGTCTGCTTACCCACAGATTTGCCCAATTTGATGGGATCAAAGGAAACAAACAATTGAGTGGATTTTCTGTGAGCAGCTGTATGGTCTAGATAGAAAGCTAGAGCTCGTTTACAATCAAGGGTATGCAGAGCCCGATCTCCTGGATTTGAATGGGGCCTGGGAAAGAAGGTGGGTAGTATAATGGATTGATTGATATGAAACTTCGATACTACCTTAGGCAGAAACTTAGGGTGAGTGCGGAGCACTACCCTATCATGCAGAAGTTTAGTGTAAGGCGGGTAGCTGACTAAGGCTGTAACTCAGTAACTCTGCGAGCGGATGTGATCGCCAAAAGAAAAATCACTTTCCAGTTGAAATAACGGAGATCACAGGATTGGAGAAACTGCCGTTTGAGCCGCCCCAAAACCAAATTGAGGTCCCAAGAAGGGGCCGGAGGGTGCAGTGGAGGTTTAAGGTGAAGCAAGCCCCTCAAAAAGTGTGTTACAAGGGGTTGTACTGAAATGGGTAATCCCCAATACCTTTATGGAAGGTGGCTACCACACTGACATGTACCCTGATAGAAGACGTTTTGAGGCCTGACTCTGACAGGTGCCAGAGATAGTCTAGAAACTTCGGTGTGGAACAAGTGAAGGGATCGATGGAATGGAAGTACACCATACCGTAAACCTGTTCCACTTGTAACGATAAGACTGCCTAGTGGAAGGCTTTCGTGGAGCGATTAGGACACGGGGAACCGGCTTAGAAAGGTTAGCAGTTGAAGTATTAACCTTTCAACATCCAGGTGGTCAGAGACAGGGCCTGGAGGTTGAGGTGACAAAGGCAGCCGTCGTTCTGAGTGATCAGAAGCGGGTCCTTCCCCAGAGGAATGTGCCGGTGTACAGACAGGTCGTGGAGAATTGGAAACCAGACCTGGTGTGGCCAATGAGGGGCTATGAGAATCATTAGCTCCTTGTCCTTTCGTAACTTCACGAGAGTCTTTGAAATGAGTGGAAGTGGAGGGTACGCATAAAGGAGACCGCTGGCCCACGAGAGGGAGAAAGTGTCTCTTAAGGTGTTGGCTGCGAGTGAGGGAGCAGAAGTTCCTTACTTTGCGGTTGTGTATCGAGTCCGCTACAGTGGGGTTGAGGGACCACTCGTGCGGTTGAAAAGTGCGACTCAGCTTGTCTGCCAACACATTGTCCACTCCTGGCAAGTAGGTGGCCCTGAGGTACATCGAGTGGGAAAGGGCTTCCGCCCATATCTGTGCAGCTTCCTGACACAGGATGTAGGAGCCCGTTACCCCTTGCTTGTTGATGTACCACATGGCCACCTGGTTGTCTGTTTGAATCAGGATAATCTGGTTGGAAAGGTGATCCTGAAAAGCCCTGAGAGCATATCTGACTGCACGAAGTTCCAGGAAATTTATTTGGTGTTTGGCTTCCTCTGGAGACCAAAAGCCCTGAGTTTGCAAGTTTGCAACATGTGCACCCCAGCCAAGGTTGGGGGCATCTGTTGTCAAGGTTATTTGAGGTTCTGGAACCTGAAACAGCAGGCCTTACACCAGATTGATTTGGATTATCCACCAAGCTAGCAACAATCAGAGCTGTTTGGTGATGTGGTGATGGTGGAGGACATTGGCTGAGAAGACTGAGTCCACTGCAATCTTAGAGTCCACTGCATTACCCTCATGGCAAGGCGAGCCATGGGAGTGACATGCACTGTGGAGGCCATATGACCCAGCAATATGAGAAAATGACGTGCAGTCGAGTGGTTTCGAGACTGTATTCGATGGGCCAGAGAAGCGAGAGTGAGAGCTCGATCCTGAGGTAGAAAGGCTTTCGCTTTCAGAGTGTCCAAGTGTGCCCCTATGAAAGATAGGGTTTGAGAGGGAACTAGCCTGGATTTTGGATAGTTTATGAGAAACCCAAAGGAGGCCAGGGTATGCAAAGTGAGACGTAGGGACATCAGAGTAGTTTCCTGAGTGGGAGCCCTGATCAACCAATTTTCGAGATATGGGTAGACGTGGACACTTTGACTCTTGAGATAATCAGCTACCACTACAATGCACTTGGTGAAGACTCGTGGGGCAGATGCTAGGCCGAATGGTAACACTCGATATTGGAAGTGTTTTGGGCCTACTAGGAATCGCAGGAATTTGCGACATGACGGAGTAATTAAAATGTGCATGTAAGCGTCCTGTAGGTCTAGAGAGCAGAGCCAGTCTTCCCATTGAAGAAGGGGAAGTAAAGAACCCAAGGTCACCATCTTGAACTTTTCTCTTTGTAGGTATTTGTTTAGGGTGTGAAGATCCAGTATTGGGCGCACCCCACCTGACTTTTTTGGGATCAGGAAATACCTGGAATAGAACCTCTGCTCCTGTTGGGAGAGGGGCACCAGTTCTATTGCATGTGATTGGAGGAGGAGGGAGACCTCCTGCTCCAGAAATGGTGAGTGGTCGGACTTTCCCCACGTCAGCTGAGGTGGGGAAAACGGTGGAACCGAGAAAAAGTTGAGATGGTAACCTTGAGTTACTATCGCCAGTACTCACTGGTCTTTGGTGACTGTGTGCCACACGGTGGAGAAGTGGCACAATCGGCCCCCGACAGGTATAGTTGGAAGTGGAGGCTGGGTACTGCTCTCTAGGAAGGAGTCAAAAGCCAGATGCTAGACCTGGTTGAGGGGCTGGCTGTGACTTTTGTACTCTAGGTTGCCTGGATTGGCCTTTTTTATAAGGCTTAGAAGGCCGACCCCTGGAAGCCGGGGGATAGTATCTCCTCTACCGGTAGACTTGTCTTTTGGAATCTCTCCTAAATGGTCTTTTGGAGGAGGGATCGGAAGGCAGCAAGGAGAGCTGGTGCAGTCTCTTGGTGGTCCTTGAGCTGCGCCACTGCTTCCTGAATCTTTTCCCCGAAAAGATTATCCCCTGTACAGGGTAAGTCAGCTAATCTGTCCTGTACCTCTGGTCTGAGGTCAGAAGACTTTAGCCAGGCCCATCCTCTCACACTGATACCGGCCGCCGACACCCTGGAGGCAGTGTCGAAAATGTCATACGCTGCTCACACTTCATGTTTGCCAGCATCTAAGCCCTTTTGTGCTAGGGCATGAAGTTGGTCTTGGAACTGCAAAGGTAAGGCTTCAGCAAAGTCCTGGATTTTTGTAAACAAGGCCCTGTTGTATTGGGTCATGTACAATTGGTAGGACGCAATGCGAGAGATGAGCATTGATCCATGGAACACTCGTCTTCCAAATGCATCCACGAATTTTTGTTCCTTTCCTGGGGGAATGGAAGAGTGAGGTTTGGAGCAACGGGCCCTCTTCTGGGTTGACTCCACAACCACTGAGTGATGATCCACTTGAGTTCTTTGAAAGCCAGGGGCTGACTGAACTAGATAAGTGGCATTTGCTTTTCGGTTAACAGGTGCCACAGAGCCAAGGCGCTCCCAGTTTCTCTTTAAAAGGTCCAGAAGGATGTCATGAACAGGGGTGGACATTATTTCCTTTGGAGCATCAAGAAATTGTAGAAGTTCCAACATCTGATGTCTAGAGTCCTCTTCAGTCTGAAGCTGGAATGGGACCGTTTCAGACATCTCCTTTACAAAATTAATAAAGGACAGGTCCTCTGGAGGAGAACGCTTCCTTTCGTCAGGAGGAGAGGGCTGTGAAGGCAGATCATCAGAATCCTGGGACGAATCATCAGTCCAGGGATCATAAGGATCATCACCCGCTCCCAAATGTTCTTCAGAAGGAAGTAACGGAGTTATTCCTGAAGGCCCTGGCCTAGGCATTGATGGCCCTGAAGGAGGAACCAAAGGCATCGCTGGAGGTACCGAGGGCCTCGCTGGCGGTATCGATGGTATCAAGGGAGGCATCAAAGGCATCGATGGAGGCGCTGATGGTATCGGTGACATCGATGGCAGTGTCGGTGGCGGCACGCCTGATTTTGGAATGAAGAGCGGTGTTTCTTTTTCTTCCTTTGATAACAATGGAATTGGTGAGGAAGAAATCGAGTCCATCGGTTCCCTCGGATCCACTGGTGGAAAGGCACAGACTAACTTCTCCATTCTAGCCAATAGCGGTGCAAGCGCCTTGGGTATCGGATCAGTGACTGGAGGAGGAACCGGCACTGGCATCGATGGAGGCTGGAAGCCTTGGAGTGCTTTGCCGATGGCCTCTTGAATCATCCAATCCAATTCTTCACGGAAACCTGGGGCATGGATACCCGGTTCCGGAGTAGGAGGCAGCACTGGCGTAGCCGGAGGGTCCACTGGTGAAGGTGGAATCGCGGATCCCGGCACCTGTCCAGGTGGGGAACGCCTCGGTGACCCAGAGACAGAAGAGGACAAGGCCTTTTCTGTACGGGGCTTCTTTGTCGGTGGCTCAGACAACGTCGATGCCGAGGACTTACCCGTATCCTTGGCCTGAGCTTTACGATGACAGTGTCGATGTTTTTCTCGATGTTCCCCTTGGTGCTTTTCCTGAGGAGGAACAGAGAGGGTCGACATCTGTGGAGTCGTTGAGGCCGGGCAGATAGCAGCGGTTTCCCGGTGCTGGTGCAACGTGGACAGCCCTGGTTCAGACGACGTCGAAGCTATCGATGGAGTCTGTGTTTTTGGCCGAAAGAGAAGCCCCATCTTATCAAGCCGAGCCTTGCGACCCTTTGGTGTCATTTGGGCACATTTGGTGCAAGTAAGGACATCATGGCCGGACCCCAAGCACATCACACAGACCGTGTGAGGGTCAGTGATGGACATTGTTCGAGTGCAGTCGGGACACGGACGGAAACCCGACGCCATGGCCTTGACAAAATTTAGGTGTGGTGTGGTCGATGGCCGGTAGGCCACGAGGTGAAAACTCAATGGAAATCGAACACAAACGGGTAAAAAACTTACCGTTTGACAGCGGAGTAAAGATATCGATAAGGGGACCCCTGTGGGGTAGAAATTTTTTAACAAAGTTCCGTGAGGAAAAATTCCTGTCAGGAATCTCTGAAGAGCTTCTTAACCCACATGGCTACTGCTGTGCGGAAAAAAGAAGACTGAAGGGGGACCCCTGCTGGATGCAGGGTTGGTGCTATGCTGGGCATGCCCAGTAGGTGCCAGTCAAAGTTCTAGAAACTTTGACAAAAGTATTCCGTGATTGGGCTCCATCCTGATGATGTCACCCATATGTGAGGACTACCATCCTGCTTGTCCTGTGAGAAAGACCTGGTACTGACCTTTCTTTACAATGAAATGTCTCCATTCAGTAGTGTGGAGGAAAGCAAGAGAGTTGCTCTGGGAACAGGATGATGATTTCTGGAGAGGGAATGCGAGCATCTGCTGCTGTGGAGGCTGGGGGTATGCAGACTACCCAAGCTTATGTTGGATGGCATAATGGCCCTGCTGGCCCCCATCCAAATAGCGACCACTAGGCCACCTTACAGAGGAAGAACAGCCACATAGGCTGGGAGCACATGCTTACTAAACTTCCATGCTGCCGTCACGCCACTGTTCTCACAGCCAGGCAACGATTAGTGTGGGATGGGTAAGCTGCTACACTAACAATTTCTGAAAAGTGGCAAGATCCAACGGGATGGACGATGTTATGGATATCCTCTTTCTTACAGACTTCCACTGGGCACCCATGGCTTCCTGCTGTTAGGGACAGGATATCAGGTGAGGTGGGCCTTTGGTCTGACTCAATGCAGCAGGTCACACTCTTTCTGTCTGTCTGTCTGTCTCTAAGTACAGAGACCTTTCTGCTATGGCTCGTTTCTCATGATGAATTGCCACTTGGCTAAGGCCACAGAAACATAGGCCCAGAAGTTCCCCCTCCCCCCATGAATATTCATTAGTCCTGCTCACATTCCAGCCTGTCTCTAATGGCCCCCAGCCTGGCAGTTTCTTCCTCCACAGCATCTCTGACCTGACAGGTTGGGGAAGAACTGCAGCCTTTACCTCAGAAAGCCTTGGTGGGGCCAGAGCTAATAAGGAGGGGCACTGGATGGATCAGGTTTTGGATACCTGCTGCTGCTGGCAGGACACGAAGGTCTGAAATCCAGGAGCCACGCCGAACCCTAGCTGGTCGATAAAGGGAGGCTCATCCTTGCTGTGAATCTGAACTTTAATCCCAGCTTCGAAGGACGTCTCATCTAAGAGCACAGGCGGAGGAGAGGGAAAGGGAGGGATGGGAGGTGCAGAGGTGGAAAAGACAGGTTACTAGAAAAAAAAAAGCAAACTGCAGAAAAGACAGGCATCACACAGCAAGATCCACAAAGAGCAGCAGGGCCTACTCAAGTTGACAACACAGAAGACACTTCAGGGTTACAGGTTTGGCTCTATTTTTGCTGCACTTCTCCAAATCCTCCCTAATTCATGTGGTCGGCTCGGCTACCTTGTTTGCTCCCTAAATATTGCTTGGGGGAGTTGTCTGTATATATTCTGGTGGTAAAAAAGGGCAGAGTCTGCACTGGATGAATCTTAGCACAATGGATTTTGGCTCTAGGTGTTCTGGGATGTGAGATTCCTGGTGATGCTGTTGTGTTTGTTGTAACTTATACGAGAGTGCATGGGAGGTGCAGACTTGATCTGGAAACAGACATAAATAAACCTGGGCATTCCTAGGGGATCTAGAGGTGCAGGCAGGATCCAGGCATGCAGGACAGCACGAAAGAGTCAAGCAGGGCCAATGGGGGTGCGGTTTTGCTAGCAGGCGTCCTCGGGACTCATAGAAAGAGAGACAGATTTTATACTGGAATAATGGTTTGGGCCTTGGAGTTTATCATTTTGCGAACGATTCCATTTTTAGTGTCTTAGCAGCACACACGAAGCCAACAGGGTCCCTGACCCTAAGGGCTGCCCTGGGCTTGGATGTGAACCAGCCCCAGCCACTCGGAGCTTTCCACCATCTATCACTCCAAGTATTGGGTCTCCAATAAGGTTACATCAGATGAAGGGACCTGGGGGGAAGCAGCAGGCCTATCCCATCAGTCTTCCAAGAGTATCCTGGGGCTCATCCCTTCACTTTTATCTGGGTGGAGGCAGGGGTAGAGGGGGGTGTGTGTGTGTGGGGGGGGCGAAGGCTATGGCCACTCAAGAAACATTCTCTGAGTCCCATTGATTCTTCCCCCATCTCAAGGTGAAGACTCTCTTTCACAGTCTGTGAAGCTAAAGATGTTTCCTGTACAGGGAAGAAAATTTGGAATCCCTACCTTTCCCTCCCCAGGCCTAGGCTTCTGCCTCTGAAACTCTGCTTTTTATTTGCAGGAGCTCTTTTCTCAGTCTTTGTAAAGGAAAATTGGTTCTTCCCTGCTAATTTTCATTCCTGTAGTACCACAGACTCCTGGGTTATGCCTTCCTTCCAGCAGATGGAGACAGAGAAAGTTTTACTGTCACTGCTACTTAATCACATGCGCCACCTGCAGTTCCTCAAAATTTATCTATATCCAAGCCAAACACACCAAAATGGAAAAAACATCTCAACTTTTAAAGTTACAAAATCATGAATATATGAAAATGCTCTCTGCTATAAAAAATTGAATGAGTGGACAAATCTCCCCTCAATAGACTGGACAGGTTCTAGACTGATCTGTGGTACTACAGGAACAAAAATTAGCAGGTAAGAACCAATTTTCCTTTCCTTGTTCGTACCCGGATCAGTCCAGACTCCTGGGATGTACCAAAGCTCCCTAGACAGGGTGGGACCTAGAAAGTCCCACTCGGACACTTTCGCCAAAAGATGGGGAGCCCATAATTGCCCACATCGAGACAATAGTGTCTAGCAAAAGTATGCAGTGACTTACAAGTCGCTGCTCTGCAAATCTCTTGGGGAGAAACTAGCTGAGCTTCCGCCCATGAGGCCACCTGAGAATGTATAGAATGAGTACGTAACCCCTCCGGAACTGGTCGGCCTTGTAGAATGTAGATGGAACCAATAGCCTCCTTAAGCCAACGAGCAATGGTAGCCTTAGAAGCTTGAAAACCCCTCTTTGGGCCACTCCACAGAACAAAGAGGTGATCTTACCTCCTCTTCCCCTTCTCCCCCCACTTCTACCCCCCCCCCCCCCCCCCATTAAGCCCACTTCGGGCTATTTATTTGGTTAATCTATCTTCGCATTTGGTTGATCTATCTTCTTAACTCTACTTAGGTCCGCTAGACCCTTTACTCCCTCTAATTCTCCCTCCTTGTTCCTTTATCCCCTTGTTAATTGTAACTGTATAAATCTATTTCACAGCTTTTGTTTATCCCCGTTGATCTGAAAACTGATGTGGCATGCATATGAATGTCGGTATAGAAAAGTTATTAATTAATGAATTAATTAAAGTCGTTTGTTACCTTGAGGTAAAGTAACAAAGCTCTTCAGACATCTAACAACCTGAGTTCCCTCGCATGAGGAGTAGACACATCCAGCCGGGGAAAGGCTGGAAGCTCCATAGTCTAATTCACGTAAAACGCGGAGACCACTTTTGGTAAGAAGGAAGGTAAGGTTCTCAAAGAGACTCCTGACTGTGAAATCTGAAGGATTGGATCACGACATGACAGCACCTGCAATTCAGAAATCCTCCTAGTGGAACATATGGCCACCAGAAAAACCACCTTAAGAGTCAAGTCCTTCCAAGTCCCTTTTTGAAGTGGTTCAAAAGAAGCCTCACTTAAACCCCTCAGGACAAGATTAAGATTCCAGGACGGACAAATTAGTCAAAGTGGGGAATGCAAATTCTTCGCCCCTCAAAGGAAGTGAAGGATGTCCTGATGTGCAGAAATAGATGAACCATCAATCTTACCAAGAAGGCAACCTAGAGTCGCTACTTGCACTTTAAGTGAGCTAAGAGACAAGCCTTTGGGGAATCCATCCTGCAGAAAGGATAAAATGGCAGAGACTGATGACCTGAGAGGACGAACTTCGTTGGCGGTACACCAGAACTCGAAAACAGGAAACATTAGTACACTTTCCCCTGGCTTGCAAACAATGTAGTAATAACCGCCTCTGGATAACCCCTATATCTTAACTGTCGCCTCACAAAAGCCAGGCCACTAGACAAAGGTAAGCAGTCTGGTCAGAAAATATGGGTCCCTCCAGATGACCAAATCGAATCGGTCCATCTACAGCCAAATTGATCAGATTCACGAACCACTTCAGCATCACCAAGACCACTTCTCCCTGATGCTTTTCTATGCGACGCAATACCTTTCACATGAGAGGACAAGGAGGAAAGAGAGTAGCACTCTTCTCGAACAAGGAAGTACCAGCGCACCAACCTCCTTGGCCCCTTGCTCTCACCTCCAACTGAAAAACCAAGGCACTTTGGCATTCCGACGAGATGCCACTAGATCTACATGGGGAGGACCCCACCATTCGCAAATGAGCTGCATCGCTGACTCCGACAACTCCCACTTGCTCGGATCTAATACCATCTGACTCAAGAAATCTACTTGAACATTTTCGACTGCGGCAATGTGGGATGCTTCTATGCGCTCCAGGTGTTGTCCCACCCAATGAATAAATTCCTGTGGCTCCCGAGCTACTCCCTGACCTCTGGTTCCATCCTGACTATTGATATAAGCCACTGTTGTCGTATTGTCGGGGAGAATCCTCACCGACCGGCCTCTCATCAACAGAAGAAATTCCTGCAAGGCTAAGCAGACCGCCCTGGTCTCTAGTCAATTGATAGACCACACAGACTCTTTCCTGGGCCAGCCACCCTGAGCTGATTGATGCTGACAAACTGCTCCCCAACCAGAGAGACTGGCATCAGTAGTAACTACCACCCAATCCGGGACTTCTAGGTCCACACCCCGGACCAAATTGGAAGTTAGAAGTCACCAGGAAAGGCTGTCCCGTGTGATGCCCTCGAGTGGCAACGGAAGCTGAAAATCCTCTGAGACCAGGCTCCACCGAAACAAAAGCGCCCTCTGCAATGGTCTCATGTGAGCGAAGGCCTACGGCACTAACTCCAGTGTCAAGGCCACAGAGCCCAGAAATTGCAAATAATTCCAAACCTTGGGCACCTGTAACTGCAACAAATGCCAAATCTGCCTCTGAAGTTTCAGAATTCGTTCCTCTGAGAGGTACACCTTGCCAACTAGAGTTTCGAACCAAGCCCCCAGATACTCCAGGGACTGCATCGGTGACTGGAGACTCTTTGCTACATTCACCACCCAACTGAACGACTGTAGTAGTTAGAAACCCTTTGAACCGCCTGGCGATAAAGGGCTTCCGACTTCACCCTGATAAGCCAGTCATCCAGATATGGATGCACCAAAATCTCCTCCATCCGGAGTGCAGCCACCACCACCATAACCATCACCTCGGTGAAGGTGTGTGGCGCCATGGCTTACCCGAAAGGAAGGGCCTGAAACTGAAAATGCTGTCCGAGAATCATGAATCACAATGAGGTGAGGCTTGATGAATGGGGATGTGCTGATAAGCCTCCGTCAAATCCAGGGATGCCAGAAACTCCCCTTTGCAAACTGCCGCCACCACAGACCTGAGGGTTTCCATTCTGAAATGTGGGACTTTGAGTACAGCATTCACCTTCTTCAGATCTAAAATTGGGTGAAAGTCTCCTCCTCCTTTGGGACCACAAAATAAATGGAATACCATCTCCTGAGAAGCTCTTCGTGGGGAACTGGAACCATCGCCCCCAGGAGATGCAGACGGTTTAACATATTTCAAACTGCTATACATTTGTCTAATGAACTGCATGGGAGATTAGGAACAAATCGCGGACAGGATGAGTAAATTCTAAAACATAACCGTCCCATACCACACTGAGAACCCAATGATCCTGGGTGATACTGGCCCACTCCTCGTAAAACATCGCCAGGTGACCTCCTATAGTGGGAATAATGGAGTGGACCAGCCTCGCCTCACTGCGAGGATTTAATACCAGAATTACCCCCTCCGGGAGCACTTCGGAAGGGCCTTCGAGCCCCCGCGAAAGAATTGACCCTGATAAGAGGACTGCCTTTGGGGCTTGGAAATAGGTCTTGATGGCTGTGACCTCCTATCAAGCCAAAAATGCGAACATGTCTGAAAAAAACGCTTGCCCTTACGCTTATCCTCCAGTAACCTGAGGACTTTATTGTCCCCAAGAGATTGCATCAATTGTTCAAGGTTCTCACCAAATAGAAGACAATCTTTAAATGGTAGTGAGCCTAACTATGCCTTGGAGGAAACGTCCACCGCCAATTTTGTAGCCAGAGCAATCTTCTGGCAGAAATCGCAGACGCCATAATGCCAGACAAGGTAAGAACCAAATCATACAGAGTACAGCAAATGTTGCTTACCTGTAACAGGTGTTCTCACAGGACAGCAGGATGTTAGTCCTCACATATGGGTGACATCACAGGAACACTTTTGTCAAAGTTTCTAGAACTTTGACTGGCCCCTACTGGGCATGCCCAGCATGGCACCAACCCTGCAGCCAGCAGGGGTCCCTCCTGAGTTTGGTTACAAAGCTACAGGCTGTGCCAAAAAATAAAATAAGAAAACGAACCCAACACCGCAGAGTGGCGGGCGGGTTTCGTGAGGACTAACATCCTGCTGTCCTGTGAGAACACCTGTTACAGGTAAGCAACATTTGCTTTCTCACAGGACAAGCAGGATGGTAGTCCTCACATATGGGTGAATACTGAGCTGAGGATGTCCGGACATACATCAAATGCATCCCAAGATGTGCAACAGGCATAACAATTGGGGTGGAATTTTGGAGAGGGCATCCTGAACACCACCGGGCAGGCGGAAGGGTGTTGGTACGTCACGTCGAAAATAAGTTACACAAGACAGACTGGCCGACGATGGAATCTTGTCTTCCGGCTTTGTCTAAGCAATAGTGGGCTGTAAAAGTATGGAGAGAACTCCAAGTGACAGCCCTGCAAATGTCAGGAAGCGGCACCGATCGTAGGTGTGCTACTGAAGTCGCCATGGCCCTTACAGAGTGTGCTTTAACACGGTCTTGAAGTGGAATGCCCGCTTGCTGATAGCAAAAGGATATGCAATCCGCTAGTCAGGAGGAGAGAGTCTGCTTACCCACTGGCTGCCCCAATTTGTTAGGATGGAAAGAGATAAATAATTGAGTGCTCTTTCTGTGAGCAGCTGTACAGTCCAGGTAGAATGCTAGAGCCTGTTTGCAGTCAAGGGTATGCAGAGCCTGCTCTCCTGGATTGGAATGGGGCCTGGGTAAAAAAGGTAGGTAGTATAATGGATTGATTGAGATGAAACTCTGATACTACCTTAGGCAAAAACTTAGGGTGAGTGCAAAGTACTGCCCAGTCCTGCAGAAATTTAGTGTAAGGCAGATAGGTAACTAGGGTCTGTAGTTCACTAACTCTACGAGCCGAAGTGATTGCCAAAAGGAAAATCACTTTCCATGTGAGATAGCGAAGTTCATAGGATTGGAGAGGCTCAAATGGTGGTTTCATGAGCCGATCCAAAACCAGGTTGAGGTCCCAAGAAGGGGCCGGAGAACGCAGTGGAGGCTTAAGGTGAAGCAAGCCTTTCAGAAATCGTGTGACAAGGGGTTGTACTGAGCTAGGGACACAGCCGATACCTTTATGGAAGGCAGCTACCGCACTGACATGCATTCCGATGGAGGAAGTTTTAAGACCTGACTCTGAGAAGTGCCAGAGGTAGTCTAGAAACTGCGGGATTGGACAGGTAAAGTGATCAAGGGCCTGAGAAAAGCACCATGACGTGAACCTGTTCCATTTGTAAGAATATGATTTTCTCGTGGAAGGCTTTCATAAAGCAATCAAGACATGGGAGACTGATTCAGAAAGGTTAAGCGGCTGAAGGATTAACCTTTCAACATCCATGCCGTCAGGGACACGGCTTGAAGATTGGGGTGGCGAAGGCACCCATCGTTTTGAGTGATTAGAAGCGGGTCTGTTCCCAGAGGAATGTGCCTGCGAATGGAGAGATCCTGAAGTATTGGAAACCACACTTGGCGGGGCCAGTGGGGTGCTATCAGGATCATGGTTCCCTTGTCCTGACGTAACTTCACGAGAGTCTTCGAGAGAAGAGGAAGTGGAGGGAATGCGTATAGGAGACCGGTTACCCATGATAGGGAGAACGCGTCTCTTGGTGGATAATGTTGGCTGCGAGTGAGAGAGCAGAAATTGCCTACTTTGTAATTCTGGGGTGACGCAAAGAGGTCTATTTGAGGATAACCCCATTTTTGGAAGATGGAGTTCGCTACTGAGGGGTTTAGAGACCACTTGTGCGGTTGGAAGGTGCGACTCAACTTGTCTGCCAACACTTTGTCCACTCCCAGCAAGTAGGTGGCCCTGAGGTACATCGAGTGGGAGAGTGCCTCCGCCCAAACCTGTGCAGCTTCCTGACACAGAAGGTAGGATCCTGTGCCTCCCTGTTTGTTGATGTACCACATGGCCACTTGGTTGTCCGTCTGGATCAGGATGACTTGATTGGACAAGCGATCCTGAAATACTCTGAGAGCGTATCGAATTGCTCACAGTTCCAGGAAATTTATCTGGTGTTTGGCTTCCTCTGGAGACCAAGAACTTTGTGTCTGGAGATCGGCCACATGGGCTCCCCATCCGAAGTTGGAAGCATCGGTGGTTAGAGTTATTTGAGGGTTTGGCGCCTGAAAGGGCGAGCCCTGTAGAAGATTGATTTGATTCGTCCACCAGGCAGGAAAACCTTTGCTTCTAAGGTGTCCAAGTCTGCCCCAATGAACGATAAGGTTTGAGATGGGACTAAGCAGGATTTGTCGTAGTTGAGAAATCCGAGTGAAATTAGAGTGTTTAAGGTGAGATGTAGGGATGACAAAGCAGCTTGCTGAGTCGGAGCCCTGAATAACCAATCGTCCAGATAGGGGTAGAGTCCTGAGGAAGGCGGCAACCACGACAAGGCATTTTGTAAAGACTCGTGGTGCAGACGCTAGGCCGAATGGAAGCACGCGATACTGATAGTGCTTGGGGCCTACGAGAAACCTCAGGTATTTGCGATGAGATGGAGTTATCGCAATATGAGTGTATGCGTCCTGGAGGTCGAGAGAGCAGAGCCAGTCTCCTCTTTGTAGAAGAGGAAGAAGTGAGCCCAAGGTTACCATCTTGAACTTTTCTCTCTGGAGGTACTTGTTGAGAGCTCGTACCTCTCAACAAGTACCTCCAGAGAGGTACTTGTTGAGAGGTCCAACAGAATTGGACGAATGCCTCCCGATCTTTTGGGTATTAGAAAATACCGGGAATAGAACCCGAGGCCTTGCTGAGGGAACTGTACTGGTTCTATTGTTCTGGACTGGAGTAGGAGGGAGACCTCCTGCTCCAGGAGCAATGAACGGTTGGATGTTTTCCACATCATTAGAGGTGGGGAATCCGTGGGATGGAGAGAAAATTGAGATGATAGCCTTGAGCAATTATTGCTAGGACCCAGTGGTCCGAGGTGATTGATTGCCATATGTTGTTGAAATGGCACATCCGCCCTCCCACTGGTATGTGGGGTAATGGAATCTGGCTGTTGCTCTCTACGCGAGAGTCAAAAGCCAGAAGCAGGGCCCGGCTGGGGGGCTGTTTGTGGCTTTTGTTTTCGGGTCTGACGAGACTGTGATTTGAGGAATGGTCTCACAGAACGGCATCTGGCTGCTGGCAGGTAGGACTTCTTTGGTCTGTAGAAAGACTTTTTAGAGTCCTTCCGGAAAGGCTGTTTGGAAGGATAATCCGAAGGTATCAGAGAGAGCTGTCTGAGAGTCTCATGATGGTCCTTTAGTTCAGCCACTGCTTTTGAATCTGCTCACCAAAGAGATTGTCTCCTATTCAGGGGAGGTCGGACAGCCTATCTTGGACTTCCAGTCGAAGGTCTGAAGACTTGAGCCAAGCCCATCGTCTTGCTGAAATAGCAGCTGCAGATACTCTGGTTGCAGTGTCAAAGATGTCATAACATGATCTGATCTCATGTTTGCCTGCCTCCAAACCCTTCTTAATTAGGGTGTGGAGTTGTTCTGGAAGTGACTGAGGCATGGAGGCTGTCAACTCCTGTATCTGCTTAAAAATGACCCTATTATATTCGGTCATATAGAGTTGGTAAGCGGCAATTCAGAGGATCAACATTGATCCTTGAAAGACTCAGCGACCAATGGCATCCAAAAACTTCTGTTCCTTCCCAGGGGGAAAGGAAGTGTGAGGTTTTGACCTTTTTGCTCTCTTTTGCGCAGATTCAACCACCACAGATTGGTGATCCAACTGAGGCTTCTGAAAGCCTGGAGCTGACTACACCAAATAGGTAGAGTCAGTTTTTCTGTGGACTGGTGCAATGGAGCCAGAATGTTCCCAGTTCTTCTTGAAGAGGTCTAGAAGAATTTGGTGGATAGGGATGGAGGTGATTTCCTTGGGCGCATCCATGAATTGAAGCAACTCCATCATTTGATGTCTGTCGTCCTGTTCCATTAGTAATTGGAAGGGGACCAATTCAGACATTTCCTTCACAAAATTTATGAAAGAAACGTCCTCTGTAGGAAAACGTTTTCTACTCTCAGTGGGTGAAGGAGGTGATGGCAAATCATCGGTGTCTGGTGAGGAATCATCAGTCCAGGTATCCTAAGGATCAGCACCTGACCCTCTAGGAACTAGAGAGGGACGGGGTACTTGGATACCTGAAGGTCCCGGTCTAGGCTCCGAAGGCATCGGAGAAATAACTGGAGGCACCAATGAAGGCAATGAAGGCCCTGGTGCAGGCATCGAGGGCATCGGTGGATGGCTCGATGGCGCCGATGGAGGTATCGGCATCAATCTCGATGGCTGAGCAGAACTCCCGATGAAGTGATGCAGAACGGTGTTTCTCTTCCCGATGATAAAGTAAGCGGGGAGGGCACTGGAGCCATCGGTGACCAGGGGTCCATTGGTGGAAAATGGCTAGAAGCGCTTCCATCCTCGATAGCAGTGGTGCCAAGGCTGCTGGAATCGGGTCAGTAGTCGGTTCCACTATCGGTACCGATGTCGGTACCAGGGGAACCTGGAGTCGGTGCATCGCCTTGTCGATGGCCTCCTGAACTATCTGGTCCAGTTCTTCTTGGAGACCTGGAGCAAGCAGCCCTGGCTCCGGAACAGAAGAAGGAGGCAGAGGCATAGCCGGAGGGACCACCGTTAAAGACGGAGTCGCGGCTCCCGATGCCCTGTCGGGCGAGGATTGCCTCAGTGACCCGGTGGCCGAAAAGGTCGGTGCCTTTTCTGGACGGGGTTTCTTTGACGGCGGCTCGGATGATGGCAAGGTCGATGGTTTCGCTCCCCCGATGGTTCGAGACTTTCGGTGCCGATGGTGATGTTTCTCCTTTGATCCCCTCGGTTCTGAGGGGGAGAAGAGGGTGTTGAAGGCCGAGAAGTTGTCGATGCCGGGCGGTCACTGGTCAGTGGTCGATGCTGGCGCGACGTTGACGATGCCGGTTCAGATGACATCGATGCAATGGACGGAGTCGGGGTTTGAGCACGGAAGAGAAGTCCCATCTTCTCCATTCTGGCCTTGCGACCTTTTGGTGTCATTAGGGCACATTTGGTGCAGGTCAAGACATCGTGCTCTCGTCCAAGACACATTACACAGACTTTATGGGGGTCTGTAATGGACATGGTACGAGTACAGTCCGGGCACCGACGGAACCCAGACGCCATGGCCATAGAAAAAAATTGAGCTGCGGTACGGTTGACGGCCAGTAGGCCATGAGGGCCAAACTCGACAGTAATTGGGTAAAAACTTACCGGAGTACCACAGACTGAAAAAGTTAATGGAGGGACCCCTGTGGGGCAATTTAACTTTTAATAATTCCGTGAAGAAAATTCCTGTCAGGAATCCTTGCAGAACTCCTTAGCCGTGTGGCTACTACTGCGTGGAATAAAGAAGACTGAGGAGGGACCCCTGCTGGCTGCAGGGTTGGTGCCATGCTGGGCATGCCCAGTAGGGGCCAGTCAAAGTTCTAGAAACTTTGACAAAAGTATTCCGTGATTGGGCTCCATCCTGTGATGTCACCCATATGTGAGGACTACCATCCTGCTTGTCCTGTGAGAACCACTCCATAAGCCACTGCCACCTCAATTCTCTCGGCCCTGTCTGCATCCTCGCTGGAGGTGGGGAGGTTCTCTTGGGACTGTTGTACTCATCGGAGACATGCTCTTTGCATAAAACTAGTACAAATAGCCGCGTGCAAGCCCTGGGTCGAGACCTCAAAAATCCTCTTGAGGTGGACCTCTAACTTACGATCTTGAACATCCTTCAGTGCTGCAGAACATAAGAACATAAGAAATTGCCATGCTGGGTCAGACCAATGGTCCATCAAGCCCAGCATTCTGTTTCCAACAGAGGCCAAACCAGGCCACAAGAACCTGGCAATTACCCAACACTAAGAAGATCCCATTCTACTGATGCAATTAATAGCAGTTGCTATTCCCTAAGTAAACTTGATTAATAGCTGTTAATTGACTTCTCCTCCAAGAACTTATCCAAACCTTTTTTGAACCCAGCTACACTAACTGCCCTAACCACATCCTCTGGCAACAAATTCCAGAGCTTTCTTGTGCGCTGAGTGAAAAAGAATTTTCTCCGATTAGTCTTAAATGTGCTACTTGCTAACTTCATGGAATGCCCCCTAGTCCTTCTATTATTCGAAAGTGTAAATAACCGATTCACATCTACTTGTTCAAGACCTCTCATGATCTTAAAGACCTCTATCATATCCCCCCTCAGCCGTCTCTTCTCCAAGCTGACCAGCCCTAACCTCTTCAGCCTTTCCTCATAGGGGTGCTGTTCCAGCCCCTTTATCATTTTGGTTGCCCTTCTCTGTATCCACCACCGGGATGGTCATTCTTTTCATAACAGCTGATACAGCTGCATCAACCTTAGGAAGAGCAAAATGTTCCAGAGCCTGTTTGGGTAACGGATAAAGCTGCGCCATGGCTCTCCCCACCTTTAAGCAGAATCGGGAGAACCCCATTCCGCTTCCACCATCATCTATACCGACTTGTGATACTGAAAAGCCCTGGGGGGACCCCGCATCCCATCAAGGACCAGATCCGCTCCATCCAAATCAGAGTCCTACTGCGATATTTTTACCCCAAGTACCTGAAAGGCCAGCAGCAGTAAGGCATTGAGCTCTTCTTTCTTAAAAAGACGCACCACCTTTGGGTCATCACACTTGGGCAGCGGGATCGCCATAGTGTCCCCTGAATCCGTATCTCCGGAGACTGGATCTCCCAAGTCCGCCGGAAACCCCAGAACCTGAAGGTCCTCAGACACTACAGGAGCCTCGACTGAACCATCAGAGTCACCCCCACCTTGGCCAGAAGCCAAGGGTGGACCCAATGAGCCCTGCACAAAAGAAACCTATTGCCGACTAAATCGAGTCTGTTTTGGATCAAGAAGACGCCCCCCCCCCCCTCCCGTAGGCTGGGCTGCTAAAGACCGTGGCTCCCTGGCTGTAGAAATTGCCTGCTGCCTGGCTAAATAAGCCTCATGCAGCAGCAGCACAGACTGTTGAAAAATGCCTGAAAGATCCAGATTTCTCAAGCGATGAACCAGGAAACGGCAGCAGGGTATCCTCCAATCACCACAGGCCCCCCGACCGCGGGTGGAGACGGAATGGGCCAGTAACAAGCAAGGAGGAGCCTGTCTTTCCCCTCAGATAGCGTGGGAATGGCCAAATGCAAATCCAAGATGGCCGCCATTCCTGTGCTAATCAGGAAGGGATCAGCACCCTGGTCAGCAACGCGATGCAATGCTGGGGTGGCAGCAGAGGACCCCCGGCGCTGTTTCGCAGCAGTCAGTCGGTCGGAGAGGCCCCCCTGGAACTCGCGGCACAGAAGCCGAGTCGGCAGAGCCATGATCGAGTTGTGCCACACACACGGCAGGCTGACCCCCAGCCTATCACTGCATGCTGACATTGAGCACAGGAAGATAGCCGACAAAATAAACAAAGAATAAAACCTACCGCAGTGCTAAGAGAGGAAGAAGGGTTGCCGCTCAGCCAGAATATCTTTTTTGTCTAAACTTTAATGAAAAGTACCATAACTGAGAGAGCCCACAACAAAACAAAAAGACATATAGGCTGTCTCAGATAAAAAGGGTACCCAGAGCCTGCAGCCGTCTAAGTGGCCTTGTGAAGGGGAGGGAGCTGAACCACCAGATTTACACCCCACGGGCGCACAGGTCGAGCACATACAAGGATCACCAACCCCCAGTCCGCCCGCCTCAACCAGACAGGGAGAACCCCTCAGGATTCAGAAAAAATGATAAACCCCTGGGAGGAAGGCTCAAAAGGAAAAAATAAAATTGCAGAACTGCAGGTATGCACCCATCTACCATCTGCTAGAGACAGAGAAATACTGAAGAACTGCAGGTGGCATGTGTGGTTAAGTAGCAGTGTCAGTAAACCTTTCTCTGTCTCCATCTGCAGGAAGGGAGGCACAACCCAGGAATCAGCTTCCCCTTTTTCATGCTACTGGAGCTTTCTGCCCCCTTTGCTACCCTAGCTGGGACCTTGCAGAATCCATACACAGCCTTCTGGTTGCATAACGGTGTGCCCCGGATGGGAAGCCTGAGAGATGAAGCCAGAGCCTCCTGGGAGAGAGCATCCCGAGGGAGCCTGCCGAAGGCAAGGGGAGAGAAGTCAGCATGAGCATGACCGGAGTAATTGTGAACCACTGCATGTCCCCAAAAGAGGACTATGGCAGGTAAGTAAAGAAGTCCCGTGTCCCTGGAGAGGGGATATGGCGGAGGTGGGAGCCACTCATACATAAGTAAGGAGGTTTCCAGAGCTCTAGGAACACCTGGTAAGAGGCCAGGCCTAAGGAGAGACAATTCCGTAAGGTTGGAGCGGGTATTAAGAAGCCCAGGTCTGGACAGCGCATCTGGAGAGAACCAAAGGAGACTCGGAGACAACAACCCAGAAATCAGCCGGGTTTCCAGCAGCTAATAATCCACTTACCTGGATTTATTTATTTAAAAAAATTTTATGCCGTACCATCCTATGTTCTGGGCGGTTTCCAAATGTACATTCATAATATGAAATACAAACAACACACAAATTGTCAACAATATAAAAATAATTTTAAAAAGTAAAACAATAAAAATAATTCAATAACTCAATATAATAAAACTGAAAACAGATTACAACTGCCAGGACAAAATGCTAAGTTTCGTAGTTGATCTTGATATAGCTGACTTACACAGGTTAACTCTATTTGTAATTATACAAACGGGCCTAAGTCTGGGAAGATTTGCCCCGTTATTTTCATTCCCATGCTGATGAATGGGTGATGGACACGTTACTGAAGAACAAGACAAAAGAGTCAAAGATAATAGGCCAAGGCTTCTTACCTGTTTCACCCCAGACAGGCAGGTACTCGTCCTGTTGAATGTCCAGCATGAGCTCCAGGCCATTCCCTGTCCCTCCCTTCAGTGTGGTGAGTACCTCGTACCCTTCCTTCCCCGAGTTAAAGGTGTAACACTTCCCATAACGGGTAAAGATCTAAATAACAAAAAAAAGAAAAGAGAAGAAGAGAGAATATGAGGTCAATAACTTCTGCATTTGAGAAAAACAACCATGCTCCTCTCCTCTGAGCTGCTCCGTAACCACCAAATTCAAGATCTCATCACTCTGCTGAACAACTGGACATCCAACCCTATCCCCTTCTGAACAGCTGGACATCCAAAGACTGGAGGGTGGCCAATGTAACCCCAATATTTAAAAAGGGCACCAGAGGTGATCCTGGAAACTATAGACCAGTGAGCCTGACTTCAGTGCCGGGAAAAATAGTGGAAACTATTCTAAAGATCAGAATCACAGAGCATATAGAAAGACATGGTTTAATGGAACACAGTCAATATAGATTTACCCAAAGGAAGTCCTGCCTCACAAATCTGCTTTATTTTTTTTGAAGGGGTTAATAAAACATGTGGAAAAAGGTGAACCAAGAAGAAGAAAACTAAAAAGTCATGGGATAGGAGGCGATGTCCTTTCATGGATTACAAACTGGTTAAAAGACAGGAAACAGAGTAGGATTAAATGCTCAATTTTCTCAGTGGAAAAGGGTAAACAGTGGAGTGCCTCAGGGATCTGTGCTTTTCAATACATTGTTAAATGATCTGGAAATGAATATGACGAGTGAGGTTATCAAATTTGCAGATGATACAAAATTATTCAGAGTAGTTAAATCACAAGCGGATTGTGATAAACTGCTGGAGGACCTTGCAAGACTGGAAGACTGGGCATCCAAATGCCCAGTCTTCCAGTCTTGCAAGGTCCAAATGGATAAGTGCAATGTGTTGCATATAGGGAAAAATAACCCATGCAGTAGTTACACGATGTTAGGTTCCATATTAGGAGTTACCACCCAGGAAAGAGTTCTAGGCATCATAGTGGATAATACATTGAAATCATCAGCTCAGTGTGCTGCAGCAATCAAAAAAGCAAACAGAATGTTAAGAATTATTAAAAAGGGAATGGTGAATAAAATGGAAAATGACATAATGCCTCTGTATCGCTCTATGGTGAGACCACACCTTGAATACTGTGTACAGTTCTGGTCACCGCATCTCACAAAAGATTTAGTTGCATTGGAGAAAGTACAGAGAAGGGCGACCAAATTGATAAAGGGGATGGAACAGCTCCCCTATGAGAAGTGATGCAAGATATCATGTAGCTGAGGTGAAAGGTTCAGGTGATGGAGACCTGCCTTTCAGTGAGATTCAGAGAGGAGTGGAGCGGATGGAGGAGGGAGCCTCCCTCTTGGGTGAGGAGATGAGAGCTGTTGCCCAGGGGTATCGGTTGGTCCACTGATAGTCGAATCAGACACGCGTACCACGGTTGTCTGGGCCACATCGGGGCGATAGGAATGAGGTCTGCATTGTCCGAGATGCATTTCTGGACTGTGCGAGAGATAAGAGGTATGGGGGGAAAGGCGTATAGCAGACCCCCCATCCAGTCAATGAGGAACGCATCCTGTGCTAATCTCTGGGAGCTGGGGTACACCGAGCAGGAGATCTGCACCTTGCGATTGAATTCTGTAGTGAAGAGATCGATGAGTGGCAGGTCCCATGTCTGAAAAAGGCTGTCTGCCACTTTCTGATGTAGTTCCCACTCGTGGGGGTGAAAGATTCTGCTCAATCTGTCTGCTCTGTCGTTGTTGATGCCTGGCAGGTAGGTGGCCTGTAGAGTGATGGATCTGCTGGTCGCCCATTCTAGGATCCTCACCACTTCTCTGCAAAGGTTCCAGGAACCAGACCCTCCTTCTTTGTTTATGTAGAACATGGTCACCTGATAGTCATGGTCCACATGGACAGTTTTCCTTGGAGTGTTGTCTCGAAGACCACTCCATGTCCTATTATGCTGCAGTTTTACACATTACCTAAAATTCATAAAACTCTTGAGCACCCTCCGGGCCGCCCTATCGTCTCGGGCATTGGTTCTCTCCTTGAACCCTTATCCCAATTTGTTGACTGTTTTTTGAAGCCCTTCGTGTCACAGATTTGGTCTTATGTGAGGGATTCGACACACTTGATCTCTCTTCTGACTGAGCTGGATTTTCCTACTGACCCATTCTTTTTTGTCACGCTGGATGTGGTCTCATTGTACTCCAATATACCTCAGACTGAGGCCCTCCAGGTTATTTCATACACTCTAGATAAGCGTCCACGACCACACCGCGTGTCTACTTCTTTTCTACTTCAGTTTCAGAACTCATATTATCAACAGATTAAAGGCACGGCTATGGGGGCCACTATGGCCCCCAGCCTTGCTTGTCTTTTTATGGATCATTTTGAGAGCCAATTTGTTTACCCTTCGGAATGGTTTCGGTTCATTCACGTTTGGCGTCAGTATATAGACGACGTTTTGATGATTTGGATGGGTACTGAAGTACAATTCTATTGTTTCCTAGATTGGCTTAATTCTCTTAATTTACATATACAATTTAATTTTTGCATTCACCCTCGGGAAATAGCATTCTTAGATATTATGATTAGAGCGGCGGGTGATAGGTTTGAAACTACTCTTTACCGTAAGGAGACTGACTGTAATACTCTTTTACAGTATCAAAGCTGTCACCCCCGTGCATTGCGAGACAACATCCCCACGGGCCAGTTCCTTCGCTTGCGCCACCTGTGTTCCACCCGTCCAGAATTTTTAGTGCAAGCACAAATTATGGTTAATCGTTTTCTGGAACGCGGTTATCCCCATAGGGTTGTCAAAAGAGCCTTTAAAAGAGCTTTGTACACGAATCGAGAATGGCTGTTTTTACCATCTTCTAGCTCGAATGACGAGACCAATAACTGTATTTTACCCTTTTCCATCATGGGGAGAGCCATTGCCACGATGATAAGGCGACACTGGTTAGCACTGGCACTTACAGATTTGCTACACAGCCCGCTGCGTTTCACCTTTAGGCGAGGTAAAAATTTGAGGGACAGGTTGGTCCATACATTTACAGTTGCCGACCCACCTGAGAGTTCAGGTATACATGGTCCCTGTGGCCACTGCACTATGTGCAGCCATACGGAAAATATGTTATCTTTTACACATCCCATTACGGGGCGGGTATTTACCCTTCGTTCAGTATCGGACTGCCTTACTAAAGGTGTCATTTACATTGTAAAATGTCCCTGCTCCTTGCTTTATGTGGGTAAAACTACGCGCATGGTAAAGACCCGAATGATAGAACATTGTTCCAACATACGCTCACATAGAGTAGACGAACCCCTAATTTCCCATTGGCTTGATTGCGGCCATTCCATCTCTGATCTCTCCTTTCTGGTGATCGAGGTGGTGCGCCGCCCCCCCCCGGGGCGGTGACTACCCCGAGATCCTCTGCCGGAGGGAGCAGAGATGGATTTTTATGTTAGACACAGTGGTCCCTAAGGGTCTCAACAGAGAAATTGAGTGGAATCTGTTCTATTAAGGTTACAGGGTCACTGCCTGGATGGATCCGCCGAGATCTGCTGGTTTTGACAGCTCTCGCGAGAGCTGCCGCGTTCGCGCCTTTTCCCATGTTTAAATGTCTTACACCTGTGTGGGCTTGCGCACTCCGGGTATCTTTTCAGAAGTATGTACATGTTTGTAATGGAGTTTACTTTGTAGCCGTCTTCACCATTCCTTAACTTCATTCATATTTGTTTTATATCCTAGATTCAAATATACCTGCGGTCCCTCCCGATGCAGCCTAGCGAAACACGGGACCGTGTCGGGGGACCTATTTAAAGTTTCATATCTGAATTTATGGAGTTGCCAGTATAAACACTGATATTTTTGATATTTGGAACTATTAAAATACACCATAAAATTTGTGGTGGTTAAAATATTTATCCTGCACCAGTGTATTGTGGTAATTGAAATCTCCCATTATTATTGCACTGCCTCCCTCAAGGTGTTTCCAAGCAGAAACAACAGTGGAGTCAGCATGTGAGCAGGTTGGTTCATGCATACAATTGTACCAAGAATGAGGCTACTGGTTATTCACCCTACTACCTCACGTTTGGTAGGGAGGCTAGACTGCCGGTAGATTTTGCTATCTACCGGTATCTATCTACCGGTATCTATCTACCGGTATCTACCGGTATCTATCTACCGGTAGACTGCCGGTAGATTTTGCTACACATCTACATTTTATAATATTATACATATTTATTAATTGATACAGCTGGTTAAAATGCTTATAGTCGTTCTACAATTCTTCCCCTTTCATATCCAAGTTATTTTTCCATGTTTTTTGTAACTTTCTCACATCCAAAATATTGTTATAATATTTGTCAAGTTTCATACTATATTTGTTCTTGTATTGGGAAATGTTCTTTACTTTGTTACTCTCTGCCTTTACTCACATTGTTAATTGTAAACCGGGTTGATGTGATTCCTATCATGAAACTCGGTATAATAAAAATAACAAATAAATAAATAAATAAAATAAAATAAATAAATAAAATAAATAGATGTGTGCTTTGGGGTGACCCCTGATGGTAATTCTGCAAGAAGTCATTTAAAGTATCTTGAGCATCTGAAAGAGCAATTAAACCAGGTTTACTAGGTTGCTACTGAGGCTGCTGGAAATAGAAATGCTAGCAACAAAGCCAGATATGATGCTAGTGTTAAAAATCACGAACTGAGTGATGGGGATCGAGTGCTGGTGAATGGTTTGCATATCCCAGGGAAGCATAAGCTGTCAAATAGGTGGCACAAGGAACCCTATGTCAATGTTTCCAAATTGCCAAACCTGCCAGTTTACCGAATGAGGCCAGAGAATGGGCAAGGCCCCAAGAAACACTACACAGGAATCATCTGCTCCCCCATAAGGTTGCCTTCACCTAAGGACGGTCTCTCGCCTGGGCCCTAGCCACCGAGACTATGGCGATTGAGGGGACAAAATGGTGATCCCCCTACAAGCACAGGAGGTTACCCCGGGCCATTCTGCAAACCTATCAGACAGTGTGGACTCTTAATTGGAGATGGAATATTCTGCTGCCTTTCCAAGGAGGGAGAGTTCTGATCCAGTTGAGTTGGTGCGCCTCTTCACCCAAGCCCCGGCAGGTCCAGCTAACCACCCTTGACAACAATTCAAACACCCCCCTCAATAATTTCTCAGCCAAGCATGTTTCAGACCCTTGGGGTCACCCCATTGAACCAGCTGCACCTTCAGACATAGTAGCACCTGGGCCCTCGGCAAAGCTACTGGTTGGGGAAGAGGGATTTCCAGTTGGAGAAGCACTCCGGGGACAAGATGAACTTAGTGAAACACCCGAGGTAGCCCTTTATGCCTTCCACCAAGGGGATAGTGTTGAGAGTGAGCCAGACCCCCAGGTCAGCATTGATGGGGAGGAGTGAAATCAGCCCTTGAAAAGAGTAATTAAACCTATGCATAAGCTTACATATGATACCCTAGGGGTGCCTTCTGATATCCCACTGCAAACAGCCTCCCGGGGTGTAATGGCCATTATATAAAGAACATTGGGTTTGACTCGAATTCGATAATGTGAATATTGCTAATATTGCTGTTTGGCTAGTCAGTACAGAATGTGTATCAGTCAAATACTACATATTAACCTGGTTTCCTTTTCAGAAGTGTGAGGGCACGCTCTCCGGATAAGGGGGGGGGGGGGGGGGGGGGGTGTTAACTGCCTGATTTGGGTCCCTGCCCTCCTGACCTTACCTGGCACAAGGATGTATAGTGAAAACCAGAGAAAAAAAAAATTGGACTGGTGACAACTGTTTCAGTTTAAATCCAGCATTAGACTTGTGCTGTTGCAGAAACCAGCTGGTATCTGATTACACCAGGCACAGGAAGTTCAGTTACTATCATGAGCCAATGGGGAGCCAGCTCATTACCCGGAGAGAGGATGAGAACTTCAGACCAATCAGAAAAGAGTAAAGAGAAAAAAAAAACAAATGAGGAATAAATGCTGCTTTTTTGGGTAATGAGCCTAGCTACCAGGCTGAGCTAAACCGTTAAGGGAACTAGAAAAAAAAGAGGAAAGATATCAGCGTTGGAGAGAAATATCAGAGAGCTGTGCTTGGGAGAGGATTCCCCCCCCCCCTCCCACTTCCGACCACAGGTACCAGGAGAAGAGTGCACAGCAGAAGAAGAGTCCAGAAGCTTCCACTACAGGAGCTGGGAGTTTACATCCTCCCCACTGCAGGACCCATTGCAGCTAAGTAGTCCTAAATTGTTCAGCAGCAGCAGTACAACGGGTTATGCTTTCATTCTTTGTTCCTGCCTTGCAATATTGACATCAGACTGTTGCATCAGTGAGCTGCCAGATAAACACTGCTGTTAGCTACTGAGTAGAGAGACCTGCCCTGAATTTTTATCCCCTGCATCAGGGCGGGGAACCGGCATGTTTCCCCTTGTTTGGAGCCTCTCTAAGACTGGAGCTTCCCAGAGAGTGCCACTACGTTTCAACTAATACAACCTTCATTGATTATGCTTTAAGGGAGTATACACTTCTTGGACTGGGGACTATGAGAGGAACAGTAGAACACATTCTGATACACTGGTGTGAGAATTACCCTTAGAGTCTTGGGTAAACAAAGTTTTCCAGAGTGCAGTCTAAGCAGGCAAATCAACAGACTGCTATGGATAATTCAAGTTGATCATTATGGCTGACTCTGCAGGTTGCTAGATTTAATAGCAAGTAATATTGAGCTAACAATATTGGACCATTTTGTGACTGTTATGCTTATTGTCTGGTGCTAGTAATAATTATTTTCCCTTTTGCTGTATCATCACTGTATGCATCGTGCTACTTACCTGTTAATAATAAAAAAATTGAATGTTTACAGTAGACAGGTGATTTTCTGCATTGTACCCTGTTCCCAGGGGTGGGGTGGGAACCACAGGGTCCCACAAAAGAGAGGATCAGGGCATTTGGATTATCTATCCCAGAGGCGCTAACGTAACTCGCAACCCCCCACCCCCCACTCTGATACTCATACCCACGGGTACAGGTGGGGGTTATTCTTCTTGTGCAGCCCCTCTCCCTTGGCAGCATAATACTTGAGGGGGGCGCTACATGTCTAAAAAGTGTTTCGCCTTTCTGAAAACTGCCTTCTCTCGACATGCTCAAAGAAAGCATGATCTTCTTACAAAAGTGCTATGATTTATTTTCTTTTAATAATTTAAAATTAAACTAACTGCTATGGACAAATTTTTATTTTTTGGGAACCATCCTACTGAGCTGCAGAGAACTTAGATATCACAGTCTGGGATTTAAGCCCATACAGAATCATAGGTCCGCAATTAGTGCAAAAAGTGACATATTCATATGTTTTTAGAGAATTACTGATCTATCGCATAGTGCCCTGCTGCCCCTAAGGCCCCCTTTCATCAATGATGTGAAACTCTGATGCTCACACTATTCCTCTGGTTACAGGGGGATGTTGGGGAAATGTGGCCAGATAGTCTTAAAAAAAAAAAAACCCCAAAAAGAAACAAAACACTTTTTGCATCAAAACAAAACTGTTGGGGCCCTAAATAGCCTTTACAGGTCCTGGGTAAACACATGAAGGAGGACTAAGTTACTGTGATTTATACATTTGAACCTAAAGACCTCACAATATCCCTCTGGTTGTGAAAAGATTAATCTTTCAGTGTCACGCTAAACTATCACAAACCTTCCTTTACTTTTTTTCAGCCTGAAAACTGAACCCTGGTCTTCCATATACCAGCACGCAGCACAATCCTGGAACCAGCAAAATATGAACCCTTTTTAGAAACCATTTTGACCTCTGTTTATAAAAGAATCCAATAAGTAGCGGAGACTCCCTCATCTCTGCAGAGACTGCCAGTGCTCACTCCACAGCAGCCACGAGTAGCAAAGGCCAGGTCAGGGAATCAATTTTAACCTTTGTTAAAGAGAATGGAATAAAAGATGCAGAAAATGGCAGTGGAGAGTTTGTGCTAATCAATTACCTTACGTGTAACACCCCCAATGAGAACTTGGGCTATGAGGTGTGAGGGTTCTGTCCTGATCCGAGGCCCACCTCAGAAAAGCATCCTACCTTGATAGTAAATTTTGCCCTTGAGATGGATAAGGAATGGATTTTGAAATTATACTTTAAATATCGCCTGGAGAAATTTATGGGGATGCAAGTGAGAGGGTTCCCAGATGTGTCCAAATCCACGCAGAAAAGAAGGAAGCAATTTCTGATATTAAGACCTCAGGTCCTACAGATGGGGGGGCATCTTTCATACTAAGATTTCCTTGTCGTTGTATAATTAAGTTTAGAGATAAATCTTTCCTCTTTTTCTTACCATCACAATTAACACAATTTCTGTGTGAAAACCCAGTAACATAGCATGTTCGTGTTACCCATTACTTAGTTCCAAATACCTTGGAAATTCTGTGTTTGCTCTACCTCATATATTAGATAGCTCCTGCCAGTGCTAAGTTTAAATTTAAACCTGAATTCAGAACCATTCTTCAATCACTCATATTCACCAGTTTTGATTATTGCAACTCACTACTGATAGGCCTACCCAAATCTACCATTCAACCACTCCAACTACTACAGAACGCATCAGCCAGAATCCTCACAGGTCACAAAAGATCCGACCACATCATCCCAGTCCTAAAAGAACTACATTGGTTACCCGTGGATAGGAGAATCGAATATAAAACGCTGACCATTATACACAGTGCAATTCACAACATGGAAAACACAGGACTAAAGAACATCATTCAGAGACACGTCTCTCAACGTAATACAAGAACAACATACAAATTAAAACTCAACATTCCAACAATTTCAACTGCCAAACATACTACTGTAAGAATCAGAGCCATCTCCATAGCAGGCCCTCACCTCTGGAACTCACTACCAGAGCACCTAAGACTACAAAATAACACTAAAACCTTTAAAAAAGAACTCAAGACCTGGCTCTTCAGACAAACCTTCAAAGACGGGATCGGTTAAACTACCCGTCACAACCAACACCTCATACCCTTACGGACACTTCAAACTTATATACATATCACTAAACCATACCATTACGGTTATTTAAACCATATAATGATACTACCAATATGCCGCTAGAAAACCTGCTAACGCTAATCCATTCGCATCCACTGTCACAACCAGAGTCATAACCTGTCCCCTGCTGTTAATTATCCTAAATGGTGAATTACCAACTATCTTGTTATAGTGTTATATCTCGTCATATTGTTTTATCTCGCTGTATCTCATTATATCCTAAATGTTGTATTACCAATCATATCGTTAGATGTAAATCTTGGTCTACCATAAGGACTTTCATAAGGTTTCTACACATGTATTTCGTTGTTTCAAATGTAAACCGGAGTGAAGGCCTCTAGCTAAACTTCGGTATATAAAAACGAATAAATAAATAAATAAATAAATAAATAAATAAAGAAGATTTAAGATTATTAGATCGCTTGGATCTTATATTGTGGACTTGGATTGTATACATGGTTTTTTGATTTTTGTATTTCTTTTATGAGAATTATGAATGTATGCAATGATATAATTGTCAAGAGAATTATCTTGATATGAATGTTAAAAATTAATAAAGATTAAAGAAAAAAAAGAAAAGCATCCTAAAAATACAGATACTGAAGTACCACTAAACATACAGTAGAGGGCAGCCTTACACCACCTGGGGATATTGTACATGGATCAACAGAGCACAGCACTGCTCTCCTCTGCAGCTGACAGTGCACTGACACCGGATCAGTGCTTTGGGCTGCACTCCTGCATGTGTGTGGGAGTCTCCTTCCAGAGACTGATGGGTCCAAGACGATAATGTTAGTACTTATGAGTGTTCCCTCCAAGCCACATATGACACACAGGTTTTTCTCACAAACACACACACATTCTGTGTGTGCCTGTGAGAGCCTGTGTGTCACACATAGGCTCTCACAGGCACGCACACACACACACAATGTGTGTGTGAGGGAGAGAGAGGCTATGTATGTGAGAGAGAGGGAGTATGTGTGAGAGCATGGGTGGATGAATAAGAAAGGGAGTTAGAGAATGAACATCTTAAGTGTATATGTGTGAGAGAGAGAGCTTGTGTGAGTATATACGAGAGTATGTTTGTATAAAGGAGAGAAAGGGAATGTGTATGTGCGAGGGAGTATGATAGAATGAACTGTTAGTGTGTTTGTGTGTGTGAGTAGGGGAAACAGATAAGGTTTAAAGTTTGTGCAGCCCCACCTTCCCCAATCTTCGACAATCTCAGGATGACCGAAAATCAGAAGATCCCAGGTATGGAGAGCAGGATATTTTTAAATTCATATTAGTTTTAATTGCTGGGTGTTATTTGATGTTTCTGCTGTTTTGAAATATTTTATTGGCGTTTTGGGAAATTTATAACATGATTTTAATTATTGGATGTTTTAAAATACATTTTTTTTAAATTAGAATGGTTTGTCTATTATGATTCATGATTTAAATTTCTTGATTTTATTGTTTGATGTTTTATGAGGATACAGTGTCTGGCTTTTTGTGATTTCCAGTTCAGTTTTTGTCTGCACATTTCTATTTATGCTTTATGGTCTCTTTATTCTGTTTTTGTCTTCAGCAATTAACTGACACCTGTGGGTATATTTTGTATAATTTATGAGGTGTTAAATATCATCTGAATAAGATCTTGCATCCATTTTCTAAAATTGTTGATGCAAAGCTGTTAGATGATTTAAAAAATAGTTTTACTGAGAGGCTAAAACTGACCAGGGCTTTTTTTTTTTTTTTTGCCATTAGGGCCTGTAGGCATTTTTCTTGTGATATCTTAGAGTCAAGTAGCCAGCTATATTTAATGTCTGGCCAAGTCATGCATACATGCATAGTCTAGGGGTGTACTCTATTTCTTGATTCTTTAGACAAAATCTGAAATTTGCATTGGAGATATTTTGACTCAGTTCTGCAGGTGATGATCCAGGGATGCATGACTGATCGAAAATGAAAACATGTCTCTTTATTGTGTAGAAGCAGCATTTCTATATCTAGAGAATGAATATTTCTTTATCGCTAAGGCCAGCACTGGAGTGGTGGAGGGAGGGGGAATGGGGAGAATTCTGTGATCAGAAAGAAAGTTAAAGTGTGTCCACTCACACTAACCCATGTCAATCTGGGGGAGGGGGTGGTTTAGCCCTTCTCCCTCATCCTCCCAGTCTGACTTCCTTACTCTTTGCTCCTGAGGAGCAGAGATTAGTGGGGGGTGGGGGGAGAGAAGGGGAGAATGCCATCAACGATTTTTCACAAGGCACAATGACCCAAAGAGAGCAGGATCACACAGACTGAAGAGCTTGCAGGGAAATGAAACCAAAAATTTTTGCTCATGAGCAACCCACTCCTTAGAGGGAACATTGATTACAATTAGCCTCCTGCTTCCAGGACCCACCTTCCCCCCCATACCCCTCTCAGCCCAGCCTTCAGAGGTCAGTGAGCTTCCCTCAGTTCACTAAGGTTCTGGCTCACATTAGGGAACACTTACACAAAGTTCGCATTGTTGCAAATGGGGTGTTGGAAAGAATATTGGCAGGACAACATTCACTGGAGGCTACAGCACTCTAGTGAGGCAGAAAGGCCTTGGACTGAGCCGTGTCGAACAGGGCTCCTATGAAGTTCAATTGGGGTGACAGGCTGAGATGGAGCATTGGGTAGTTGAGGACTAACTTTAGTGACTCCAGCACCCGAATATTGAAGCGCATGGACCTGACAGTTCCTGCCCGCGACATGCTCTTGACCAGCCAATCATCTAGGTATGGGAATACATGCCCTCCCAGTCTGTGGAGGTGTGCCGACACCATGGCCAGGCATTTTCTGAAGATACGTGGGGCAGATGCGAGCCCAAACTGCAACACTCGGTATTGGAAGTGCTATTTTCCTATCACGAATTGGAGATACTTCCTGTGACTGGGGAAGATCTCAATATGAATTTGTGTGTCCTTTAGGTGGAGGGAGCATAGCCAGTCCCCTTTTAATAAAAGGGGAATCAAGGTGCCCACAGAAACCATCTTTTCTTTATTAGAAACCTGGTTCAAGGCCCTTAGGTCTAGGATGGGACGGAGTCCTCCTGTTTTCTTTGGAATCAGGAAGTACCTGAAGAAGAATCCCCACCCTTTTTGCCTGGTGGTATGGGCTTGACTGCTCTAGTCATTAAAAAGGAGAAGAGCTCCATTAGAATTACCTCCTGATGCACTACCGTCCCCAATATGGCACAGAGGGCAATTTGGCAGGACACCCAATAGATTCATTTGTTACCCCTGATGGACAAAACCCCAAGGTTACACTGGGCCACTGGTTCTCAAAGAACCGCAGTCTGACCTCAACCGGAGGGTCCATCACCCCAGGTATGGATGACTGACTGGCTTACACTCCCTGCGGCCCAGTAAAAACCCCATCCCCAGAGTTGACTGAGGAGCTGGCTGGGGCTTGGGAGCTCTCTGCTGCCTGGGACGGCCGTGGGAGCCCTGATGATGTTGACAGGCGCAAGGAGGCGGAGGATAGTACTCCCTTTAGCAAAAGACTTCCTTGGCCCTGGTCTTGATGGCCTCCTGGATGAGGAGGACGAGTCTACTGATGGAGTTGTTGGAGGGTTTCATGGTGGTCCCAGAGTTGGACCACAGCATGCCTCACTCTATCTCTAAAGAGATTCTCTCCAGTAAAGGGCACGTCAGCATGTTGTTCCTGTGTCTCTGGTGGGAGATCCGAGGCCCACAGCCATGCCATTCTGTGGGCACTGATTCCCGCTGCAGAGACTCTCGCAGTCTCGAAAACATCCTAGGTTGCACAGACCTAGTCTTTCCCACACTCCAGACTTTTGTGCACCAACAACATGAGGGTGTATTGCTGCTGTTGAGGCAGTTGCTCAGCCACCTCCTGTACCTGCTTCCAGATGTCCCATGAATACTGGCTCATGTAGAGCTGTTAGGCAGCGATGTGAACAATAGGCATGGCACCCTGAAACACCTTCCTTCCAAGAGCGGTCCTTCCCCGAGAGCACCAAGAAATGGATCTGAGAGTGCTTGGCTCTCTTGAGGGCAGATTCAACCACCACCAACTGGTGAAGCAGCTGCCATTTATCGAATCCAGCAGCCTTCTGGACGAGGCAGACCCTGTCCGCCACCTTATTAATGGGAGACACTGTGAGGGGATGTTCCCATATCGTCAGCAGCAACTCCTTAAGGATCTTATGTATCAGGACCACCACGATCTCCATAGGAGGCTCCACAAACTGGAGGAACTCAAGCATTTTGTGCCTGGCATCCTCCTCTGTCAAAAACTGAAATGAGATGGCCTCCGCAATCACCCTCACAAGCAAAGGTAAAGTCCTCAGGCGGGGACTTCCTTCGCTCATTTGGAGGAGAAGGGACTGATGGGAGACCATCAGAGTCCTTGGAAGAGGACTCCATAGGATCATCCCCCCAGGGGTCATAGGGACCTCATCCTCACTGAATACTACAGGGATGGGGCCTAGGTGCTCTGCCTTCATCCAGGGGTGCAAGCATCAGTAGAACTGGACGGGGGGCTACAGACCTCGGTGTCTCTTCTGGCCTCTGTGGAGCTTCCTCCTCTGAGAAACTGGCAATGCCCCCGTATTGGTAGTGGGAGGCCTCATTGCCATCCCAGGAACTGGCACCAGCTGGGTCGGTATCTCACCAATCACGTTAAACTTCTCCAGCAGTGGTAGGATGACAGGCAGCACCAGCTCCGGTGCCATCTGTACCACAGGCCCAATGCCCTGCAGTGCCCAATCCACCGCCAGTTGGACTCGAACGTTGCCATTGCCAACACCAACTGGGAGGAATGAGGAGGGGCCAGATCTTCTTTGGACCTGACAGGTGGCTCAGCGACTGGCACCAGGACCGGTGGAGGCCATCGCAGACCTCCGGCACCAATAGAAGATGGGCCCTCCTTGCTGTGGTGTCACTTTGGGGGCATCACAGCAAAAAATGATGCATCCCCACAGCCAGCATCGTGCAAAGGGTACTTGTACCGATATTTCTTAGGCTTCCCTCAATGCTCAGCCCGGTTTTTCTCTGATGCCAAGATTGAAGATAATGCACTAGCTTCCTCAGACTGGAAGAGATCAACAATGGTCGGTCTCTGGCGCCCCTATCTGCTGACAGCACAGATGGTCCCGCCAATGTCAATGGCGCGATGTCCATTGGTGTGGCTCCAAGGACCATTGATGCCAATGGCTTGGATTTCCTCAACCTAAATAAATATTCAACTTTGTCAGTCGAAACAGATATTCCTTCAGGGTCATCTGGGTGCATAAGTGGCAAACCCAGATGTCATATGATGCCCCCATGCAGAGGATACATACCTCATGAGAATCAATGACAGATATGGTCATCGGGCACCGGCGTAAACTGGACTTGGCCATGATGGGGCGAAAAAAAAGGGTCAAAGTTGAAAGTGATGGCGGAAGGTGTCGATGGCTGGCGGGCACCAAGGCACCATCACCATGGGGGAAATCGACTGCGAAGGGAAACTTTCCTGAAACACCAAAAACCCTGACCAAAGACACTATGGTAAGGCACCGAGAGGGACCCAGCGACGGAATTGAGAAGGAAAAAAACACAAAGAGAACAAAGTTTTTCCATAAGGTTAAAAACAACCAAAATGAGCTCAATCACACCGTGAGCCTTACAGCTCCGCAGAAAAGAAGAGGCTGGAGAGGGACCCCAAGTGGATGCATGGTATAGGACATGATGGGCATGCTCAGTGTGCCTAATCAGTTCTAGAAACTCTGTTATACGTTTTTGTCATCATGGCTCCATTTAATGAGGTCACCCATGTGTGAGGACTTCCCATCCTGCTTGTCCTCGGAGAATAGCCATTTCTAGTACTGTTCTACAGAATCTGCATTTGTCTGTTTTACAGGTTTTTTTCTCCAGGTAGACTTGAGGAAAAGCAAGTTTGCTTACCATAAACGGTGTTTCCGCAGATAGCAGGATGAATTAGCCATGCTGTCATGGGATCTGTCAATCAGGTCCGGGAGGCGGAGCTTGTCAAAGCAGAGATCAGAGCTTTGCTCTCTGCGGCTGCGCGTGTGTTCCCACGCAGGAAAGTAACAGAATCTCCTCAGTCTGTGATTAAGCCTTAATGTAGTCGACGACTTGGTGACTGCCAGGGAGGAGGGTGGATCAGCATGGCTAATTCATCCTGCTATCTACGGAAACTTATGGTAAGCAAACTTGCTTTTTCCCCATCGATGGCAGGGCTGAATTAGCCATGCTGTCATGGGAGTCCCAAGCTTCCGATCACGTTGTTTTGATATATATGTCTGTACGTGATCTTTGACAGTGTGGCAGTCACTGTGGACAGGAGGATAGAGATTGCAGGATTGCTTGCCCTGTCTTCGCATCCGTGGCTGCTTGTTGATCAAGGCAGTAGTGAGATGTGAAGGCATGGAGCGATGACCATGTAGCTGCCTTACAAATGTCTATGGGTTGTACATTCTTAAGGTGTGCCAAGAAGCCCGCCACTGCTCTGACTTGGTGAGCTTTAGGATGAGAGTGTAGCTGTAAATTCTGTATATCGTAACAGAATTTGATGCACTGTGCTATCAGCTAGAGATAGTGCGTTTAGCTACTGGTAGTCCAGGTGCCTTTGGGTCAAAAGAGACAAAGAGTTGAGAAACACGGGAGTCCGAGTTTGTCCTTTCTTTGTAGTATGCTAAAGCTCTTTTGCAATCTAGTGTGTGCAGTAATTTTTCCCCATCATTTGCATGAGGTTTAGGGAAAAAGGTGGGTAATTCCATGGTCTGATTGAGGTGGAATTGGGAAACCACTTTTGGTAGGTAGGATGGGTGAGTTCGGAGAACTACCTTCTGGTGATGAAATTGTAAATATGGAGAATAATGGACCAAGGCCTGTAATTCACTAACTCTTCGTGCTGATGTTATTGCAACCAAGAATACCACTTTCCATGTGAGGTATTTAATATGTGCCGAGTCCATGGGTTCAAATGGGGAAAGCATGAGCTGTTCCAGAACTATGTTGAGGTTCCATGGAACTGGAGGCTTAAAGATCGGAGGACAAAGGTGATATAACCCCTTGATGAAACGAGATAGTAAGGGGTGATTGGATATAGGAATATTATAGAAACATAGAAACATAGAACATAGAAATGATGGCAGAAGAAGACCAAATGGCCCATCCAGTCTGCCCAGTAAGCTTCCCTCATTTCTTCTCTCATACTTATCTGTTTCTCTTAGCTCTTGGTTCTAATTCCCTTCCACCCCCGCCATTAATGTAGAGAGCGGTGATGGAGCTGCATCCAAGTGAAATATCTAGCTTGATTAGTTAGAGGTAGTAGGGGTAGTAACCGCCGCAATAAGCAAGCTACACCCATGCTTATTTGTTTTTACCCAAATTATGTTATACAGCCCTTATTGGTTGTTTATCTTCTCCCCTGCCGTTGAAGCAGAGAGCTATGCTGGATATGCATCGAAAGTGAAGTATCAGGCACATTTGGTTTGGGGTAGTAACCGCCGTAACAAGCCAGCTACTCCCCGCTTTGTGAGTGTGAATCCTTTTTTCTTCTCCCCTGCCGTTGAAGTTATGCTGGATATGCGTGAAGTATCAGTTTTTTCTTTTCCCCTGCCGTTGAAGCAGAGAGCTATGCTGGAAATTCGTGATGTATCAGTCTTTCTCCCATGCCGTTGAAGCAGAGAGCCATGCTGGATATGCTTCGAGAGTGAAGTATCAGGTACATTTGGTTTGGGGTAGTAACCGCCGTAACAAGCCAGCTACTCCCCGCTTTGTGAGTGCGAACCCTTTTATTATTGTTAACCCTTTTATTATTGTTAACCCTTTTATTATTGTTAACTGGTCTATGATATGCCCCTATGGCACTGATTTGAACTCTGATGGATGATGTCGTTAGACCAGCTGCATATAGTGTATGAAGATAATCAATGAGCAATTCAGGTGAGCAGTCAATGGTGGTACACCTTTGGAAGTGCACCAGGTAGAGTAACATTTCCATTTATAGCTGTAATTTTTCCTTGTGGAGAGTTTCCTGGATTCTAACAAGATGAATTGTGCCGAGGTGGAAACTCCCTGTTCTGTTAGAAGGAGCCTCTCAATCTCCACGCTGTCAAGTGGAGAGATGAGTGTAGTGGGTGTAGAAGCGTCCATTGATCTTGGCAGAGATGATCCTGGCGATTCGGTAATCAAATTGGATCCATGATGGATAGTCGGAGAAGGAAACTGTACCACGGTTGCCTCAGCCAAGTCGGGGCTATGAGTATCAGTTGAGCTTTGTCTGCTATGCATTTCTTAATTGTCCTTGTTATGAGTGGTATGGGAGGAAAGGCGTAAAGGAGGCCTGTTGTCCACGGGATGAGGAAGGCATCTTGAGCGATCCTGAATTGGCTTGGTCTTATCGAGCAGAATTTGGGGACTTGAGCATTGATCTCTGTTGCAAAGAGATCTATTGAAGGTGTCCCCCACTGCATGAATATGTCTTGGGCTATCTCTGTATTGAGTGCCCATTCGTGCAGGTGAAAGATGCGGCTTAACTTGTCCGCTCTGGTAGGTTTAAGATGCCTGGAGATGTATGCAATTTCGGTGAGCATGTTCGAAGATTGTCAGGGCTCCTTGCAAAGGGACCATGAACCGGACCCTCCTTGTTTGTTGATGTAAAACATCGCGACTTGGTTGTCCATGTAGATCATGATCCTGCGTCCTTTCAGGTGGTCTTGGAACACTCGTAATGCATTGCGAATCGCTCTAAGTTCCAATAAATGTATTTGCAGGTTCTGTTCCGAGATTGTCCATAACCCTTGTGTTTCGTAAATCTCGAGGTGTGCACCCCAGCCCTTGCGAGACACATCTGTAGTTAATACTGCGTTGTGAGGAGGGGAACTGAACAATGCTCCCTTGGATAGGGTGGAGTTTAGGAGCCACCATGTTAAATCTTTCCTCATTTCGGTGGTCAGCGATACCTTCTGTGTCAATGGTTGCGAGTACTGTTTCCATTGACGTTTCAAGCCCCATTGCAGGCATCTCATGTGTAGCCTGGTGATGGGAACCATGAAATTCGCCGCTGCCATGTGGCGGAGGACTACTAAAACCTGTCTCGCTGAAGGTCTCTGAGTATGGTTCAAGGTATGTAACAGAAGACGGAATTCTGATATTCTGTCGCTTGGTAGGTACGCCCTGTTGTACGTAGTGTCCAGGCATGTTCCTATGAACTGTAACTGTTGTATTGGTTGTAGGTGTGATTTCTGAAAATTGATTACCAATCCTAATTCTTGCAAGCATTGTATCACTCGAGGGAGGTGCTCGAGTAAGACGTTTGGAGTTGGGGCGATTATGAGCCAATCGTCCAGATATGGAAAGATGGTTATACCTTGTTGTCTGAGATGAGCCACCACCACTACCATGCATTTGATGAACACCCTGGGTGCAGCCGATAGTCCAAAGGGGAGAACTTTGTACTGGTATTTTGATGTCTGTACCGAAAGCATAGGTAACGCCATGAGGATGGATGGATTGGAATGTGTGTGTAAGCATCCTTCAGGTCGATGGAACACATCCAATCGTTGGTTTGAATCAGAGGAAGGATTGATTTCAATGATACCATTTTGAATTTCTCTTTGGTGAGAAATTTGTTGAATTTCCTTAGGTCTAGGATGGGGCGAAGGCCACCCGACTTCTTGGGTATGAGGAAGTATGGGGAATAAAATCCTACTGATTGGGTCCCCGGGTAAATTTGTCGAATTGCTTGTTGTTTGCAAAGCAAAGCAATTTCCTCCCCCAGTTGTGGTTGGAGGTTGATATGGGTTTTGTGACAAATTGGAGTTGGTAGCAGTGACGTTCAATCTCCAAAACCCATTGATCGGGGGTTATTCTCTCCCAAGCTGTCAGGCAGGAATGAATCCTGCCGGGTGGTGCTTGATGTTGTGGTGGTGGCTGGGTAACTAAAAAGATGAAGTCGCTTTCACTACCATAGCCGGTTGTTGTGCCTGCTGTATCTGATTACGTGGTTTACCTCTACGTTGGTTTGAGGTATTCTGTTGTGGAGCAGGACGCTGGTATGCAGGGTAAGTCTGTGTACGAAAGGACTAGTAAGATCTGTAGGGTCTCCTGGCATAGGATTGCCTACGAGTAGATCCAATATAACGACGTGTGGTCGAATAGTTAGGATGTGATGTTAATGATTGTACTGCTAGAGCTTCTTCCTTTAGTTTACCCACTGTGTCCTGAAATCGTTCTCTGAACAGGTTATCTCCTGTACATGGGAGGTTCGTTAGTTTCGCGTGTAAATCTTCACGTATGGAACTTGAGAGTAACCATGCTAGTCTGCGGGCTGCAATGGCTGTTGCCGATGCCCTAGACGATGTTTCATATGCTTCATAGATTGACCTCAAAAGGTGATGAGAACACTCTTCCATGTCATGAAGAGGCGGAGGTATCTGATCCCCAGTCGAGGAAAGCATACCTTTTATAGCTTGTATGCATTCATACAGGTATTGTACCATGTAGAATTGATGGTGCATAATCCGGGCATTCAACATTGAGTTATGGTATACTTTCTGTTAGGGTTGTGGACCCTTGGGTCGGTTGGGACAGCAGATGATGCGATGGTGGAGGACCACCGTAAGCGTCCAAACCGGGAGGCGGCTCAGAGGACTCGGAGAAGGCTTCGGCACTGGGCAAGGTGGAGTCCTATGCGACCAAGGACTTGGGAGAGGCAGAGAAGACGGACGATGTTGGGCCCTGACGACAGAAGCGAGTTTGCCCTGGAAGCCGGAGCCCCCCAGGAGAAGCCCGTAGGGGCCCGGCCGCTGGGACTTAGGTGAATCTTCTGGGCCAGCGGACGCCAAGTGCCAGGGGAGCTGCGAAGCCCAAAGACGAAGTCGTGGACGGAGCCGGGTCTGAGCCAGAGGTCAGAGGTAGCCGTGCCAAGGAAGAACCTGAAGTCGGAGTCGTGGACGAAGCCGGGTCAGAACCAGAGGTCAGAAGCCAATACCGAAACCAAAGGACGAAGGCGGAAGACGAGTCAGGAGTCAGGCCGGGTCAAGACGGAGAGCAACCAAGAGAACGCAGCAACTGAAGATCAGGAAACATGAGGAACCTCGTTGCAAGGCACTGGAGAGGTCTAGGTGCAGGGTACTTATACCCTGAGGCGTCTGACGTCATCCTCTGGCGATTCCTGGTTCTCCTGCGCTGGCCCCTTTAAGAGGCAAGCCCCCCCGCGCGCGTGCCTGGGAGTCGGGGCCAGCGATGGGAGTCGGCAGCGTCTCTCACGCCGTGGAGGAGCCGCGGCAGGCTGCGAGCTGGGCCCCAGGGATCGAGGAGGCTGTCGTGCAGGCCTGGCCTGCCCCAAGGTAGGAGGAGGGACCGGGGCACAGCCCGGTCCCGTAACAATACCCCCTCCCCTACGCCCCCTCCCTGGAGGCTTGGGTTTGCCCGGGTGGTCGATGTGGAAATGGTGGAGGAGGTTCTTATCCAAAATATTGGAGGATGGTTCCCAGGAGTTTTCCTCAGGGCCACATCCTTCCCATGAGAGAAGGTACTCCCACCGGCGGCGATGAAACCGGACGTCCAGAATCTCCCTTACAGTATAGATGCCGTCAACCTCAGCTTCGGTGGTAGTAGGCACCGGAGGTTTGTCATGAAAGGAGGAGAGCACCAGTGGTTTAAGCAGGGATACGTGGAATACTTTATGGATCTGTAAAGTGGAGGGTAATCGTAGACGGTAGGACACTGCCCCTACCCGCTCCAGGACTGTAAATGGGCCAATATACTTGGGAGCCAAGCGTGTAGACGGGATCCGTAGGCGAATGTTCTTGGTACTTAATCAAACTTTACTTCCTGGGAGGAAGACCGGAGCCGGCCGTCGTAGCCGGTTGGCATATTTTTTCGCTTTAGCCGAGGCAAGTCGGAGCTTCTCCTGGGTAGACGTCCATAGGGAGCGCAGCTGCTGGGCGGTAAGCTGAACTGCCGGAGAGGAGACTGTCAGAGGCAGAGGCAATGGAGGCCTGGGGCTCTTCCCATAGACGAGCTGAAACAGAGACTGGTCGGTAGCAGAGTGCTTGTGTCGATTATAGGAGAACTCAGCCCAGGGTAAAAGGGTGACCCAGTCATTTTGCAGATCCCCAACAAATGCTCGAAGAAAGGCCTTCAGTGTCCGGTTGGTCCGTTCGACCTGGCCATTGGCCTGTGGATGGAAGGCTGTAGTAAGGTCTAGGCGCACCCCAAATTTCCTGCAAAGGCATCTCCAATACTTAGCCGTAAACAGAGGCCCACGGTCGGAGGTAATGTGCGAAGGTAGGCCATGTAAGCGGAATACATGGTGTATGAAGAGGTTGGTCAGCTCCAGCACCGAGGGTAGCTTGGCGAGAGGCACAAAATGGGCCATTTTAGAAAAGCGGTCAACCATGACCCAGATCACAGTCTTCCCGTCGGAAACTGGCAGATCCACAATAAAATCGGTAGAGAGGTGAGTCCAAGGCTCCGTGGGAGTAGGCAGTGGTTGCAGAAGTCCCCAGGGGCGTCCATGGAGAGACTTGTGTTGAGCACAGGTAGGACACGACTGGACATACTGGCGTACGTCATCCTTAACTTGGGGGCCACCAATAGAACTTGGTCAGGAGTTCCAGAGTCCTGGCGATCCCTGGATGTCCGGCGGTCAGAGAATCGTGAGCCCAGGCTAAAACCTTCTTGCGAGAACGCATGGGAACCACCGTCTTACCCGCCGGAGCCACTTCGGAAGCTGCTAGCAAGACCTTGGCTGGATCAAAGATGTATTGAGGTGGGTTAGGTGCATCTTCAGGTTCTGATGTCCGAGAGAGAGCATGTTCTTCGCCGCTGGTCGGTATCGAAGGGAAAAATTGAAACGACTGAAAAAGAGTGCCCATCGTGCCTGCCGCAGATTGAGGCGCTGAGCCCGACACAAGTACTCGAGGTTCTTGTGATCAGTGTAGACGATAACCGGGTGCAGAGCTCCCTCCAGCCACTGACGCCACTCGTCGAAAGCTAGCTTAATAGCCAGTAGCTCCTTATCTCCGATGCCGTAGTTCCTCTCTGCCGGTGAAAACTTACGAGAGTAGAAAGAACAGGGCAGAAGCTTGCCTCTGGCAGACAACTGGCTTAGAACTGCCCCCACAGCTGTATCCTAGGCATCCACCTCTACGATGAACTGACGTTGGGGGTCAGGATGGCACAGGCAGGTGTCCTGGAGGAACGCCTCTTTCAAGTCACGGAAGGCCCGTATGGCCGTCATCGGCCAATTCTTGGCATCGACCCCCTTCTTAGTGAGAGCCATTAGAGAAGCCACCAGCTGAGAATAATGGGGAATGAATTGCCGGTAAAAGTTGGCGAACCCCAAGAATCGTTGGAGTGCTTTTACCCCCTGAGATTGTGGCCAGTCTTTGATTGCAGCAACCTTCTCGGGGTCTATCAGAAAGCCGGTGGATGACACAATATACCCTAAGAAGGGTAATGATTCCCGCTCAAAAACACATTTTTCCAACTTAGCGTAAAGTTTGTTCTTTCGGAGCCTTAGCAGTACCTGTCGGACATGTTGGCGGTGCATCTCCAGGTCCTTGGAGTAAATAAGGACGTCATCAAGGTAGACTATGACCGAAGAGTGTAGCATGTCTCTGAGAACCTCATTCATGAGGTTTTGAAAGACCGCCGGGGCGTTACAAAGGCCAAAGGGCATAACTAGGTATTCATAATGGCCGTCCCTCGTATTGAAAGCGGTCTTCCATTCATCACCGGGACGAATCCGCACCAAGTTGTAAGCCCATCGCAGGTTCAATTTAGTAAAAATCTTGGCCCCCTGTAATCTGTCTAGGAGCTCCGGTATCAGAGGCAGAGGGTACCGATCTCGCCGAGTAATGTTGTTCAGGCCGCGGTAATCGATGCAGGGGCGGAGTGACCCATCCTTTTTTGCTACAAAGAAGAAGCCTGCTCCTGCCGGGGACTTAGATGGCCGAATGAACCCTCGCTCCAGGTTCTCCCGGATGTAAGCAGACATGGCTTGGGTCTCCGGAAGGGATAATGGGTAGACCCGGCCTCGCGGTGGAGTGGTACCAGGCAGCAGGTTGATTTCGCAGTCAAATGGGCGATGCTCCGGAAGAATCTCAGCTCTCTCCTTGGAAAAAACATCGTGGAATTCCCGGTACTGGGGAGGTAACGCCAGAGAAGAGGTCAGTAGCGCCAACGGGGCACGAGGTATGTCCGTCAGGCAGGCGCTGAAGCAGGCAGGACCCCAGGACGCCAACTGGAGGGAGTCCCAGGCGATGACAGGTGAATGTTTCCGAAGCCAGGGCAGCCCCAGGATGATCGGGTGCATGGATCTCTCTAAAATGAGAAAGGAAATCTCCTCCAGGTGCAAGGCATCCATACATAAGACGAGCGGTGAGGTACGCGTGGCAATGGTACCCGGAAGGAGTCTCCCCTGGAAGATATCCGAAGCGGAGGTTCTTGGGGTTGTACCCCAATCCGGAGTTGCTGAACAAGCTCCTGGAGGATGAAGTTCTCCCCGGTCCCAGAGTCGATCAAGGCTTGAGTTTCAAACTCTCCGTCCAAGAGAAGCAGAGTTACAGGAACAAAGCATGGGGAGTCGGCAGCGGCATGACCTAGGGTTAGCTCCCCCACAGTCCCTAGGTCTGGGCGTTTCCCGGGCGCTCGCTACAACGGGCAAGGAAGTGGCTTTTTCCGCCGCAGTACAAGCAAAGACCCAGCGAGCGGCGTCTCCTTCTTTCCTCTTGGGAGAGGGGCCTTCGACCCACCTGCATGGGTTCAACATCTTGGGGCCCAGAAGAGGCTGGAGGGGAACTTCCATGGTGTAAAGGAGTGGGTCTGGAGGCAGCAGGTCTATGGGCCGCCCTCCTCTCTCGGAAGCGATGTTGTATGCGGCGGTCCACCCGGCCTGCCAAATCAATTAGATCATTCAGATCATCGGGAAGATCTCGGACTGCCAACTCATCTTGTAATCTCGGGGAGAGACACTCCAGGAAAATACTGTGTAAGCTGTCGCTTCACCAGTTTAACTCAGCAGCGAGGGTCTGAAAGTCCATGGCATGGTCTGCTAAGGGCCAGTTGCCCTGCCATAGCTGGAGCAGTTCGGATGCAGCGGTGGGTTTACGGGTGGCCTCGTCAAAGACCTGCCTAAATGCAGAAACGAAGTGTACCAGGTTGCTCAAACGAGGGTCCTGGCACTCCAAAAAGTTGGAGGCCCAGGCCAAAGGTCTTCCATCCAGAAGGGAAATAATAAAACTGGTCTTGACCCGGTCGGTTGCGAACTGAAGCGGGAGAAGGTCGAACCGAATATAGCACTGGTTCAGGAAACCTCGGCAGAGCTTCGTGTCTCCTGAAAACCGCAAAGGTGCCGGCATCTAGATAGGGGCTGAAGCTGCAGAAGGGGCCCCAGCTCCGGGGGCATTGGGGCTGGCGGCCGGGGCTCCACTGACGCGGTCGGCTAAGGCTTGTACAGTGGTCGTCAGAGTATCGAGGCATGCTTGCTGTTGTTGTAGCCTCTGGGCTATACCGAGAATGGCCTTCAGGCCCGCAAGGTCCGCCGGGTCCATGGCCTTGCAAACTGTTAGGGTTGTGGACTCTTGGGTCGGTTGGGACAGCAGATGATGCGATGGTGGAGGACCACCGTAAGCGTCCAAACCGGGAGGCGGCTCGGAGGACTCGGAGAAGGCTTCGGCACTGGGCGAGGTGGAGTCCTATGCGACCAAGGACTCGGGAGAGGCAGAGAAGACGGACGACGTTGGGCCCTGACGACAGAAGCGAGTTTGCCCTGGAAGCCGGTACTCCCCCAGGAGGAGCCTGTAGGAGTCCAGCCGCTGGGACTTTTGGAGATTCGCCCTGGAAGCCGGAGCCCCCCCAGGAGAAGCCCGTAGGGGCCCGGCCGCTGGGACTTAGGTGAATCTTCTGGGCCAGCGGACGCCAAGTGCCAGGAGAGCTGCGAAGCCCAAAGACGAAGTCAGAGGTCAGACGAAGTCAGAGGTAGCCGTGCCAAGGAAGAACCTGAAGTCGGAGTCGTGGATGGAGCCAGGTCAGAACCAGAGGTCGGAGGAAGCCAAGCCAGGGACTGAAGCTGGAGACGAAGTTGTAGATGAAGCCGGGTCAGAACCAGAGGTCACAAGCCAATACCGAAACCAAAGGACAAAGGCGGAAGACGATTCAGGAGTCAGGCTGGGTCAAGACGGAGAGAAACCAAGAGAACGCAGCAACTGAAGATCAGGAAACCTGAGGAACCTCGTTGCAAGGCACTGGAGAGGTCTAGGTGCAGGGTACTTATACCCTGAGACGTCTGACGTCATCCTCTGGTGATTCCTGGTTCTCCTGCGCTGGCCCCTTTAAGAGGCAAGCCCCCTCGCCCGCGCACCTGGGGGGTGGGGCCAGCGACGGGAGTCGGCGGCGTCTCTCACACCACGGAGGAGCCGCGGCAGGCTGCGAGCTGGGCCCCGGGGATCGAGGAGGCTGTCGTGTGGGCCGGGCCGGCCCAGAGGTAGGAGGAGGGACCGGGGCACGGCCCGGTCCCGTAACATTTTCCTCCCAAACTCATCCAAATATTTGTTGTCTTTGCCTGGTGGGTATGAGGAATGTGACCTTGTTTTCTTAAATCTTTGCATCGCCGACTCTACGACAATTGAAGCATGAGGTAATTGTGGTACAGAGTACAGTGAAGTTTTCCTCATATGGAATTTTATGTCCATTTTTCTGGAAACTGCTGCGATTGTGTAAGATGTTTCCCAGGATTTCTGTAAGACTTGTGGTGGAAGTGATGTTGGTTCCCCTGGGAGACCAAGGGTTTCTGACCTAGGGTCTGTCTCTTTTTGGACCCCTAGATGCAGTATTGTACCCAATTTTTCCAGAAATTTTGGGTATGTAAGGTCTTCTGGAGGGGAATACGGCTCCTGAGGTTGTTCCTGCGGATCCGATGGGAATCCCGTAGATGATGATGGGGATGTTTGCGGTGAAAGAGAATCAAATGATGTATCCTGTTTATAATTTGGTGAAGCTGGTCGGTTTGCTATGGGAGATGTCGGAGGCTCCACTGATTGTTCTCTATTAGTCTGCATCTTATGTTCCGGAGAACTGTCAGCAGCAATATTAGTCATTTTGAATAATGACTGAAGAGTTTCATAAAAATCTGCTAAGGATTGGGACAATTGATAAAATGCCTCTTTTGTACGAGGGGGCATTATTGTACGATCATCTGGTTCTTGTGATCCACATGCTTTAGGGTGCATTGGTGTGTTCTGAGATAAAGTGTATACTTTATGGTCCTTCTGTTTCTCATCGCATATGATGTCCCTCGAATCCTCTGAAGCTGTAGCAGCTGTAGAGGAAGCAACTTGTATTACCTCTCTGTGAGAGAAGGTATTTGAAGTTGGTATATAAGATGATTTAGAAGTCGAAGGGCTTACTTCCCATGTTGCACTCCTCTTTGCCGACTTTTTGTGGTGGGAGTGTCGTGAGTGCTTATGATAATAGTGTGATGACGAGTCTGTATGACTTTTCTGTGAAGACGGTGATCGTTTTCTACGTTTTACTGTAAACTCTGTCGAATTATCTCTCGAAGAAAGGGAAGTACCTGAATGAGGTGAGGTTATTGATGGAGAGGCTGAAGAAGACCTGTGTGAAGTTCCATGTCTTCATTTCAACTCATTTTGTAATTCATGAGATAGGTGCTCGTGTCTTATGCGCGGATTTGGATTTATGCGTGGATCTAGACTTGTGCGCATATCTTTCTGTTTCCATATGTGCAAGAGTGATCGGCGCCGATGTCTGTGGCGCCATGCACATAGATATGGTTGGCGCCGGGCGCACAGGTGGTGTCGGCGCCATGTGCGCAGATGTTGATGGCGCCGTGTGCGTAGAGTTTCCTTTGGTTGTGCGCTCAGACGTCTTCGGCGCCTTGCGTGCCGATGTCTTCGGCGCCCTGCGCGCAGAAATCTTCTGCGCCGTGCACGCAGGGTCCTTCGGCGTTGTGCGCACAAGTGTCTTCGGCGCCATGCGCATAGAAATGTTGTGCGCCAATACTTTTTTTTTTTTTTAATTTGTTTTTTTTTATATACCAACATTCAAGACGATAGTCCCATCATGCTGGTTCACAAGAAACAGGGGTGCAATTAAAATAAACTTTACAATTTGAACAATAGTGCAGAAAAGCAGTTACATGTAACAGGGAATCATCAATAACTTGGAGTAAGAAGGAAAATGAAGATCAGATAATTATAAATATATATAATAACATTATAAGGGGTGGCTATTAATGCTATTACTGCTATTAATGCTATTAATGCTATTACTAGCGAAGTATGTTGGTGCAAGTATGTTGGTGCAAGCCGGCAACAGGAACGTGACCTTTTCTTCTTCCCGCCCCATGGCCCGGAAGAGGAAGTGATGTTTACCGGGCACACGGGAAGAAGAAAAGGCCATGCAGCAGCAATCAAATCCCAAGGCTCTCCTTGACCCCGCTACACTCAGCAGTTTGCCTGTACTGAGAATGTGACCACCAGGATTTCCTGTGGTGCGACTGTTGGGGAAAGTCGTCCATCAGCTGCCTGGACCCGGAGCTGAAGATTGGTGCTGGCTGGCCACTTTGCCAGGGGCTACAGGAATACGGTGCCGCTGCCCCCCCCCCCCCCCCCCCCCGGCTCTGACCTCCCCTTCTCTCGCCAGCGTGACACCAGCAAGAAAACATAAAAATAATAATAATCTAACTAAACTAACTAAACTCTAAACTAAAATTAACTCACTATATTTACGCAGACGATGTGCAAATACGCATCCCGATTACAGAATCTCTACAAAAAGCTCTAGAATTCTGGAACAACTGCCTTCTAGCCATCAACAACCTGCTCATGAGCTTTAACTTAATCCTTAACTCCAACAAAACTGAAATACTCCTCGTCTCACAGGACTGTAACTATGCAATGTCTAACATGCACCCCACTAATCAAACATCCTTTTCTTCTCAAGTTAGAAACCTCGGACTTATCATGGACAATCAATTAAACCTAAAGAGATTTATCAATAATACTGCTAAGGATGGCTTTTTTAAATTGCAAGTCCTAAAACGGCTCAGACCTCTCCTACACTTCCAAGACTACAGATCCAAGCAATCATTTTCTCAAAAATTGACTACTGCAACTCTCTCTTACTCGGCCTCCCAGCTAACACCATTAAACCTTTACAAATGCTTCAAAACACCTTAGCCAGGATTCTGACTAAGACCAACAAAAGAGATCATATCACCCCCATCTTGAGGAACCTACATTGACTCCCAATCAAGTTTAGAATCGTGTACAAAGTACTAACGATCATACACAAAGCCATTCACAAGCTCATCCCTCTGGAACTCAACATTCCACTTCAACCATATATACCCTCCAGACCGGTGAGAGCAGCTTATAGAGATACTCTCCTAGCTCCACCCATCAAAACCTCTTTAAGTAAACGAGCTATGTCCACAGCAGGCCCCGCGCAATGGAACTCTCTACCTCCAGAACTCCGGCTGGAAAAATGCCCGATCACCTTCAAAAAGAGACTCAAAACTTGTCTATTCGAACAAGCTTTTCATTTATGCCAATGATTTTCCTCTCTTACATCACCTTACTATCTAACAGGCTATATATCAGATTATCTATTCAGATTATCTATCTGAATTAGCATTCCAATTCAGCAGTAGATCAATCCAAATTTTGTTCCTTGTACCCTAACCTTAAATTATTCCAGTATTCACCTAGATCTTTTAACAAGGTTAGACTTGGTTCCACATAAGAATCTTATTTATTCGTTTTCGTTTTCTTAATTCCCCAGTTTCCTTTTGATCCAAGTTTTACTCCCTTGTTTAATGTAATTGCATTATTACATGCTTGTTACTGTTATAATGTAAACCGAGATGATATGTAATATTACTACATGAATTTCTGTATATAAAAATGTTAAATAAATAAATAAATAAACTGCAAAAAAATAAAAGACTGGGGTGGGGAGAAGGAAAAACATAAGATTACATTCTAGGCTGACTGCTCTGTGCCGTGATAGCAGCACAATTAATCAGCTGAGTGCTGCCTTCTTACCACTGCAGGGCGGGGAGGTCATTCCTGCTACAGTTTCCAGCCTGTCAGGACTCTGCTTTTAATAGCAGCATACCGGCTACCTTGTGTTGTAGCTGCCATGTGTGCTGGGGGTGGGGGTGAGTGAGTGAGACAGAGAGAGTGAGCCAGCATGTGTGTAAGTGTATGAGAGAATGTGTGTGTGTGTGTGTGTGAGTGAGTGAATGAGTGAGTGAGTGAGAGAGAGAGAGAGAAAGATGCGTGTGTGTGTGAGAGAGAAAGATACGCACAAAGGAGCGCGAACTAAGGGGCCTGCCCCTTAGTGCACCCCTTCGTGCGCCAACCGCAGGGAATACACTTTGCCACCTTCACCAACAGAAAATTAACAGATTTCGCCGGATTGGACCTATCATAAGAAAGTACCTTGCAGTTTTTCTACTCACTCCATCTCGCAACTGCAACAAGAACATCTTCCACCTGCTGCGCCCCTGGAAAGGTCTCCATCCAGTTCAACTGACTTTTACATTAAGTATAACCTCTCTATCATTGCATTATATCTGTACCTTGTAATTTGCTTTCAGGCAACTTCCACCCCCCCTCCTCCCCCCATACGAGGGCCTCACTCATTTCCCACACCACCCATTCCTTCCAGCACATTTAATCTTTTTTTTTTTTTAGCTGCCCGTTTCCTTTAAGATATTCTGTCTTCATCATGCACTCATTCCTCATCCCAACCATTAAACATCATACTAGGGATCCCCCCCCCGAACCACCACTGGTCAGACACAGAAACCTGGTACCCATCATGACCACTCCATTCACACAACTCATTGGTATCACTACTTTCACAATCCTCCTACTTAATGCACAGTCCATCTCCAAAAAAAACCCTCTAATTCATGACATACTCACTGATGACAAACCCGACATTCTCGCCATCACAGAAACTTGGCTAAAGGATTCCGACACCGCCCATATCAATCAACTACCCTTACAAACATATGATTTATTTTCTATCCCCCGACCTAAAAAAAAAAAAAAAAGGAGGCGGCCTACTACTAGCTGCCAAAAAGGCCTTTAAAATCGCACACAAACCATTACCCCACCACACAAACTGAAAATCAGCCTTTTCACTGATTCCAATCTTCAACTTTGCCTTGTATATGCCCCACCTGGCCTTCTTGAAAAGAACCCTTCCATCCTAATTGAATACATTACAAAGCATATAAACATTTACCTCCCAGCAATCATCCTTGGAGACTTCAACATCCATGTTGATGCAGCAATGCTCTCATCCTCCTGTGAAGCTATTCTTTCTGCATTAGATGCCCTAGGCTTCAAACAACTTGTCTCTACCCCCACACACAAAGCAGGTCATACCCTGGACCTTATATTCACCAATTCCCTAATCACCGCCAACTCCCCCAGTTGCACCCCCATCCCTTGGTCAGATCACTTTCGCATAGACATCTCCTGCTCCATAAGCAAATCATTTACACCCTCTCCACACAAAAAATCCTTGCAATTCAGACGAAGTTGCAAGCAAGAGGACCTAGTAGCAGCCCTTACACAAGAATTTGATAAACTCGACCTTACAGACGCAGACACTGCCCTCAACTCTTGGAATTTTCTCACCAATACTATTGCTGACGAACTCTGCCCCATACAATCACTCTTGTATCACCAGTCAGAAATAAAAAGCAACCTTGGTATACTAGAGAGCTAAAAGACATGAAATGCAGCCTTAAGAAACTGGAGAGAAAATGGCAAAAAACCCCTACCTCCACTCTACGTGCCACCTTCAAAACTCACCTCCATGCATACAGAGCAGCCATTGATAAAGCAAAAAGAGACTTCTACGCCCTTAGGGGCGGATTTTAAAACCCCCGCGCGCGTAAATCCTCCTGGATTTACGCGCGCCGGCGCGCCTATTTTGCATAGGCCGCCGGCGCACGCAGAGCCCCGGGACGCGCGGAAGTCCCGGGGCTTCCTGAAAGGGGCGTGTCTGTGGCATCGCCGAATGATGCAGCGTTTGGGGGGTGGGCCCGGGGGCGTGGCGCCGGCCCGGGGGCGTTCCAGGGACATGGCCGCGCCCTCCGGAACAGCCCCGGGTCGGGTCTTGGTGCGCCAGCAGCCCGCTGGCGCGCGCGGATTTATGTCTGCCTCTGACAGGCATAAATCCATGGATAAAGGTAGGGGGTTTAGATAGGGCCGGGGGGGTGGGTTAGGTAGGGGAAGGGAGGGGAAGGTAAGGGGAGGGCGAAAGAAAGTTCCCTCCGAGGCCGCTCCGATTTCGCAGCGGCCTCGGAGGGAACGGAGGCAGGCTGCGCGGCTCGGCACCAATCCTGGATTTTATAAGATACACTCGGCTACTCGAGTATCTTATAAAATCCAGCGTACTTTTGTTTGCGCCTGGTGCGCCAACAAAATTACGCGATCGCGTTATTTTTTAAAATCTACCCTTTAGAATTCATCACCTGCAATTCAATCCTCGGGCCCTCTTTGAGTTGGTAAACTCCTTAACTAAGTCCAGTCCCAACTGCTTCCAGGTCACTGACGAACAGAGCAAATGTGACGACCTTGCTGCATTCTTTAACACGAACATTTGCAACATTCTAGCACGTTTCCCTAACAACCAAGTCTCTTCTGACTGTTATGTGCCTACCAATACACTACAAGGCTCCCTGCTCTTAATACCATTTCCGCTATGGAAATTGACTCTATCTTAAAAAAATGAGGCCCTGCACACATCCCTCTGATACTATACAGACTAAAACCCTACTCACGATCCCTCACATCATCGCTAAACCCATTCCAAATATTATTAACTGCTCCATCACTTTTGGTGTTGTTCCCCAGAAGCTGAAACATGCCATCATTAAACCTATCTTAAAAAAACCTTCACTAAGCCCTTCAGACCTTACCAACTTCCGCCCCATTTCTAATCTCCCATTTATTGCGAAAATCCTTGAAAAGGCCATCAATCGACAGCTATCCGACTACCTGGACGAACACGACTTGCTCTCACACTCACAATATGGCTTTCGGCGACGCCATAGTACTGAAACCCTGCTTATTACCATGTCTGACTACATTCTCAAAAGCCTGGACACAGGCATTTCTCATATCCTGATACTCCTGGACATTTCAGCCACCTTTGACACTGTTAATCATAAAATAATGGTGCAACGCCTTTCAGATATTGGCATTGCAGGTACCGCGTTGCAATGGTTCCAATCTTACTTGCAAGATAGGCAATACAGTGTACAAATTGGCAACTGCACCTCCAAAACCATTCCACTGCCACAGGGTGTACCCCAAGGTTCCTCCCTCTCCTCCACCCTGTTTAACATTTATCTTCTCCCTTTATGCAATTTTTTAACCAATCTAGGCCTCCCGTACTTCATCTATGCTGATGACGTGCAACTTCTCATACTCGTAAAAGACACTCTTCAAAAAGCTATTGAGACCTTGAACTCCACATTATCAGCGATCAACACACTCCTGACAAGTAACTTTTTGGCACTCAATGCGGATAAAACAGAACTATTGCACATCTCTCCACAAAACATTCCCACTCCACTGCAACCTTCCTGCAGCCCTAACTCCGCCGTTGTTTTCAGCCAACAGGTGCGCAGTCTTGGCATCACTATTGACAGCCATCTCTCATTTAAAAAATATATCAATAACACCCTCAGAGCCTGTTATTTCAAACTGCACTCCCTCAAAAAAATCAAACCCCTGCTGCATCTCAGTGATTTTCGCACCATCCTGCAAGCATTCATTTTATCCAAAATCGATTATTGCAACGCCCCTACTACTAGGTTTACCCAAAAGTACACTACTCCCACTACAGCTTCTACAAAACGCTGCTGCACGGATTCTAACTAATACTCACAAAAGCGACCACATCACCCCTGTTCTTAAAAACTTGCATTGGCTACCTGTCGCCGAAAGAATATCCTATAAAACTCTCACCCTGATCCATAAGGCCCTCCACAACCAAGACATGCACTGGTTCTCCGATCACCTCATCTTTCACAATTCAAGCAGACCAATAAGGCAACAACACAAGACTACCCTCATTATCCCCTCACCCAGACAATCCAAACTTGCTTCCACTAAAGCTCGGGTACTATCTTTAGCTGGGCCTGCCCTTTGGAACAAACTCCCCCCTTTTCTGCGGCAGGAACCCTGCCCAAAAAACTTCAAACACAATCTAAAAACCTGCCTCTTCAAGCAAGCATTTGCTTAACAGCTTTCCCTTTACGCCTCCTTCTAATTGTAATTTAACTCTTTATCTAATTATCTAACCACGCCTTTCTTTTGTAAATAACTCCTTCCTTTCTTCTCCCTCTTTATTGTATCATATTTCCCCCCCCCCTTTTGTTAAACTGATGCCCATTTGTAATTTAATTGATGAATCTATCTGTTAGAAATATTATGTTCTCGTTCCTTATTGTATATTTGGTTCAAGTTTGGTTCAAGTTTCTCTGAAAAGCGCAGTTTGCTACACGTTGTTTCTTGTAAACCGATGTTCCCAACGTTCATCGGTATATAAAATCCTCTAAATAAATAAAATAAATAAAATAAATACTCTCAGGAAAGTCACTGGTATGTGTGAGAGAAAGATTGTTCAGGGAGATGACTGATGTGTGTGTGTATGTGTGAGAGAAAGAGACATTGTTCAGGGAGGTGACTAGTGTGTGTGTGAGAGAAAGAGACATTGGTCAGGGAGGTGACTGGTGTATGTGAGAGAGAAAGCAGAGTTGCTTACCTGTAACAGGTGTTCTCACAGGACAGCAAGATGTTAGTCCTCACATGTGGGTGACATCATCTGATGGAGCCAATCATGGAATACTTTTGACAAAGTTTCTAGAACTGTGACTGACACCTACTGGGCATGCCCAGCATGGTACTAACCCTGCATCCAGCAGGGATCTCCCTTCAGTCTTATGTATAGTAAAAATTGTGTGCAAAAAATAAAATAATAAATCGCAAGTGTACCCAACTCTGCGGGTGGCGGGCGGGTTTCATGAGGACTAACATCCTGCTGTCCTGTGAGAACACCTGTTACAGGTAAGCAACTCTGCTTTCTCACAGGACAAGCAGGATGGTAGTCCTCACATGGGAGTGAATAACAAGCTGAGGATGCCCGCGCGCATGTACCGAAAATACCCAAAGACATGCAACAGGCACAACAACAGAGGTGATGTTTTGGTATACGGGCAGCCTGAATATCACAGTGGGTGTAGAAGGAAGTAGGATATTACACTGAGAACAGATTGCGTAGAACAGACTGGCCAAAGATAGAATCTTGTGTACCTGCCTTGTCTTTGCAATAGTGTGCTGCAAAGGTATGAAGAGAACTCCAGGTTGCAGCTTTACAGATATCAATGAGAGGTACAGAATGAAGGTGTGCAACCGACGTTGCCATTGCTCTAATGGAGTGCGCTTTAACTCGTTCCTGAAGCGGAAGGCCTGCTTGCTGATAGCACAAAGAGATACAGTCCACTAACCAGAAGGACAGGGTCTGCTTTCCAACCGGTATTTCCAGCTTAAGGTTATCAAAGGACACAAAAAGTTGGGTGGATTTCCTATGGCCTGCAGTGCGTTCCAAATAAAAGGCAAGCGCACATTTACAGTCCAAGGAATGCAGAGCCCGCTCAACAGAAAGTGAGTGGGGCTTTGGAAAGAAAGTAGGCAGCACTATGGATTGATTTAAATGAAATTCAGATACTACTTTCGGTAGAAATTTAGGATGAGTGCGAAGGATCACCCTATCATGAAAAGATTTCGTGTAAGGGGGGTATGTAACCAGTGCCTGTAGCTCACTGATCCTGCGAGCAGATATTAATGCCAGAAGGAAAAGGACCTTCCAAGTGATATGTTTCAGCTCGCAAGAATGCAGAGGCTCAAACAGAGGTTTCATGAGCTGCGCTAAAACCACATTAAGGTCCCAAGACGGGGCCGGTGGACGGAGAGGAGGCTTCAGGTGAAGCAAGCCTTTCATAAAGCGCACTACCAGGGGCTGTGTCGAGATAGAGACATCCCCCGTACCTCTATGGAATGCGGCAACTGCACTGACATACACTCTGATGGATGATGAAATCCTAGAATTCAACATTGCACCTTGAAAGACCTTACGACCCAGGGAATCCAAAAACCTGTGGTCCTTTCCTGGAGGATTTGAAGAGTGCACTCTTGTCCTTTTAGACCTTTTCTGTGCTGATTCAACAACTACTGAATGGTGGGGTAGTTGTGATTTTTGATATCCAGGAGTGGATTGCACCAAGTAAGTGGTGTCCATCCTTTTATTTACTGGAGGAACAGAACAGGGATGTTCCCAAAGGCGATGCTGTAGCTGTAGGAGAGCATCATGTATGGGAATTGCCACCACTTGCTTTGGAGGGTCAACGAATTGCAGTACCTCCAAGGTCTGTTGTCTAGAATCCTGCTCTGATTCCAATTTAAAGGGGATAGAGTCAGCCATCTCCTGCACAAATGTGGTAAAAGTAAGATCTTCTGGAGGAGATTGTTTTCTAGGATGTGGTGGTGATGGATCAGACATAAAGGCTTCTGATGAAGTGTCTGAGGCAGTGTTTTGTTGTGGTACTGCGAGTTTAGGTGGAGGAATAAGACCAGAAGGCCCTGGCAAAGGGTCTTCAGGAGAAGAGTCCTCTTCTCGTGGATTAGTTGGCAAAGAGTCCAATAAATCCTGGTATCTCTTTTGTAAGAGAGAATATATAGTGCTGCTTCTGAGGATCCTGGAGCCCCAGGAGGAAGTGGCACCGTTGATGAAGTCTTTAGCATCGAGGGTATCAGGGTCTTCGATGTTTGTTTAGTGGGTATCGTTGATGTTCCACTTTTCTTTTGTGACGGTGCAGAAGTAACAATAGGCACCGAGATTGGAACCGATGACATCATATGCATCGAATTAAACTCCAAAAAAAGAGGAGGCATCGGCATCGACTGTGTAGTTGTGAGTGGCACAGATGCCAGCAGCATTGGGGATATACCCGGCATCGGCGTTGTCGCCGGTACTAAAGTTGTCATTAGTATCGGTTCTACCGGCATCGGTGACGTCCCAGGTAGAGAAGAAGTCACCAGCATCGGTGATATCGCCGGCAGATGTTCTTTTATTGCCTGCAGTACCGCTTCTTCAATGAATGCCGTCAAGTCTTGTGGTACGGGGGGAAAGCTAGGCACCGGTGTAGGCGGAGAGAGTATTACCTGCGATGATGCAGATTCCACCGAGGGAGACCTAGGTGACAGTGAAGTGTCTGTGTTTCGGCCGTTTCCCACTTGGTTCCACATGGGAGGGAACTGATGGCGATGTTGAGGCATGACGATGCCGATGTTTATGTTTAGGCCTTACCTCGGTCTCCGATCGCACCAATACCGTTGACGGTGTTGGCGAGGTTTTGTCCCCAGAACCGTCCGGTCGACGTTTTTTCAACAGGATTTTCTTGGTAATTCCTGCCGGTGAAGATTTTGATGAAGTAGATGGTGAAGGAATCAGTTGCAGGTGAAAAAGTTGTTCAATTTTTTCCTGCCGAAGTTTTCTTCCTTTTGGTGTCATTTCCTGACATTGCTGACAGGAAGAAATATCGTGGTTTTCACCTAAACAGACAACGCATTCAAGATACGGGTCTGTGACCGACATGGTCCGATTACAGGCCAGGCATTTTTTGAAACCCGAGGCCATGGTGTTATCGACAGCCGTCGATGAATGAGAGAAAAAATTATTAGTGTTTTGAATTATAAATGCTGAAAATATCTCACCAGCCGATGAGAGAGAAAGCAAATGTTGCTTACCTGTAACAGGTGTTCTCACAGGACAGCAGGATGTTAGCCCTCACATATGAGTGACATCATCAGGATGGAGCCCAATCACGGAAAACTTCTGTCAAAGTTTCTAGAACTTTGACTGGCCTCTACTGGGCATGTCCAGCATGGCACTAACCCTGCAGCCAGCAGGGGTCCCCCTTCAGTCTTATTTGATAGCTACAGGCAGTGCCGAAAAAATAAGACAAGAAAACGTTACGAACCCAACACCACGGGGCGGTGGGCGGGTTTCTTGAGGACTAACATCCTGCTGTCCTGTGAGAACACCTGTTACAGGTAACCAACATTTGCTTTCTCACAGGACAAGCAGGATGGTAGTCCTCACATATGGGTGAGTACCGAGCTGAGGATGTCCGAACATGCACCAAAGGTACCCAACGGCGTGCAACAGGCACAACAACTGGGGTGGAATTTGGTAGAGGGCATACTGAACCCCCACCGGGCAGGCGGAAGGGTGTTGCTCCGTCACGTTGGAAATAGGTTACACAGGACAGATTGGCCGAAGATGGAATCCTGTCTTCCGGCTTTGTCCAAGCAATAGTGGGCTGCAAAAGTGTGGAGAGAGCTCCAGGTGGCAGCCCTGCAAATGTCAGGAAGCGGCACCGATCGTAGGTGTGCTACTGCAGTCGCCATGGCCCTCACAGAGTGTGCTTTAACACGGTCTTGGAAAGGAATGCCTGCTTGCTGATAGCAAAAAGAAATGCAGTCCCCCAACCAGGAGGAGAGAGTCTGCTTACCCACAGGTTGTCCTAATTTGTTGGGATGGAAAGAGACAAATAACTGAGTGCTCTTCCTGTGGGCAACTGTACGGTCTAGGTAGAACGCTAGAGCCCGTTTACAGTCGAGGGTATGCAGAGCCTGTTCCCCTGGGTTGGAGTGGGGCCTGGGAAAGAAGATAGGTAGTATGATGGATTGATTAATGTGAAACTCCGAAACTACCTTAGGCAAAATCTTAGGGTGTGTGCAGAGTACTGCCCGGTCCTGCAGGAGTTTAGTGTAAGGCAGATAGGTAACTAGGGCCTGTAACTCATTAACCCTGCGAGCTGAAGTGATAGCTAATAGGAAAATCACTTTCCATGTGAGATATCTTAGGTCACAGGAGTGAAGAGGCTCGAATGGTGGTTTCATGAGCCGACCAAGAACCAGGTTAAGGGCCAAAGAAGGGGCCGGAGGACGTAAAGGTGGCTTGATATGGAGCAAGCCTTTAAGAAAACGTGTTACGAGGGGTTGTACCGATATAGGGACATCCCCGACACCTTTATGGAACGTGGCTACCGCACTGACATGCATTCTGATGGAAGAGGTCTTTAGACCTGATTCCGATAAATGCCAGAGATAGTCCAAAAACCTTGGGATTGGATAGGAAAAGGGATCAAGGGATTGCGAAGAACACCATGATTTATTTATTTATTTATTTATTTCTTTTATATACCGACATTCAATCGAGATATCACATCGGTTTCCAGATAACCAAGAGAATAGGGCGTAGTCCGCCCTATTTTACATTATAACATGGTAACCAAAAAAAAAACAAAAACAAAAAAAACAATTATAACATATTATAACAGTGGTACATGGAACAAAAGGTTATAGGATATAACAAAAGGTTATAGAAAATAACATATGTACATGAATGTGTTGTTGATAAAATAAATTTAGGATTAGGGACTTGTTGGTTAGGTAATTTAGGAATAGAGGTGGGGGGGGATGAGGGAAGGGAGGGGGGAAGGTGGGGGGAGGGGGGAAGGTGGACACGAGAAACCGAATCTGAAAGGTTAAGTGGTTGAAGGATTAACCTTTTAACATCCATGCCGTCAGGGACAAGGCCTGAAGATTGGGATGGTGTAGACATCCGTCGTTCTGAGTGATCAGAAGGGGTGCGTTCCCAAGGGAATTTTCCTGCGGATGGAGAGATCCTGGAGTATGGGAAACCACACTTGGCGTGGCCAGTGAGGCGCTATCAGGATCATGGTTCCCTTGTCCTGACAGAGCTTCACGAGAGTCTTCGAGAGAAGAGGAAGTGGAGGGAATGCATAAAGCAGACCGGCTGCCCACGAGAGGGAGAATGCATCTCTGGGCTGAGAGCACTCGCTCCGAATGAGGGAGCAGTAATTGTCCACATTTGTGGTTCTGAGGGGACGCAAAGAGGTCTAATTGGGGATAACCCTGTATATAATGTATTTATAATGTATTTATAGTTATACTCCATACTGTACATAGTTCATCACAGTTTACTGTCCGCTTCCTTGCCTTTATCTCCTCTGCAGCCTATGCTATGCCCCCTCCCAATACCCCCGTTCATTGTATTTCCTTTCCTCCTTTTTAGTTCCAATGTAAACCGGCATGATGTTTGCATACTAATGCCGGTATATAAAAACCTTAAATAAATAAATAAATAAATAACCCCATTGCTGGAAGAGAGAGGTCGCTACCGAGGGACTGAGAGACCACTCGTGCGGTTGGAAGACACGACTCAGTTTGTCTGCCAAGACATTGTGCACTCCCGGCAAATAGGTGGCCCTGAGGTACATCGAGTGGGAAAGTGCTTCCGCCCAAATCTGCGCAGCTTCCTGACACAGAAGGAAGGAGCCTGTGCCACCTTGCTTGTTGATGTACCACATGGCCACCTGGTTGTCCGTCTGAATCAGGATGACGTGATTTGAGAGGCAATCCTGAAAAGCTCTGAGAGCATATCGCATTGCTCGAAGCTCCAGGAAATTTATCTGGTGTTTGACTTCCTCTGGAGACCAAGATCCTTGTGTCTGTAGATTGTTCACATGAGCTCCCCACCCGAGGTTGGAAGCAGCGATGGTGAGAATGAGTTGAGGATCTGGTAGGTGAAAAGGCAGTCCCTGGAGGAGATTTTTCTGATCTTTCCACCAGGCGAGAGACAGACGGAGTGCGTCGGTGATGTGGACAATGGTTGACAGAGGCTGAGTCGCTAGAATCCATTATGACCTCAGAGTCCAATGCATGACTCTCATGGCCAGGCGGGCCATTGGTGTGAGATGGACTGAGGACGCCATGTGTCCGAGACGGACAAGGAATTGCCGAGCTGTTGCGGTGTACTGAGACTGCAACTGGTGAGCGAGGGACACGAGGATTTGCACTCATTGTTGAGGTAGAAAGGCTTTTGCCTGTAAGGTGTCCAAGTCTGCCCCAATGAACGACAAGGTTTGAGATGGGACTAAATAGGATTTTTCGTAATTGACGAGAAATCCTAGAGAAATTAGAGTGTGTAGGGTCAAATCCAGGGACGATCCAGCAGCTTGCTGGGTTGGGGCCCTGATTAACCAGTCGTCGAGATAGGGGTAGATGTGAACACCTTCTTTCCTGAGAAAGGCTGCGACAACTACGAGACATTTGGTAAAGACTCGTGGTGCCGATGCTAGGCTGAATGGAAGCACCCGGTATTGATAGTGCCTTGGGCCTACTAAAAACCGGAGGTACTTGCGATGAGCTGGAGCTATCGCAATGTGGGTGTATGCGTTCTGGAGGTCCAGAGAGCAGAGTCAGTCTCCTCTTTGTAGAAGAGGGAGAAGTGAGCCCAAGGTTACCATCTTGAACTTTGTGGATGGGCAGGTGGAACAGTGCTCCCTTTGCGAGTGTGGACTGGAACAGCCACCATGCAATGTCTTTCCTCATTTCGGCTGTAAGAAGAATTGGTTGTGTCAATGGTTGTGTGTGTTGTTTCCACTGACACTTTAGTCCCCACTGCAGGCGTCTCATATGTAGCATGGTGTTGGGGACCGTGAAATTGGCCGCCGCCATGTGACCCAAGATTACTAACACTTGCCTCACTGAAGGCGTTTGAGTGTTGTTCAATTGCTGCAGAAGTCGTCGTAGCTGTATTTGTCTGTCCACTGGAAGATAAGCCCTGGTCTGTGTCGAGTTCAGATATGCTCCTATTTGTTGAGATGGTTGTAGGTGTGATTTTTGAAAATTGATCACTAGGCCCAACTTTTGCAAACATTGTATGATCTGTTGTCCAAGTCTGCCCCAATGAACGACAAGGTTTGAGATGGGACTAAATAGGATTTTTCGTAATTGACGAGAAATCCTAGAGAAATTAGAGTATGTAGGGTCAAATCGAGGGACGACCGAGCGGCTTGCTGGGTTGGAGCCCTGATTAACCAGTCATCCAGATAGGGGTAGACGTGAACACCCTCTTTCCTGAGAAAAGCTGCAACAACCATGAGACATTTGGTAAAGACTCATGGTGCCGATGCTAGGCCAAACGGAAGCACACGGTATTGATAGTGCTTTGGGCCTACTTGGGCTCGCTTCTCCCTCTTTGCAGAAGAGGGAGAAGCGAGCCCAAGGTTACCATCTTGAACTTTTCTCTCTGTAGGTACTTCTTGAGAGCACGTAGGTCCAGAATTGGACGAACTCCCCCAGATTTTTGGGGGATCAAAAAGTACCGGGAATAGAACCCTAGGCCTTGCTGCAAGAGAGGGACGGGTTCTATTGCTCCTAACTGGAGAAGAAGGGAAACCTCCTGCTCCAGAAGGACAGAATGGTCGGATACTCTCCATGCTTGCAGAGGTGGTGAGTCGGGTGGAAGAGCAAGAAAGTTTAGGTGGTAACCCTGAGCAATGATTGCTATCACCCATTGGTCGGTTGAGATTGATTGCCACATGCCGTGAAAGTGGCACAATCGACCTCCCACTGGTATGCTTGGCAGAGGAATCAGGCTGTTGCTCTACAAGTGAAAGTCAAAAACCTGAAGCAGGCCCCGGCTGGGTAGCTGCTTGCGGCTTTTGCTTCCAGGCCTGGCGAGGCTGAGGTGTTTGGGAAGGCCTCATAGTTCGGGACCTTGCTGGTGGAAGATAGTACTTCCTTGGACGGAAGAATGACTTCTTAGAGTCCTTCCTAAAGGGCTGTCTTGAGGGAAGTCGGAAGGTATCGATGAGAGCTGTTTAAGGGTCTCATGATGGTCCTTTAATTCAGCCAATATTTGCTGGATCTGTTCACCGAACAGATTGTCTCCTACACAAGGTAGGTCAGATAGCCTGTCTTGCACTTCTGGCCGAAAGTCAGAAGATTTGAGCCAGGCCCATCGTCTTGCCGAAATGGCAGCTGCAGACACTCTAGCAAAGGTGTCGAAGATATTGTAAGCTGTTCTTATCTCATGCTTTCCTGCCTCAAACCCTTTGTTGACAAGGATTTGAAGCTGTTCTTGGAATTGGTCAGGCAGGGTTTCAGAGAAGTCCTGTATCTGCTTGAAAATGACCCTATTGTATTGGGTCATATACAGCTGGTAAGCAGCAATTCTGCAGATGAGCATGGCCCCTTGGAACACTCGTCGACCAATATTGTCTAGGAACTTGTGTTCCTTAACAGGAGGGGTAGATGAGTGAGGCTTCGTCCTTTTTGCTTTCTTTTGAGCCGATTCCACCACAACTGAGTGGTGGTCGAGCTGAGATTTTTGAAAGCCGAGGGCTGACTGTACTAAATAGGTAGTGTCAGCTTTTCTATGGACTGGGGCAATGGATCCTGGGTTTTCCCAGTTCTTTTTGAGGAGGTCAAGAACTTGATGAATGGGAATAGAAGTGATCACTTTAGGGGCATCCAGGAATTGGAGGAGCTCCATCATCTGGTGCCTATCATCCTGCTCCGTCTGAAGCTGAAAAGGGACCAACTCAGACATTTCCTTCACAAAATTAATGAAAGAAAGGTCCTCTGGAGGAGAACGCTTTCTACTTTCAGTAGGAGAGGGAGGTGAAGGTAAGTCATTGGTGTCTGTGGAAGTATCATCACCCCAGGTGTCATAAGGATCAGCAGACTTACCTGTAGGACGAGAAGGGGGTTGGATACCCGAAGGCCCCGGCTGCGGCTCCGAGAAAATCGAACGAATTGCCGGGGGTACCGTGGATGTTCTGGAAGGCATCGGTGCTGGTATCGAAGTCATCGATGGCGCCGATGTGCGTATCGCTCCTGATGAATGAAATCGGTGGCGAGGGACGAAATGGCTGAGGCAATACTCCCGAAGGAGGAATGTGGAACGGTGTTTCTCCTCCCGATGAAGCTGTCAACGGGGAGCGCACCGGAGCCATCGGAGACCCGGAAATCACCGGTGAAAGGGCCTCCATCTGGGATAGCAGCGGTGCCAGTGCTGCTGTCATCGGGTCGGTGGCAGGTTCCACTTTCGGTGCCGGTGTCGGTGCTGGAGGAACCTGGAGCCATTGCATTGCCTTGTCGATGGCCTCCTGGACCAGCCGATCCAGTTCTTCCTGGAGACCTGGAGCAAGCAGCCCCGGCTCCGTGACAGAAGAGGGAGGTGGAGGTGGAGGAACATATGGTTCCATGCTGCTGCTGCCACCACTACCGCAAAAATGAAAAAGGCAGACCATGGCAAGCAAAAAACTTCTATTGTGTGCCTGATGCTGGTTGCAGCAGCTCCAAGAGCATGGAGCTGCTGTGACCAACACTAACCCCCGTGATAGGCCAGATCAACCCACCAGAGCATGCCCAAAGCCCCGATAGGCCAATCTGCCCTGAGGCAGGGTGAGGCAGACGCCGTGGGGGTGCTTTGAGGGGGGCTTTTTTTGCCACCTCAAATTTCTGCCGCCTGAGGCGACCGCCTCACCCTGCCTCATTAAGAACTGCCCCTGCTTCCAGCGGACTCTTTCCCTCTCAGATTCTTTCTGCCTCGGTCTTCACACAGAACAAGCACACGTCCTCTGTACATTTGTCTCTACAGCATGTTCACAAACTTCATTGGGGGCCACACACTTAGGGCTTAAAATATAGGGGCTCACACACATGTAAGGAGGCCACTGGTGGGGGGGGGGGGGAAATCACTCACTTCCTCTGTATATTAATAACAAGCAAGAGCCAGAAAAAGGGGGGAGAGATGCCTCCTCCTTTTATTATTAACAAGCAGGGACCACTGGAAGGGGAAAGGTACTTCCACTGTTATAATTAACAAAGAGGGGCTATGGGGAGATGCCTCTTATGTGAATCATTTACAAGTGGGCATTGCAGGAAAGGGGAAAAAACTTCCTCCCATTTTGTTTATATCTAGATTTAAGTACTCATTTTACAAATCAAAGCCCAAGATGACTTACAGTACAGATAGAGTACGCTGGTCCCTTCCCCAAAGGGCTTACAATTTAAGTTGTTCCTGTTGCAATGAAGAGCAAAAGCAAGTTTGCTTACCGTAAACGATGTTTCCGTAGATAGCAGGATGAATTAGCCATGCTGTCTGGGAGAACGTCGTGATCCAGAGTAGGTGGAGTTTCCTCAGCTGAGCACAGAGTTTTTGACTCTGTGCATCTGCGCAGTAGTGTTCCCGCGCAGTTCCCTCACCTCTTCAGTTTCTTTGTAGCCAAGCGAGAGGTAAGTTAGGAAGATATGTGAATTAGCCATGCTGTCTGAGAGTCCCAAGCTCCCGGGTTTTGTTCATGCATATATCTCTTTGGAGGTTTGGACAGCAACCCTTGAAGTGGTAGACAATCTCATATCTTTTTGAGTGATAAGACTGCTGTGCCTAGTGCTGCATCAGAGGTCGTTTGCTGTTGCAGGCAATAATGTGATGTGAAGGTATGAATGGACGACCATGTTGCCGCTTTGCAGATATCAATTAAGGGAACTTTGTTCAAGTGGGCAACTGATGCTGCAGTGGCGCGAATTTGGAGTCTGAGGCTTTGTGAGTAGTTTAATGGAACGTTTATTGTAGCAAAAAAGTATGCATTGTGATAACCAACTGGCTATGGTCCTTTTTGAGACTGGTTGACCAGGATCATTCGGGTTAAAGGAAAGGAACAGTTGAGAAGGCCTCGAAGTTGATTGAGTCCTTTTCTTATAGTAAGCTAACGCTCTTTTACAGTCCAACGTGTGCAAAAACTTTTCACGTTCGTTAGTATGCGGTTTTAGCATAAAGATAGGTAGAGTTATGGTTTGATTAAGATGAAAAAATGTTACCATCTTAGGGAGAAAGGAAGGGCGAGGACGAAGGGTCACCTTGTCATGGTAGAATTCTAGATAAGGGGAGTAGTGAACCAAGGCTTGTAGTTCGCTATTCTCCTTGTGGAAATTATGGCAATGAGAAAGATTGTCTTCCATGTCATATATTTGATGTGGCTAGAGTCTAATGGTTCAAAAGGCGGAAGCATTAGTTGTTCTAGTACTACATTTAAATCCCATGGAATTGGAGGTGTAGTCACCGGTGGGCGAAGTCGTATCATTCCCTTCATGAATCTGGAAATTAACGGATGGTTAGAAATTGGAAGATTATTAAAAGGTTCATGAAAAGCTGCTATAGCATTGATATGAACTCGTACCGAAGTGGTGGCTAATCCTGCTTCGTAAAGTGTGTGCAGGTATTGTAGTAGTTGAGTGGCAGTAGATGAAAAGGGGTTTATGTTTTTTTGGACTACACCAGTTCAAGTACCGCTGCCACTTTCCCGTGTAATTGCGTCTGGTTGAAGGTTTTCTTGAAGCAATAAGAATATCCTCCAGTTGAGAAGATAAACCTAAGGGAGTTAATATTTGCCTTTCATTCTCCACGCTGTGAGATGAAGGGATTGGTTCATGGGGTGAAGTAAAGAGCCCCCTTCTTGTGTCAGAAGATGTGGAAGATTTTGTAGCGTTATTGGTGGATGAATGGAAAGTCTCATGAGGTAAGCATTCCAAGGCTGTCTTGGCCATGCCAGGGCGATTAAAATCATGTCTGACACGTCCTGGATGCATTTCTGAATTGTTCGAGATATGAGTGGAATGAGAGGGTAGGCATACATCAAGCCTGGTGTCCATGGATTGAGAAAAGCATCGGGAGCAAGCCTTTGATTGCTGGGATAAATTGAGCAAAAGGTCTGGACTTGTCTGTTGGCTTCTGTAGCAAAGAGATCTATTGTGGGAAAACCCCACTGTTTGAAGATGTTTTCTGCCACCTCTGGATTTAAGGTCCATTCGTGTGGATGAAAAATCCGACTGAGACGATCTGCTGTCACATTGTCCAGACCTGGAAGATAAGTCGCCTGAATTGATACTTGGGCTTTGATTGTCCAAGGTAGAATTTGTGTTGCTTCCTGACAGAGTCTAAGAACCGGACCCTCCTTCCTTGTTTATGTAAAACATGGCTACCTGATTGTCTGTATATACCATGAGGCTTGATCCCCGTATCTGAGCCGACAACGTTTGAAGTGCCATCCTAAGAGATTGATTTGGTATGTAGATTCCTGAGGGGTCCACAGACCCTGAGTTTTCAGGTCGCCGAGATGGGCTCCCCAACCTTTGTTGGAGGCATCTGTGGTCAGAGTGATCTGATGAGGAGGTAAGCGGAATGGGGCTCCCAAGGAAAGGTTTTTGGGAAGGAGCCACCATCGAATGTCCTCCTTCATTGCGTTTGTAATTTGAATTCTGGAGCTGAGTGGCTGTAGGAATTGAGACCACTGAGTCTTTAAACCCCATTTTAAGCAGCACATGTGAAGTCTGGTGTGAGGAACTACGTAGATCGCTGCTGCCATATGACCCAAAAGTTGGAGCACCTGGCTTGCTGATGCCTGGTTGTAGGTTCCACATCCTGTCTGGAGGAAGGTACGCTCTCTGTTCCACCGTATTTATGACAGCGCCTATGAACTGAAGTAGTTGAGTAGGTTGTAGGTGAGACTTCTTGAAACTGATAAGAAATCCCAACCTCTGAAGGCATTCGATCGTGCGTAACGTATGATCTCTCAGTGTAGACTGATCCAATGCTACTATTAACCAGTCGTCCAGATAAGGAAAAATTTGGATCGAAAGTTTCCTGAGGTGAGCCACCAGCACTGTTAGACATTTGGTGAATACCCTTGGGGCTGAAGATAGGCCAAATGGGAGAACCTTGTATTGGTAATGTATATTCTGAACTTGGAAACATAGGTAACGCCAAGAAGACAGGTGCATTGGTATATGGGAATATGCATACTTCAGGTCGATGGAACATAGCCAATCGTTGGACTGAATCAGCGGTAGGATATTTTTGAGAGAAGTCATTTTGGATTTCTCTCTCTGTATGTGTTTGTTCAGTAGTTGCAGATCCAGAATGGGTTGCAGACCTCCTGACTTCCTTGGAATAAGGAAGTATTGGGAATAAAAACCCTGATGATGTTGATGAAGAGGGATGATCTGTATAGATTGTTGAATTTTTAGGTTGTTCAATTCCGCTGTGAGGGATGTGGACTGGGACTGTATCATCCTCTTCGGAGGAATATGAGGAAGAGAAAGAGTGGATTGAAAGTTTATTGGCTAACCGTCCTTTATGATGTTTAGTACCCACTGGTCTGAGGTGATGGATTCCCAATTGTGGAGAAAAAATTGAAGGCGTCCTCCTATGAATACTGGTAGTGGTGGTGGCTGTATTAATTTCAAAAAGAGGAAGCTTGCTTTTGTTGAGGAGCCGGCGTTTGCTTTAATTGCCTTTGTTGTCTGGCACAATCCCTAGAAACAGGTGGAGCTGTGTTCCTCGGTGGGACATATGGTTGAGGTCTGTACTGGGAATATGGTCTATTGCAGGGGTCAGGAACCTTTTTGGCTGAGAGAGCCATAAACGCCACATATTTTAAAATGTAATTCCATGAGAGCCATACAATATGTTTAAAACTAAATACAAGTAAATGTGTGCATTTTATGTAAGATCACACTTTTAAAGTACAATAAGTCTCTGAAAATATTACACCAGGCCTTAAGACACCAATACATCTCCTATTAGGAAAACGGACCAAGTCAGGCTGCTATAGAGTCCTACACAGAAACTACACGCCAGCAGAAAACCTCACCTGAATCACGTGCTGTCCCTCACCTAACATAGAATAAAGAGACCAAAACGCATAGCTAGAAGCATGCAGAAAAAACTGAATTGGAAACTGCAACAAGCCAGAGTCTCTGTATGCAGTGTAACAAAGGAAAAAAGAAACATCACCCATCCTTATAAAACAAATCAAGAAATATAAAATCATCAGCAGTAAAACTGTACTGACAAAAAGAACATATTTCGAAACAGCTGATGAGTGGAATATCCAATAATTAAAAACTCATATAAAACATTTCCAGATACCAACAAAATATTTCAAAATAGCAGACACAAAGACCCAGTAATGAAAAATAATAAGGATACAAAAATTTTTTTGCTCTGCATACCTGGGAACGTTTGATATCCAGGTGTCCTGAGATTGTTCTGAATTAGAAGGAGGCGGGGTGGTTTGCTTGGAACTTTCTCCTCTCTCAGTCACATACCAGCGCTCTCTCTCACACTGGCTCTCAATGACACACCTATACACACATGCTCTCAGTACTCACATATACACATGTTTTTTCTCTCTCACTTATATAGGCTCTTAATTACACATTTACACACATGCTGTCTATCTTTTCACACTTACACACACACACAGGCTTTCAATCACATAAATACATGCTGTCTTTTTCTCTCACACACAGACTCTCATTCACATGCTTACAAACATGTCCTCTTTCTCTCATTTACACACAGGCTCTCAATCACATACTCACATGCTCCCTCACCTAAATCAGCTCTCAATCACACACAGACACACATGGTCTCTCTCTCTCATTTAAACACAGGCTCTCAATCACATACGCACATGCTCCATCACCTAAACCAGCTCTCAATCACACACAGACACACATGATCTCTCTCTTACTTATACACACAGGCTCTTAATCATACATACACATGATTTCTCTCACACACAAAGGATCTCAATCATACACACATACTCTTTCACACAAACAGGTTTTCAATCACAAACTTACACATACAGGTTCCCAATGGTAAACTTACATTCATGCTCTCTCTCTCTCACAGGCAGGCTCTCAATCACAGACATACTCTCTTTCACACGTACAGGCTCTCAATCATTCACTTACATGCAATCTCTCACTCACACACACACACACGCGCGCCCCCCCCCCCCCCTCCCGCGGCCCGGAAGAGGAAGTGGAGAGTATCGGGTGCGTGCGCGGCAAGAAGAGGCCACGCTAGTGCGCTCGGCATCGGCCCGAAGAAAAGAAGACTGCAGCGCGGCTCGGAGGAAAATGAAGAGCTTCAACCGCGGCCGATGGGACTCCGCCTCCGCGAGGGCTGAAAATGAAGGAGGTTAGCGTTGGGAGAAGGCTGCTGCGAGTTCCTGGGGTGGGGGAGAGAGAGAGTGAATGAGCGAGCAAGCTGTGTTTGCTTGCTCATTCACTCTCTCTCTCCCCCACCCCAGGAACTCGCAGCAGCAGCAGCCTTCTCCCAACGCTAACCTCCTTCATTTTCAGCCCTCGCAGAGGCGGAGTCCCATCGGCCGCGGTTGAAGCGCTTCATTTTCCTCCGAGCCGCGCTGCAGTCTTCTTTTCTTCGGGCCGATGCCGAGCGCACTAGCGTGGCCTCTTCTTGCCGCGCACGCACCCGATACTCTCCACTTCCTCTTCAGGGCCGCGGGGGGGAAGAAGAGAGCACGCCGGTGCCGCTGACTCCAGCTGTCCTGCCACGTTCCGCCCAGGCTGACAGCATTTTAAGCCCGGGCGGAGGAGGACCGGTGAGCAGCTGGGTCAGCGGGAAAGTGTGGCGACACTTGTCTGCGAGCCAGATGCAGCCCTCAAAAGAGCCATATCTGGCTCGCGAGCCATGGGTTCCCGACCCCTGGTCTATTGTATGGTCTCGTATTATACCGACGACGGTAAGGATAAAATCGATGTTGAGATTTGTGAGACTCTGCAGGTGTTGTAAGGGAAAGTACAGCTGCACTTTGTTCCTTCAAATGGGAGACTGTGTCACGAAATTTATCTCCAAAGAGATTGCCTCCTGTGCATGGAATATCGGCGAGTTTCTCATGGACATCAGGACGAATTGCGCTGGCTCTGAGCCAAGCGATACGTCTGGCCGCTATAGCCGAAGCGGACGCTCTTGCCAATGATTCGAATGACTCGTAAATGGACTGTAGTAAATGTCTGAGACCTTCTTCAATATCCAAGAAAGACTGTGGAAGTGTGTTGTCCTCCGATAGACAGAGTGGACGCAGCTTTTGGAGTGATTCAAAGAGGTACTGCGTAGTGTAGAACTGATGATGCTGTATTCTGTTTGTGAGCATGGAGGAGTGGTACACCTTCTTTCCAAAGTCTTCCAGACATTTATTCTCTTGGCCCAGTGGGGTATTCAAATGTAGCTTAGTACGCTTAGCCTTGGATAAGACTGATTCAACTACATCAGATTGATGGGGGAGTTGGGCAGACTCATAAATTGCTGAATTACGCATCTTATACTTAATTTCAATTTTTCTGGAAGTAGCGGTTGTTGAGAATGGAGTTTTCCAGATTTTGAATACAATATTTTCTAACACGGAGTGTGGGGGTAAAGCAGTGGGTTCAGGAGGAGATTCGAATATTTTTAAGATCCCTAGCATTTCAGCCCTGGGATCAGGTATTCTTCCGGCTTCTACCTGAAGAAGACTGCCTACTTTCTCAATGAATTTTGCATAAGTCAAGTCCTCCGGAGGAGAATAAGGCTCAGGTAGGCCTTCCGGAGGATCAGATGGCATTCCCGTTGAAGAGTTCAAAGACTGAACTGATTCCGGAGAACCCGGGCTAAGTGGTTGAATTGGTGTATGTTCCTTGTCTGGCTGCAAGGGTTCAACATATGAAGGTGAAGCAGGTGAACCGTGAGGTGAATCCTGTGGTGATATTTGTTGAGCTTTTTCCAGTTCTTGGAAAAAAGAGCTCAGGATATCTGAGATTTTAGTCATAGTAGATGCCACAAGATTGCCCTGTGGAGGAATGTGTAATCTTTGCTTTGGGGCTTTTGTTGGAATTGCCGCAAGCAAAATGTCCTCAGGTGATGTTCCTTTTTGCTGGTCCTGAGGAGGAATAATTGGAGACGGGCAAATACGTTTTGATAACGGGATCTGTAAGGTAGGGGACAGTCTCTTAGCTCCAGATACGGATGAGAGACTGGCCAAAGAACTTTCACTGAGTGGAGTGTGACCTGAGGATGGAGAATCAGGTGCAGATAGATTTTCAACATCCACATCAGAACTTATACTGGAGATTCTTTGTAAATCTTGAGAGTGCCGTCTCCTTGTTGAATTTTCTTTTTTCGTGTGCTTCGATAAACCTGCATGGTGCGATTTATGATGATGTTTGCCCAATCTATTGTGGTCTGTGACTCCACCTGCATTCTTTTTGCACCATGCACCTTACTTGCGTCGTGCAATGGTCTGTGCGCCGTAGATGCACCGTGTGGTTGGCCATGCGCTGTGGGCCGTTATGTGTGTTGAGGATGCGTCGTCACAGGCATGTGTCGTAGATGCGCCGTCACGGGCATGTGTGGTAGATGCGCCGTACAATTTAAATGCACCGTGCGTTGTTCGTGCGTCGCCGGTTTTTGTTGCGTCGTGCTTCCTTTTCAACGACACTGAAGGCGCAGTTTTTGACGATGCATTCCCCGGTTCTTTTGGTTGAAATACCACTGCCGGATCCCTGGCTTTATTATGTGGCCTTGAGGGTGTGTGAGACCCTGGCCTGGCACTGGGGACGGCTCTTTGAATCTGGCTGGTCCCAACGAGGACGCCCGTTTTGAGTGGGCCTTACCAGATTTTGCCGGTCCCAGCGAAGAGTGTATGGAGGATGGTGGGGCCGAAGTGCCCGTCCAAAGCCTTTCCATCCTTGCAGCCCGCTGCTGCTGGGCTCGCGGAGACATTCTTCCACAGTCCCAACACAACTTTTGGTCATGGTCCGGGCCTAAGCAGATGTAGCAATAATTATGTCCATCCGTGATGGACATAATTTTGCCACACTGACAATATTTGAACCCAGAGGGCTTCAGAGCCATCTGGGAAGAAAAAATCTTGAAAAAAACCGTGAAAAATTAGACGAAGAAATTTCCTGTCAGGAAAAAATAGCTAGAGGAAAAAACCCCGCGTGCGAACGGCTCGCAGAAAAAAAAGAAACTGAAGAGGTGAGGGAACCGCGCGGAAACACAACCGCGCAGACGCAGAGTCAAAAACTCTGTGCTCAGCTGAGGAAATTCCCCCTACTCGGGATCGTGACGCTCTCCCAGACAACATGGCTAATTCAGCCCTGCTATCGACTGGGAAAAATGACTTGTCCAAGGTCACAAGAAAGCATCAATGAGAGAAGCTGGATTTGAACGCTGGCTTGTCTGGTTCTCAGCCCACTGCTTTCACCACTAAGCTACTCCTCCACTTCATCTATTATTAACAGCCGAGGGCCGGGAGGGGGAAGTGGAGCCATCTCCTCCATGTGTTCTTAACAAGTGTGAGGGAGAGAGACTCACGGTCCCAAGACTGATTATATTACATAGTAGAAGAAAGATTTTGCATTTGCCAGTAGAAGCAGAAGGCTCTCCTCCCCGTCTCCTTTCTGCCTCGGTAATCCTTTTCTCCCCATCTTGATCTCTCTCTTGTATTATCTCGTTATTTTTCCCTCTCAGACTCTTTCCTTGATTCTATAATACATTTCTCCTTCCGCTCTCTCTAATTACCTCTGGGCAGGATGAGGGTACTAAGGCACCCGCACTCTGATTATTACCCAGAAAGTTCCCAGTTGCTTTTCCCCAGTAAGCTACTGCACTGGGGGCAGTTTCGGGAGCCTATGGCCCCAGAGATGAACTTAGAAGAGGGATTATCAGATGGTGCAAGCTCACTCCAAGGAATCCCTCTGTCCCTTTGTTGCCACTGTGTCTGTTGTAAATAAGAGCTGCAGGATTTAATTTGAAAACTGACAGAAAAAGAAACCACAGGAAATGCCATGGAGATGTTGATCCCAGCCAGTGAAAATGGCAGTTCTCCTTTATATACACATTTATCCCCGCCTGAGAAAAAGGGCAGGTCTCCTTTACATACACATTGATCCCGCCAGTGAAATGGGCAGGTCTCCTTTATATACACATTGATCCCAGCCTGAGAAAAAGGCAGGTCTCCTTTATAATCACATTTATCCCCACCTGAGAAAACGGCAAGTCTCCTTTACATATACAATGATCCCAGCCAGTGAAAAAGACAGGTTTCCTTTATATACACATTGATCCCCGCCAGTGAAAAGGGCAGGTCTCCTTTACATACATAGTATTCCCAGCCTGAGAAAAAGGCAGGTCTCCTTTACATACACATTTATCCCTGCCAGTGAAAAGGGCAGGTCTCCTTTATATACACATTTATCCCCACCTGAGAAAAGGGCAGGTCTCCTTTATATACACATTGATCCCAGCCAGTGAAAAGGGCAAGTCTCCTTTATATACACATTGATCCCAGCCAGTGAAAAGGGCAGGTCTCTTTTATATACACATTGATCCCAGCCAGTGAAAAGGGCAAGTCTCCTTTATATACACATTGATCCCAGCTAGTGAAAAGGGCAGGTCTCCTTTATATACACATTTATCCCTGCCTGAGAAAAAGGCAGGTCTCCTTTATATACACATTTATCCCTGCCTGAGAAAAAGGCAGGTCTCCTTTATATACACATTGTTCCCAGCCTCAGAAAAAGTCAGGTCTCTAGTCAGTCAAGGTCTGCATAAGTGGAAGATTCTGTTCCTTTCATCTTTGACTGGCAGACAGCAAGCAGTCAAGCAAAGCGAGGGAGATGTCTATTCTGAGGGGGCACTCAATTAGCTGACCAAATCTCAGGAGACCCAAGCTTGGGCAGGAGAAGAGCACAGACCACCTCAAATCACTGTCTCATAACAGACTGACCATGGCATCATCACACCACGTACGGCATTATCAGATAGCGAATGGCATCAATTGCCTACAAATGGCATTACCAGAGAGTACACAGAGTTATCAGCCAATCGAGGGCAGTGAGACAGATTGAACCTGTCCTGGCTCTCTCAGAGAGATACCACTGCTGACAGGTCTCGAGCTATTCATACAGCAGCCGAAGAGCACAATCACAGAGCGTAATCATTTATCATCACATTTCCAAATTTCTTCCTGCCACGAAACAAGACTTAGAACATCTGAAGATGCCCTGCAGATCAGCATCTAAACTGTGTGTGGCTGTGAAGGAATTGGGGTGTCGCCAGGCTGTTTGTCTCCCTCCCCACCCCCCACTCTGCCCACTAATCCACGACAATCTCAGGGTGACTGGAATTCAAACGTTCCCAGGTATGGAACACTGCCATGGAACTGGTCAGTAGATGTACTCTCAAGGTCCCCTCTTGCCCTTTCAATCAATGACTGTAGATGAACTCTCGAGGTCCACTCCAGCCCTATCTCTCTGAATGACACTGGATGATCTCCAGAAGTCTCTTCCAGCCCTCTCTCTTCCTATGACTGTAGATGAGCTCTAGAGATCTCTCCTAGCCATCTCAATGACAGAGTATACATTCTTGAGATACCCTCCAGCCTTTTCTCTCGGTGACTATAGATGAACTCTAGAGGTCTCTTCCAGCTCTCTCTCTGTCTGTAGATTTTATTTTATTTAGTCTTTTATTTATTCAATTTATATACATAATCCTGGCCCACATAGGGTCACTATAGATAAACTTTTGAGGTCCACTCTAGCCCTTATTATATAAACTGGGTTGGCTTCTTTCAGTCCCTTCCAACAACAATCTAATATGGTTCTGTTTGAACTCTTCTAGAACCTCTCTTCATGATTCTAGATGACCTCAACATCCCCTCCAGTCCTATCTTTCCATGATTTTGTGACTCTTGCTATATTTCTGGCAGGGGAATTAGAAGGGGACAAGCACACTCACAGTTGTGAAGTTCTCGGCACCACAGTCCCGGCTGCGGTACTGGCAGTCCAATACCATGTCGTCCATTGAATGTCCTGTGCGCCAGTAGAAGTCTGTTACATTGAAAGTCTTGGTAGGAAAAAAGCTGAAGTCAGCTGGCTGCCCAATGGCCTGCAGGTAGCTAGGGTAGTCTTCCTCTTCCACTCCCAGGAGATCACCCATCCAGTAGAGGTCATTCTTGGTGATTTTGGACTTGCGAAAGATGTTATAATTGCAGATGGTGATAGCTGGGAAGAACATACTGCTATTATCCGTCTCGTCCAGGGTAGTCACATGATGGTACTCCATGTAAAAGATGATCCTGTCAACCACCTGGTAGAGAAAGAAGCTGAGGGACATGAGAAAAGCACAGCCCCACACAGCCCTCCGGATTGTAACCCCTCCAGGAAGGAAGATGTGGCTGATTCCATGAAGGCTGGAGTTGCTGGCAAAGATGATGAGGTCGGAAGCCTTCGAAGACTCTTCTTCCTCCTGTGGTGCTTTCATTCTGCTCCTCTCTTGGATGCTGGCTGCCAACAGCCCAATCTCGCTTTCGTCTGCTGCCCGTCCTCCTGCAGAACTGCCGCAGGGCAGAGGGGCTGTATGTGTATGACCAGGCTCCTTCACTGACACATAACCAAAGAAGGAGGGTTGCATTTCAGAGAGAATGCTGCCAGTGAGGGAGGAGGATGCAAGGAAGGAGAGAGATGCGAAGGGCAGACAGAATGGAATTGACTAACAGCTCAAGTTACTGGAACTAGCAAAGTATGAGAAGTGAAAGGAGCCAGGCAAAGCTTTCCCCGACCTCTGCAGGTTTCTGGCTTAGGACTGGCAGAGGAAGGAGGAGATAGAGGGAGGAGGCTGCAATTAGCAAAGTGTCCTAGGACATATGTGGTCAGCAGTGGGGCTATAAAGATGAGAGGTTGAAAAGAGATATCTATAGATTTATCCAGGGATCCCATCTAATGGCTGAACCTGGGCTTAATTCCTGAGTAATGAGGAAGGGATGGAGGAGAGACAGTGGAAACAGGGCAAAGAAAAAGTAAAATCAGAGAAATTCAGAGGAAAAAGAGTAAAACAAATAGAAAAAAAAGACTGAAATGAGAGGAGAGAGGGAAAGAAAAAAAGAGTGGAGAGACATATGAGACAGAGGAAAGAGATAGACAGAGAGGACCCAGAGGATGGAGGGGTGGGGGGGAAAGAGATACAGGGACAGAGGAGAGAGCGGACCATAGAGAGGCCAGGATGGGGAGAGATATGAAGCAGAACACAAACAGCACAAGAAACTGTACTGAAATGTCTCAGCGACTGTCCAAGAATGCAGCCCGAGTCTAGGGATGATCCTGCACCATTACAAGAACAGCCGAGGTCATAAGAGAGGACTGACTACACCCCACCAGCCACACCTCCTAAGAATATAAGATTTGCCAGACTGGGTCAAACCAAAGGTCCATCAAGCTCAGTATCCTGTTTCCAAAAGTAGCCAATCCAGGACACGAGTATCTGGTAGGATCCCAAAAGGGCAACAGATTCCATGCTGCTTATCCTAGGGATAAGTAGTGGATTTCCCCAAGTCCAACTTAATAATTGTTTATGGACTTCTCTTCCAGGAACTTGTTTAAACCTTTTTGAAACCCAGAAGCATTAATGGCTTTCACCACATCCTCCAGCAATGAATTCTAGTGCTTAATTATGCGTGTCAGATTGAGGGTCCATCAGGTTCAATATCCTATTTCCAACAGTGGCCAATCTAGGATATAAGTACCTGACAAGTACCCAAACATTAAATAGATCCCATGCTACTAATGTTGGTAATAAGCAGTGGCTATTTCCTAAGTCAACTTTACCAACAGCAGTTTATGGACTCCTTCTCCAGGAACTTGTCCAAACCTTTTTTAAACCCAGATAAGTTAACTTCCCTAACCACATCCTCTGGCAATGAATTCCAGAGCTTAATTATGCATTGAGTGAAAAAAAAAAGTTCTCCAATTTGAAATGTGCTACATCCTAACTTCCTGGAGTTCCCTCTAGTCCTTGTATTGTCTGAGAGAGTAAACAACCAATTTTTATTAACCCTGTGAGGCAGCGCCCCCTCTGTTCCTTTGTGAGCATGTGCAGGACCAGGCTAGGAGCCTGGTCCCCTTTAAATCCCCTAGAGGGAGAATGTCTATGGGCGGGACCTTGCCAGGTAGGAGGTTCTTGGAGGGCATGCCCAGTACAGGGGAGGATAAGTTGTTGAGCCAGTGGGGAAAGGATGGGCCCTCTGGATCTGGGAATAGGAGCTCCAGACCTCTCTGGGAGAGGGTAGGCAGACTTCTTGGAAATGCCTAAGAGATACTGTGAAGGTGGGAAGACTTCTGGGAAGTGCCTAGTTACTTTGAGTTGCTGAGACTAGAGAAGAGTCTTAACTGTTTATATTTGTTTTTGCCATTCTGACCTTGAGTTTCTGTGGCACTTTAAATAAACACACTGAAGTTATGGCAGAGCCTGAGTGTGATTCCACTGGCTGTATCTAAGTCCTTGACCACTCGAGTGCCACATATGGTGGTAGCAGTGGGATCCCTCTAAGCAAGGCACAGAAGGAGGAACCAGTCTCCAGAAGAAAAGACTGATGTAAAGACATTTTCTTTTCTGAGCAGTGCTGCTGAGGGAGGGTGGGGCCCTGGGAGCACATTGCAGAAGGCAGCTGGAGCTGCTGGGTAGCTCTGGGGACATACAGCGTGAAAAGGAAAAGTGTGTTGAGAAGAGAAGCAAGTTTGTTGGAAAAGGTTCTCTGAGAGTGTGGCTTGGGAAGCGGACTACAGAAGGCAGGTGGGGCTCTGGGAGCACACAGATGGAAGAGAAAAAAGTTGTTTAAAAGAGGAAAAGTTTGGTTAATTGAGCTGCCTGCTAGAAACAGCTGAAGAAAAGAGTGTGGCTCTGCAGAGCATTGGAGCCCTGTAACACAGCTGGTCTGCAGAGCATAAAAAAAAAAAAAAGCAACCCAAAACTGCTTTAAACTCAGAGAGAGGGATGAGGAGCCTGTTAGGGAAGCAAGTTGGGGTTTTTGTCATTGAGACTAAAGGGGCTAGCCCTGTCTCGAAGCTGGGGGTGCAACAAAAGTGTAACCAGAGCAGGTCATGCGGGATCTTTTTTTTATTTAATTTTTTTTTGAGCAGGGAGTAGCCCAGCAGAAGAGAAACTGCTAGCAAGGAGCAGCTGCTGGAAACCTAGGCAATATCCCAGTAAAGCCTGGTTGGGAACCAGTGGGGAGTGCTGCAGCGAGAGAGAAGCCAGAAGGCTGGAGAAAGAAGTGACGTCTGGAATTATATACTACTATGTGGTGCACGTACCTAGTTCCCCAGAGCCAAAGCAAAGAGGAAACGTGCGGTTAGGAGGCTTGAAAAGCCGGCTCGGGATCCAAAATGAGAGAACCTACGCACAGAGACCCAGACACCAGGAAGATGGGACTGATTCCAGTTAATAGCAGAGTTGGGGATATTGTGGCACAGGCAGCCCAGATGGAGAGGGACCTGGAACAAATCGCCAAAGAAAATGCCATGATAAAAAGGAAACTGCAAGAGTCCCTCAACTGGCTGGTAGGGAAAGGGGCCAGCGGGCAGAAGCCTGAAGGAGAGGCTGCAAAGGGTCCAGACAATGATGCCGCCGAGACCCCAGCATCAGCAGAGAAGACCCCGGAGGGAGCAGCCCCCAGAAAGAGTCGCGGCGAGGTTTCTCACAGGTGGAAAAAAGGAGAAGTGGCAACCATAGTACCCAGAGGAGGCTACAAAAGTCCTGTTAAGAAGAACCTGGAACTTGGAGCTCTAGAAGAACTCAAAAGGACTCTGGCTGGGAATGCAGTGGGTGGTGGTTGATGGACTTTCTAGCATTACCCTAGGGAGTGGGGGTACACAGAACCCCAGACTTTCAAGTTTGACCCTAGAGGGGGAGAGCCCGGCTGAGGGGGATGGGCTGTGTGGCGTTCTCCCCTGGGTGGATCTCCGGGTAAGGACACTTAGGCTGATGGGCCTAGGCTGGGGTGGGGGGTAATGTGAGGCAGGACCCTTAGTGTCCCCTTGTAAGCATGTGGAGGACGAAGCTAGAAGCCTGGTCCTCTTTAAACCCCCTAGAGGATGAATGTCTATGGGCGGGAGGTGCTTGGAGGGCATGCCCACTACAGCGGAGGATAAGTTGTTGAGCCAGTGGGGAAAGGATGGGCCCCGTGGATATTGGAGTGGGAGCTCCAGAACACTCTGGGAAAGGGTAGGCAGACTTTTGGGAAGGGCCTAAGAGATAGTGTGAAGGTGGGCTGACTTCTGGGAAGGGCTTAGTTACTTTGAGTTGCTGAGACTGGAGAAGAGTCCTAAGTGTTTGCATTTGTGTTTGGCATTTTTACCTTGAGTCTTGAGTGTGATTCCTCTAAGAACATAAGAAAATGCCATACTGGGTCAGACCAAGGGTCCATCAAGCCCAGCATCCTGTTTCCAACAGTGGCCAATCCAGGCCATAAGAACCTGGCAAGTACCCAAAAACTAAGTCTATTCCATGTAACCATTGCTAATGGCAGTGGCTATTCTCTAGGGGGCGGATTTTAAAAGCCCTGCTCGCGTAAATCCGCCTGGATTTACGTGAGCAGGGCCTTGCGCGCCGGCGCGCCTATTTTCCATAGGCCTGCCGGCGCGCACAGAGCGCCGGCAGGCCGCTCTTTGACCGCTCGAGTAACAAATCCATTCTAGTCCTCTTTGACCGCTCGAGTAACAAATCCATTCTAGTCCTCTCATGATTTTATGGACCTCTATCATATCCCCCCTCAGCCGTCTCTTCTCTAAGCTAAACAGCCCTAACCTATTTAGCCTTTCCTCATATAGGAGCTGTTCCATTCTATCATTTTGGTCGCCCTTCTCTATATTTTGAGATGTGGCGAACAAAACTGCAAACAATATTCAAGGTTCAATACAGAGGCATTATAAAACTTTCCGTTTTATTCCCCATTACCTTCATTGTTAGCTTTTTTGACCTCTGTGGTACACTGAGCTTACGATTTCAATGTATTGCCCACTATGTAGTCCTGGGGACTTCTGCGCTACTGCTGAGCACAGAATTCCCCTCCTGCCCAGAAATTGGCAGGCTCCGGCGTGCTGCAAGCAGAGGCCATCCTGCTCACGGCGAAGATGAAGCAGGTCCAGGCGTGCCACGAGTGGAGGCCATCCCACTTGTGACAAAGATGGAGCAGGCCCCGGTGAGAGTATGTGTGTGTGTAAGACTGCGAGCCTGAGGGGTTGGAGAGAGAGCATGTGTGAGGGTGTGGGTGCCAGACAGAGGGAGCCAATGTGAGAAGATTGTGAAGGAGTGTGTAAATATGTGAGAGATTGGGAGTTGGCGTGTGTGAAAAAGGGATGGTACGTATGTGAGGGTGCTTGTTTGTGAGACAGGGAGCCTGTGTGAGGGTGTTTATATGTAAGAAAGAAAGCCTGTGTGAAGGGATGTGTGTATGAAAGAGAGGGAGCCTATGTGTAGAGGGGGTGAGCGAGAGAGGGAGCCAGTATACAGGAGTGTGAGAGAGAGAGAGACATGGGTGTATACATGAGAGAGAAAGGGAGCCTGTGTAGGTGTGTGCGCAAGAGAGAGAGGGAGCCTGTATGAGGGGATGTGTGTGTGCACAAGAGAGAGGGAGTGTGTGTGTGTGTGTGAGAGAGGGACAGAAAGCAAAATTGCTTACCTTGTAATAGGTGTTATCCCAGGACAGCAGGATGTAGTTCTCACATATGGGTGACGTCACTGACGGAGCCCTATCGCGGGAAAAAACTTCTGTCAAAGTTTCTAGAAACTTTTGACTGGCAGCCTGAGGCTACTGAGCATGCCCGGCATGCCATGATATTCTCTGCCACAGGGGTCTCACTCTAGTCTGGTATGTAGCAATAAGCTTTAGCAAAAATAAAATAAAAGGTTTGAGACCCAACTCCGCGGGGTGGCGGGTGGGTTCTGTGAGGACTACATCCTGCTGTCCTGGGATAACACCTATTACAAGGTAAGCAATTTTGCTTTATCCCAGGACAAGCAGGATGCTAGTCCTCATATATGGGTGATTAGCAAGCTAGAGGCTGAGTCATTTTGTAGTGAAGCAACAGTGATGTATTGTTGTTGAAAGTGAGTCAGCCGAAGATCACAGCAGGTTGGATGTAGAAGGAGTTGGGATTAGACTGGAAACAAGTTCTTTAACACAGATTGTCCATAGGATGAATCATGTCGTCCTTCTTTGTCCAAACAGTAATGAGCTGCAAATGTGTGAAGAGAACTCCATGTTGCTGCTTTACATATGTCAAGGATTGGCACTGAACGATAGTGTGCTACTGAGGTTGACATTGCTCTTACTGAATGTGCCTTTACTCGCCCTTGGAGAGAAAGGCCTGCTTTTCATAGCAAAACTGTATGCAATCTGCTAGCCAATTGGATAGAGTATGTTTACCCACTGCTTTACCCGGTTTGTTTGGGTCATAAGAGACAAAAAGTTGATTTGATTTCCTGTGGACTGCAGTGCGGTTTAAATAAAAGGACAATGCACGTTTGCAGTCTGTGTGTAAGGCCCGCTGACCTTGGTGAGAATGAGGCCTTGGAAAGAATGTGGGTAAAACTATGGATTGGTTCAAGTGGAACTCTGTAACTACCTTAGGGAGGAATTTTGGATGTGTATGAAGAACCACTCTGTCATGTAGAAACTTTGTATAAGGTTCGTACGTGACAAGTGCTTGTAACTCACTAACCCTTCTAGCTGATGTAATAGCTATGAGGAAGTTAGTCTTCCATGTGAGAAATTTAAGATCACAGGAATCTATGGGTTCGAAAGGAGAACGTATTAGTTGTATTAAAACCAGATTCAGATCCCATGCAGTGACTGGGGGCCGAATTGGTGGTTTAAGGTGAGTTAAACCTCTCATAAACCTGCTGACAAGAGGTTGTGTAGAGATTGGTGCATCTCCCATCTTGTTATGGTAAGCTGAGATGGCACTCAAATGGACTCTTGCGGATGAAGTCTGAAGACCAGAGTCTGATAGATGATATAAGTAGTCTAACAGAGAGGTTGTGGGGCAGGTGAAAGGGTCTATATTCTTTTGTCTGCACCACATAGCAAATCTTTTCCATTTGGAAGAGTAATTCTTTCGTGTGGAAGGTTTGCGTGAAGCTATAAGCACTTGAGATATATTGGTAGAAAGATTGAGTGGTTGTAAAATAAGGCTTTCAACATCCATGCTGTCAGGGATAGGGATTGAAGGTTGGGGTGGGGCAACCGACCCTGATCCTGAGTTATGAGAGTGGGAGTTACTCCCAGGCGAATGGGATCCCTGACTGAGCAGTCTAGAAGTGTGGGAAACCATACTTGTCGAGGCCAAGACGGGGCTATGAGTATCATGGTTCCCTTGTCCTGTTGTAATTTCACTAGAGTTTTTGTTATGAGCGGTATTGGAGGATACGCGTATAGTAGGCCTGAGTTCCAAGGGCGAGCAAAAGCATCCTTGGCTGGTTGGTTCTTCTGTTCGTGTAGAGAACAAAAGTTGTCCACTTTGTGATTCAGATGTGATGCAAAGAGGTCTATTGTTGGTTGTCCCCAACGTTGAAATATTCTGGTCGCAACTGAGGGATCCAGAGACCACTCGTATGGTTGGAACTGACGACTTAGTCGATCTGCCACTATATTGTGAATGCCTGCCAGATAAGTGGCCCGGAGGAACATTGAGTGGTTCAGGGCCCAAATCTGTGCAGCTTCTTGGCAGAGGAGGTACGATCCCGTACCTCCCTGTTTGTTGATGTACCACATGGCTACTGTGTTGTCCGTTTGGATGAGAACAGTCTTGTGCGAGAGGCAGTCTTCGAACGCATGAAGTGCATAACGCATAGCTCGAAGTTCCAGGAAGTTTATCTGAAATGTTGCTTCGAGTTTTGTCCAAGTTCCTTGTGTTTGGAGATTGTTTATGTGAGCTCCCCAACCCAAGGTGGATGCATCTGTAGTTAATGTTATCTGTGGGACTGGTTGTTGGAAGGGTAGGCCCTTGCGCAAATTGTCCTTGTTCACCCACCATAGTAGGGAAGAACGGAGCTGGTGGGTTACTTGAATAGGGGAATGCAGTGGTTGAATGGCTTGGATCCTTTGTGATCGTAATGTCCATTGGGTTACTCTCATGGCAAGTCTTGCCATAGGAGTGACTTGAACTGTGGAAGCCATGTGGCCTAGTAAGGTGAGAAACTGATGCGCTGTTGCTTGTTTCTTTGAGTGAATCGAGTTCGCCAACAGGGACAGTGTTTCTGCTCGATCCTCGGGTAGAAAGGCCTTTGCAAGGATGGTATTCAATTCTGCTCCTATGAATTGGAGTAGATGAGAAGGAGTTACGTGGGATTTTTGATAATTGATTAGAAATCCCATCTTGTGAAGTACAGCAATTGTGTGATTTAGAGAAGTTACAGCTCCTTGCTGAGATTGACTTCTGATGAGCCAGTCATCTAGATATGGGAAAACATGAACACCTTGTTTGTGCAAGTGTCCTGCTACTACTGCTAGACATTTGGTGAACGCTCTGGGAGCAGAAGCAAGGCCGAATGGTAGCACTCTGTACTGGAAATGTTGCTGGCCTACTGTGAAGCGCAGGTACTTGCGATGAGGAGGAAATATTGGAATGTGAGCATAAGCATCTTGAAGATCCAGAGAACAAAGCCAATCTCCTTTTTGAAGAAGTGGAAGCATGGTTCCTAGAGAGACCATCCTGAACTTTTCTTTTTTTAAGAATTTGTTGAGATTTCTGAGATCTAGGATGGGGCGTAGGCCTCCGGTTTTCTTTGGAATGAGGAAATAACGGGAATAGAATCCTCTGCCCTGCTGAAGTCGTGGCACCAGCTCTACAGCCTTGGCTTTCAGAAGGGTGGATAATTCTTTTTGTATGTGAAGTATGTGATTTTCGCTGAGATGAGAGGAACTCGGTGGAAAATCCTGGGGAAGTGATGTGAAATTGAGGTGATATCCTTGATTTATTATTGAAAGGACCCATTGATCGGATGTTATTGACGTCCAATTGTTGTAAAAGATGGACAGTCTTCCACCCACTGGTATTGTTGGTTGAGGATTGGAATAAAGGCCTTGTTCCCTGGATGTGATTTCAAAAGCCAGTGGCAGGTCCGGTTTGCGGAGCTGGTTGAGGCCTAGCTGTTCTTTGTTGTCTCTGTTGAGATCTTTGTTGAGATCTGGGAGGCCTTGGTCTGGGCGTGGGAGGATAATATCTCCTTGGCCTGTAGAATGGACATTTAGTCTCCCTACGTGGGGGCCTGCGGCTGGTATGTGTTGCCGGGTCATGTGGGAGAGATGATAGTTGCCTCAGGGTTTCTGAGTGCTCTCGTAACTGAGCAACTGCATCCTGCACCTTGGTACCAAACAAATTATCTCCAAGGCAGGGTAGGTCAACAAGCTTGTCTTGAACCTCTGGCCATAAATTGGAGGCTTTTAGCCAGGTCCATCTCCTAGCACTAATGCCCGATGCAGCTATTCTTGAAGATGTTTCGAAGGCATCGTAGGCGGCCCTGACCTCATGTTTCCCTGCTTCCAATCCTTTTTGAATAATACTTTGTGCTGTCTCCTGATATTGTACAGGCAGGGATGGCACAAACTCTTCAATCTGTTTCCAGAGGTTTCTCTGGTGCTGGGTCATGTACAAGTGATATGCTGAAATTTTAGAGTTCAGCATTGCTCCTTGAAAAATTTTTCAACCCATCTGATCCAGGAATCTGTTATCCTTCCCTGGAGGGATTGATAAATGGGTCCTTGTTCTTCTGGACCTCTTTTGTGCAGATTCAACTACAACCGAGTGGTGAGGTAGTTGAGTCTTCTGATATCCCGGTGCAGATTGCACGACATAAGTAGAATCCACCCTTTTGTTTACTGCAGGAACTGTGCAGGGATGCTCCCAGATACGTTGTTGAAGTTGCAAGAGCACCTCATGGATGGGAATTGCAAGATTGTGTTTAGGGGGATCTACAAACTGCAGTATTTCTAGAGTTTGTTGTCTTTTATCCTTTTCTGCTTGCAATTGGAATGGAATCTGCCATTTCTTGTATGAATGATGAAAAGGAGAGGTCTTCTGGAGGTGACTGCTTTCTGCACTGAGGTGGGGAAGGATCGGACATAAAGTCCTCTGAGGCTTCAGATGTAGTGTCAGACCAAGTATCATAAGTTGGTGTTTGGTATGGAGCAGGTGTAGCTTTGTGAGGTGGAGGTACACCAGAAGGTCCCTGCAGAGGGTCAGGTGAAATTTCCTCTTCATCCTCCTCCTCTACTGGATTGGCAGGTAAGGAAGCTAAGAGCTCTTGATATCTTTTAGTCAGGAGGCTATGCAGTGCTGTTTCTGTACTGGGAGCTTCAGAAACTGCAGGTGGAGGTTTTGTCATCGAATACTTAGATTTTCCCGATGACTTGTGCTTCGATGTCGATGCCTTGTGAAGAGGAGGTACTGATGGTGCCATCGTGTAAAGTGACATCGACTGTGAAGTAGATGGTATGGTCGATGTCGAAGTTGTAAGAAAAGAAAACATCGAGATAGGAATCGTCGATGCAACGATGGGTGGTATCGATGATGTTGGCATCGATGGAACCGGTAGCATCGAGAGAGGTGTGGACACCGATGGTTCCAATGACATCAACGCTTGAAGAGGCTCTGTCATCGAAGTGGTCACCGATGTCGGTGACATTGTGGACAACACCGGAATCGCTGGCATCAGCGCGACTGCCGGCATCGGCGCAACCGCCGGCATCGGCTGTAAAGCCGGCATCAATGTGACTTCCAGCATCAGCTCTACAGCTGGCATCGACGTAGTCATCGGCATTGGCGATGGCGCCAGAACTTGTGCTCGTAAGGCATCGGTGACAATTTGCTTGATAAGTACAGTCAAGTCCGGTATCGATGTCGATGACGTCATCGATGTCGATGGAACAGAGGGCACGGAAGTCGACGGTACCATAGCCGGTTTATGGCGTATCACCGTCGGTTCTTCTGGCGGGGGAAGTGACGGGGATACCGTGGATCGATGACGTTGATGCCTATGCTTAGGCCTCGACTCAGACACTGACCTGGTCGATGAAGTTGAGGGGACTGGTGAAGCGCCGGAACCCTCAAGGTGTCGTTTTTTGATGAGAAGTTTCTTCGTGACTCCCAGCAGTGATGATTTAGTCGAAGTCGAGGGAGAAGGCACAGATTGGAGTTGAAAAAGTTGTACCATTTTTTCTTGCCTGAGTTTTCTCCCTTTCGGGGTCATCTCTTGGCATTTCTGGCATGAAGAAATTTCATGCTGTTTTCCTAGACACATTACACATTCAGAATGCGGATCCATTACCGACATGGTTTGGTTACAGGATGGGCATTTTTTGAAGCCCGAGGCCATGTTTCTGTCGACAGCAATCGATGGAAAGCTGAGAGAAAAATTTGAACCGATGAGAATGTCTGAGAAAAGATTTTTTCCAAAATGAGAATTCCAATATTATTTTTTGTCACCGGCCGGTAACAAATCAGAAGTGAGACCCGATGTGGGAGAAATGGAAAATTTTAAAGTGACTTTTTCAGGCAGAATTGTGAGAAGTCTCACAGGGCTCCGATGACCGCGATGCTAATGGCAGCGCGGAAAAACGAAGACTAGAGTGAGACCCCTGTGGCAGAGAATATCATGGCATGCCGGGCATGCTCAGTAGCCTCAGGCTGCCAGTCAAGTTTCTAGAAACTTTGACAGAAGTTTTTTCCCGCGAAAGGGCTCCGTCAGTGACGTCACCCATATGTGAGGACTAGCATCCTGCTTGTCCTGGGATAAGGAGCTTGTGAGAGGGGTCAAACTCTGGAAGTGGAGATAGAGTGGAAGGAGTTGAGCCTAGCGGGGAGGGGAGAGATAGTGGCAGGTGGAGGAGTTGGGACCTGAGAGGGCCATATGAAAGGAGGCTGGCCAGGGGAGTAGGAGAGAGGGTGGAAGAGACACATAGTGAGCTTCTAGAGAAATTCTGCTCAAAATATTTAAAACTCTGCATCTTTAAGTAATAACTTTTTTCTGTATTACATTTTAAATTACCGTATTTTTCGCTCCATAAGACGCACTTTTTTCCACCCCAAAAGTGGGGAGAAAATGTATGTGCATCTTATGGAGCGAATATAAAAAAAAAAAAAAAAAAAAAAAAAAAAAAACTAAAAATCTAACAAACCCCCCCCCCCCCACACCCTCCTGACCCCCGCCCCCAAAGACCTGCCAAAGGTCCCTGGTGGTCCAGCGGGGGTCCAGGAGCGGTCCGGGAGCAATCTCCTGGGTTTGGGCTGTCGGTAATCAAAATGGCGCCGACGACCCTTTGCCCTTACTATGTCACAGGGGCTACCGCTGTCATTGGTCGGCCCCAGTGACATAGTAAGGGCAAAGGGCCGTCGGCGCCGTTTTGATTACCGACAGCCCAAGCCCAGGAGATCGCTCCCGGACCGCTCCTGGACCCCCGCTGGACCACCAGGGACTTTTGGCAGGTCTTGGGGGGGGGGGTCAGGAGGGTGGGGGGGTTGTAGTAAATTAAATTGGCAGGTCTTGGGGGGGGTGTTAATTTAAAGGGTTGGGATGGGGGTTTTATTTTGGGGGATGGGTTCCCCAGAGAAAGATAAAAGTTTTCTGATCTGGGGAGTGGACTGAAATGGCCCTCCCCAGACCTGAAAACAAAATGGGGAGAAAAAAAAATGTTATACACTCCCCTAATTTGCTCCATAAGATGCACAGATGCCAGGGGACAGAGCCAGTTTAGCACAAAAAAAATTTTTTTTTTAATTTCCCCCCTCTGAATCCTAGGTGCGTCTTATGGTCAGGTGAGTCTTATGGAGCGAAAAATACGGTACTTAAAGACTGTCAAATATATTGTATTACTTTGACCAATATAAATTATGCAGAATTTTAATTTTTTGTGTGCAGAATTTAAAATTTTTATGTGCAGAATTCCAAGATTCTTTTTCTTGGGTGGTAACTCTTAATATGGAACGTAACACCATGTAACCATAACATGGGTTATTTTTCCCTAGATATCATCTTCCACTTGTCCACATTAAATTTCATCTGTCATTTGGAAGCCCAATCTTCCATTCTCACTAGGTCTTCTTGCAATTTATCACTATCTGCTTTTGACTTTACTACTCTGAATAATTTTGTGTCATCTGCAAATTTGATCACCTCACTCATCGTCAATGTTCCCTCCAAAGACTGACTGTGTGTGCGCAATTTTTTTTTCAGTTCAGCAACAGCTATTTTAAACCAACTATTTGAGTGCCAGCATTAGCGTTGCATTTCTGTATACTTATTTTATTTATAAAAACATTAACAGCTTTCCAGTTTTTACAATAAAATCTTTCAAAGCGATGTACATAAGCACAAATCAATAGCACAAAGAAAATAAGCACATGAGCAACCTTGTAAATCCTGTGAATGATGCTCCAAAATGCATGAACAATCACTCATGTGCTCAGTTGTCATATCCATTTCCAGATCATTTATAAATGTTAAGTCCCAGTGCAGATCCCTGAGCCACTCACTGTTTATCTCTCTCCACTGAGAAAACTGACTATTTAATACTACTGTTTCCTGTACTGTAACCACTTTCCAATTCACAAAAAACATGAGTAAAAATCGCCCTATGAAGAATGAAATAAGAGGTCTGAGTCAAACTAGAAGATAAGGAGATACGTGCTGATACATTCCAAATATAAGACCAATTCACAACAGAGGAAACCTGCAATAGTCAGAGGTCCAGGTTGAATGCAAAATCTTGGGGGAACGTTGTATAGCAAATGTTGCTTACCTGATGTAACAGGTGTTCTCACAGGACAGCAGGATGTTAGTCCTCACAAATGGGTGACATCGAGGATGGAGCCCAACCACGGAAAAACTTCTGTCAAAGTTTCTGGAACTTTGACTGGCCCCTACTGGGCATGCCCAGCACGGCACCAACCCTGCAGCCAGCAGGGGTCCCCCTTCAGTCTTGTTTCAAAGCTACAGGCAGTGCCGAAAAAATAAAATAAGAAAACGAACCCAACACCGCGGGGCAGCGGGTGGGTTTCGTGAGGACTAACATCCTGCTGTCCTGTGAGAACACCTGTTACATCAGGTAAGCAACATTTGCTTTCTCACAGGACAAGCAGGATGGTTGTCCTCACAAATGGGTGAGTACCGAGCTGAGGATGTCCGGACGTGCACCAAAAATACCCAACGGCGTGCAACAGGCACAACAACTGGGGTGAAATTTAGTAGAGGACATCCGCACCCCACCGGGCAGGCAGAAAGGTGTTGGTACGTCATGTTGGAAAAAGGTTACGCAAGACAGATTGGCCAAAGATGGAGTCCTGTCTTCCAGCTTTGTCCAAACAGTAGTGGGCTGCAAATGTATGGAGAGAACTCCAGGTAGCAGCCCTGCAGATGTCAGGAAGCGGCACCGATTGAAGGTGAGCTACTGAAGTCACCATGGCCCTCACAGAGTGTGCCTTAACACGGTCTTGAAAGGGAATGCCAGCTTGCTGATAGCAGAAAGAGATGCAGTCCGCCAACCAGGAGGAAAGAGCCTGCTTACCCACAGGCTGCCCTAACTTGTTAGGATGGAAAGAGACAAATAATTGAGTGCTCTTTCTGTGGGTAACTGTTCGGTCTAGATAGAAAGCTAGAGCACGTTTACAGTCGAGGGTATGCAGAGTCTGTTCCCCGGAGTTGGAGTGGGACCTGGGAAAGAAAATAGGTAGTATGATGGATTGATTGATATGAAACTCCGAAACTACCTTAGGTAAGAATTTAGGGTGAGTGCGGAGTACCGCCCGGTCCTGCAGGAGTTTAGTGTAAGGCGGGTAGGTAACTAGGGCCTGTAACTCACTAACCCTGCGAGCTGAAGTGATAGCCAAAAGGAAAATCACTTTCCATGTGAGATATTTAAGGTCACAGGAGTGAAGAGGTTCGAAGGGTGGCTTCATACGGAAACCAAGAACCAGATTAAGGTCCCAAGATGGGGCCGGAGGACGTAAAGGTGGCTTCAAATGGAGCAAGCCTTTAAGAAAGCGTGTTACAAGGGGTTGTACTGAAATAGGGACACCCCCGATACCTTTCTGGAAGGCGGCTACCGCACTGACATGCATTCTAATGGAAGAGGTCTTTAGACCAGATTCTGACAAATGCCAAAGATAGTCCAAAAATTTAGGAATTGGACAGGAAAGGGGATCAAGGGACTGAGAAGTGCACCATGATATGTACCTTTTCCATTTATAGGAGTAAGATTTTCTTGTGGAAGGCTTTCGTGAAGCGATGAGGACACGAGAAACTGAATCCGATAAGTTAAGTGGTTGAAGGACTAACCTTTCAACATCCATGCCGTCAGGGACAAGGCTTGGAGATTGGGATGGAGGAGGCATCCGTCGTTTTGAGTGATCAGATGCGGGTCCTTTCCCAAGGGAATGTGCCTGCGGATGGAGAGATCTTGGAGTATGGGAAACCACACTTGGCGTGGCCAGTGAGGTGCGATCAGGATCATGGTTCCCTTGTCCTGACGTAGCTTCACAAGAGTCTTCGACAGAAGAGGAAGTGGAGGGAATGCATAAAGCAGACCTGTTGACCACGGGAGGGAGAATGCATCCCTGGGCCGAGAGTGCTGAGTCCGAATGAGAGAGCAGTAATTGACCACTTTGTGGTTCTGAGGGGACGCAAAGACGTCTGTGTGTGGATAACCCCATTGCTGGAAAAGAGAGGTCGCTACCAAGGGACTGAGTGACCACTCGTGTGGTTGGAAGACACGGCTTAGCCGGTCTGCCAAGACATTTTCTACCCCCGGCAAGTAGGTGGCCCTGAGGTACATCGAACGGGAGAGGGCTTCTGCCCAAATCTGCGCAGTTTCCTGACAGAGAAGGAAGGAGCCTGTGCCTCCCTGCTTGTTTATGTACCACATGGCCACCTGATTGTCCGTCTGAATCAAGATTACGTGATTTGATAGGCAATCTTGAAAAGCCCGGAGAGCGTATCGGATTGCCCGAAGCTCCAGGAAATTTATCTGGTGTTTGGCTTCCTCTAGAGACCAGAATCCTTGAGTTTGTAAATTGTTTACATGGGCTCCCCAGCCGACGTTGGAAGCGTCGGTGGTGAGAATTATTTGAGGATCTGGTGGATGAAAGGGCAAGCCTTGGAGAAGGTTGGATCGATTTGTCCACCAGGCAAGAGACAGACGGAGTGCATGGGTGATGCGAACAACGGTCGACAGAGGCTGTGTGGCTTGTATCCATTGTGATTTCAGAGTCCACTGCATGACTCTCACGGCTAGACTGGCCATTGGAGTCACATAAACTGAAGAGGCCATGTGTCCCAACAGAATGAGGAATTGGCGAGCTGTTGCTGTGGGTTGAGACTGCAATTGGCAAGCTAGGGACACATGGGTTTGGACACGTTGATGAGGAAGGAAGGCTTTTGCCTGTAAGGTGTCCAAGTCTGCTCCAGTGAAGGATAAGGTTTGAGATGGGAGAAAGTAGGATTTCTCGTAATTGACAAGAAATCCCAGCGAAATAAGCGTTTGAATTGTCAGGGTCAGGGAGGACCGAGCGATTTGCTGGGTTGGGGCCCTGATCAACCAGTCTTCCAAGTAGGGGTATACATGGACGCCTTCCTTCCTGAGGAACGCTGCAACCACTACAAGACATTTGGTGAAAACTCGCGGTGCAGATGCCAGACCAAATGGGAGCACTCGGTATTGATAGTAGTTTTGGCCTACTAGAAATCGGAGGTATTTGCGATGAGCCTGAGTTATCGCAATGTGGGTATAAGCGTCCTTGAGGTCTAGAGAGCAGAGCCAGTCCTCTCTTTGTAGCAGAGGTAGAAGCGAGCCCAGGGTTACCATCTTGAACTTTTCTCTGTGAAGGTACTTGTTGAGGGCCCGCAAGTCCAGGATTGGTCGAAGTCCTCCTGACTTTTTTGGGATCAGAAAGTACCTGGAATAGAACCCCAGTCCTTGTTGGGAAAGAGGAACGGGTTCTATAGCGTTGGACTGGAGGAGAAGAGATACCTCCTGCTCTAGAAGAACAGAGTGGTCGGTAAGTCTCCACGCTTGTAGAGGCGGAGAGTCCGCAGGAAGAGTTAGAAAGTTTAGATGGTAACCCTGTGCAATGATCGCTAGCACCCAATGATCTGTAGTGATATGATGCCATTTTTGTGTAAAGTGGCTTAGTCGACCTCCTACTGGTATGTTTGGAAGAGGGATTAGGCATCTGCTCTCTAATTGAAAGTCAAAACCCCGACACAGGACCTGGTTGCGGAGCTGGTGTGGGTTTTTGCTTTCGAGGTTGGCGAGGCTGAGACTTTTGATACGGCCTCGTTGACCTGGACTTGGTGTGTGGGGGATAATACTTCCGTGGACGGAAGAATGACTTTTTAGGTTCCTTCTTAAATGGTTGTTTAGAAGGGAAGTCAGAAGAAATCGATGAGAGCTGCTTAAGGGTCTCATGATGATCCTTTAATTCAGCAACTATTTGTTGAATTTTCTCACCAAACAAATTATCCCCTAAACAGGGCAGGTCGGAGAGCCTGTCCTGAACCTCCGGGCGAAGGTCAGAAGACTTAAGCCAAGCCCAGCGCCTTGCCGAGATGGCTGTAGCAGACAGTCTAGTGGAAGCATCAAATATGTCATAAGATGTTCGTATTTCATGCTTTCCAGCTTCAAACCCTTTAAGCACTAGGGTTTGAAGTTGTTGTTGGAATTGTTCTGGTAAGGTATCTGAAAATTCTTGTATCTGCTTGAAAATGACCCTGTTATATTGGGTCATGTATAGCTGATAAGAAGCTATTTTAGAAATAAGCATGGCCCCTTGGTAAACTTTTCTGCCTATACTATCTAGGAACTTACTCTCCTTAGTGGGAGGTATGGATGAGTATGGCTTCATTCTTTTAGCTTTCTTTTGTGCTGACTCCACCACAACAGAGTGGTGGTCTAGCTGAGGTTTTTGAAAGCCAGGTGCTGACTGTACCAGGTAAGTAGAGTCAGCTTTTTTATTTACTGGAGCAACAGATCTAGGAGTTTCCCAATTCTTTTTTAGAAGGTCCAGAAAAACCTGATGAATTGGAATGGAAGTGATGACTTTTGGGGCATCCAAAAATTGGAGTAATTCCATCATTTGGTGCCTGTCATCTTGCTCCGATTGAAGCTGAAAAGGGACCAATTCCGACATTTCCTTCACAAAATTTGTGAAAGAGGTCCTCGGGAGGAGAACGCTTTCTGCTTTCAGCAGGAGAGGGTGGTGAAGGTAAATCATGGGTATCCGAGGAAGAATTATCACCCCAGGTGTCATAAGGATCAGGTTGTTGACCTGTAGGACCCCGAGGGGGTTGGATACCAGAAGGACCCGGTTGAGGCTCCGAGAAACCCGAAGAAATCACCGGGGGCATCGAAACTGTCCTTGGAGGCATCGGTGCCGGCATCGAAGGCATCGATGGAGCTGATGTACGTATCGCCCCAGAGGAATGTATCGGTGGCGAGGGACGACATGGCACCGATTGAACTACTCCCAAAGGAGGAATTCGATACGGTGTTTCTGTACCCGATGAATTTGGCATCGGGGAGCGCACCAGTGCTGTCGGTGACCCGGATATTACCGGTGGAAGGGCGGTCACAAGCGCTTCCATCCATGCGAGCAGCAGTGCCAGCGCTGCTGGAATCGGGTTGATGACTGGTTCCACTCTCGGTGGCGGAGTCGGTGCCGAAGGAGTCTGGAACCTTTGCATCACTTTATTGATGGCCTCCTGGACCAGCCGGTCCAGTTCTTCCCGGAGACCTGGGGTAACAATACCCGGCTCCGTGGAAGAGGGAGGCTGAGGCTGAGCCGGAGGGACCACCGTCACCGGTGGAATCGCGGCTCCCAAACCCCGATGGGGTGAGGGTTGCCTCAATGTCTCAGAAACAGAAGTGGACGGTGCCTCTTCTGATCGAGACTTTTTCGGTGGTGGCTCGGACGGTAGCGAGGTCGAAGACTTCAATTCCTCGATGGTCCAAGACTTGCGATGTCGATGACGATGCTTCTCCCTCCGATCCCCACGATCCTCTGGGGAAGGGACGGGGGTCGATGGCCGTGGAGACGTCGATGGCAGACGGTCACCGGGAGGTTGCCGACAATGGAAGGACTTCGACGGTGCCGGTTCCAAGGACGTCGATGCGATGGACGGCATCGGAGTGTGAGCATGGAAAAGGAGTCCCATCTTCTCCATTCTGGCTTTGCGACCTTTTGGTGTCATAAGGGCACATTTGGTGCAAGTCAGGACATCATGCTCACTTCCCAAACATTTATTTATTTAGAATTTTTTATATACCGACATTCTTGAAAGAAGATATCAAATCATATCGGTTTCCATTGAAACTGAACAATCGCATCTGTGGCGTTACATAATACGCAGACTCTGTGAGGGTTTGTGATAGACATGGTGTGCGTACAATCTGGGCACCGACGGAACCCCGGTGCCATGGCCATTGACCAAAAATTTAGCCGCGGGACGGTCGACGGCCAGCAGGCCGCGAAGGCAAAACTCGACGGTAGCCGGCGAAAAACGGCAAAAAACTTACCGAAACACCGCAGATAGAGAGGGGACCCTTGTGGGGCGTATTTAACTTCAAAAAAGTTCGAGAAGAATTTCCTGTCAGGAATGTGGTAAGAGCTCCTTCACCGCGTGGCAGCTGCTGCGCGGAAAAAAGAAGACTGAAGGGGGACCCCTGCTGGCTGCAGGGTTGGTGCCGTGCTGGGCATGCCCAGTAGGGGCCAGTCAAAGTTCCAGAAACTTTGACAGAAGTTTTTTCGTGGTTGGGCTCCATCCTCGATGTCACCCATTTGTGAGGACAACCATCCTGCTTGTCCTGTGAGAATGAAAGTTCCCTAATGAGTTTATAAAATAGAGAGGCAAAGTGTCCTTTTGGCCCAAAGTCCAGATATTTAACCTCTCATTCTGTCTCGATGTATCACTGTTACCATGCTTTGAATTTTCAAAGTTACTATGTTACCATGTATCAATAATAAGACACCCTAGCCTCAAGTTATCATAAGAACATGCCATACTGGGTCAGACCAAGGGTCCATCAAGCCCAGCATCCTGTTTCCAACAGTGGCCAATCCAGGCCAAAAGAACCTGGCAAGTACCCAAAAACTAAGTCTATTTCATGTTACCGTTGCTAGTAATAGCAGTGGCTATTTTCTAAGTCAACTTAATTATGTCGTTGGTGCCCACGTGTACCATGACAGCCGGCTCCTCCCCAGCACTGTCTAAAATCTTATCTAGGTGACGTGTGAGGTTCGCCACCTTCGCACCAGGTAGGCATGTTTCCAGGCGATCCTCACACCCACCAGCCACCCAGCTGTCGACATTCCTAATAATCGAATCACCAACTATGACGGCCGACCTAACCCTTCCCTCCTGTGCAGTAGGCTTGGGGAGATATCCTCGGTGTGAAAGGACAATGCATCACCTGGAGAAAAGGTCCTTGCTTCAGGATCCTTTCCTGCTGCATCAGGTTGATGCTCTCCAATCATGAGACCTTCTTCCTCCAAGGCAGCACCAGGGCTGCCGGTCTGAAGTTGGGACTTGGCTACTATGTCCCTGAAGGTCTCATCTATATACCTCTCTGTCTGCCTCAGCTCCTCCAGGTCTGCCACTCTAGCCTCCAGAGATTGGACTCGTTCTCTGAGAGCCAGGAGCTCTTTGCATCGCATGCACATGTACAATTTCTCACCGGTGGGTAAAAAATCATACATGTGACACTCGATGCAAAAGACTGGGAAGCCCCCCTCTTGCTGCTGGACTGCTGCCTTCATCTCAAATTTGTTCAGTTCCTATTTAAGTTATAGGTTGCTATCGGAGTAGGAATATGTCTAATTAATGTCCTTTAAATGTATTAGTGAATTCCCTATATGTCTGGTAGTGGCCTACACAGGAATGATCAAACTCTCAATAACATGAGCTACAGATGGGTGGACGAATGGTGGGAGGGCTGGGAAATACAAACAGCCTAACTTCAGTTACTCAGCCAGAGTGACTCACTGCTCTCTTGATTAACAAATGTTGGTACCTAATCAAACCAAATCACACTACCTCAACACTATTCCAAGGTGAGTAACTGAACTGAACCTTTCAAGCGTTTTACTTAGATATACATGGCCCTAGCTTATTTCTAGCTTCTGGCTACTTTTTTTTTTTTTTTTTAATATACAAAGACTAACTTCTGCTTGCTAGCTGCCTTACTGCCTATTTAAAAAATACAAACAGTCTAACTTCTATTTATTTGCTGCCTTACTGACTATTGAAAGCACAAACACACAAACACACTAAATAATATTACCAAATAGTTAACTTTGCCCCAATACTTTTGAAAAAGACAATGTTCCAAGCAAAAACTTACTGATTCCTTTCAGCCACCAGCTAGGTGATCCTCTCCTCTCAGTGCTCCCACTGGATTGTCATGTTATACTCTATTTATTATAAGGCACATTAGTCTTAGGTTTTTATATCCTCAATGGTATATAATGTATCAATATTAAGACACCTTAGTCTTACTATTCCATTAGTTACAATATAAACCGATGTGATATACTCCAATGAATGTTGGTATATAAAAGCAATTAAATAAAATTAATAAAGATGTAAGGAATTTTATCTAAGGATAGCTCTCAGAGTTTTTTTTACAGGTAAAGAGCTTCAGAGTTGTAACCAGACAAAGAATTGTGTTTTAGGGAGCCCAAATTTTGTCTGGAGATTCTGGAGTGCCATAAGAGTGTCTTCTTGAAGAAGAGAGGTAAGATTCCACATACCAACAGATTGCCAAATTGGTTAATTTATTGGATGACCCCTAATTCTGATGAGTGAATTGTACCATATGGGGGCTAAACTGGAGGCCTTCCAAGTTTATGTGCTAGAGAGTCGAAGCGCTTCTAGTTCCAAAAAGGTACGATGAAGCATTCGTAATATAGGATTGTCTGGGGAGAAGGTTCATTCCAGGGAAGCAATTAGTAGGGTATGGTGCCAACAAGTGACATTCAATGGACAGCCACCTAGGCTGATGGGAGGGATCAGCATCGAATTGAAAAAAAAGGGGACCCTTGTTGTAGGATGAATGCCAGGTGGTATGTATAAAAATCAGGGAAATTACCCCCCCCTCCCCCGCAAGATCTTGCAGTTTTTAATGTTTTCAGAGCAATTGTGGGGGTTTTATTACGCCAGAGGAATCTCTGCAAAATTCTATCAATTTGCGTATATAAATCTTTGGGGAAGTAGATGGGAATCATGGAGCGTAAGTATGAGACTTTAGGCAGCAACACCATTTTAATAGTGTCTAGTCTCCCCCACCAAGAGAGGTGTAGAGGGGACCACTGCAGAGTGGCATCTCGTAATTGTTGTAACATTGTGGATTCACAGTTAGTGATCGTGAGAATAGGGTCAGTAAAGAAACAGACTCCTAGGTATTTCAGCCCATTTGCAACTTTTTGCAAGGGCAGCCATTGAACCTAGAAAATTCAAGGGAAGGAGCTCTGTCTTATTCCAGTTTATTTTATATCCAGATAAAGAAGAATAGCAAGAAATCAAATCAAAAAGGCTAGTGAGAGAAGAAGCCGGATTACTTAGGAAGCGGAGAACATCATCAGCATAAGCAGATAACTTATATGTCTCAGAACCAAAGCCAGGTTGAATAGAAGCGGGGACAAAGGACAACCTTGACAGGTTCCTCTGAAAAGGGAGAATGGAGGAGAAGCCGAATCATTTATGTATAAGAAGGCAGACGAAGGCAGGAGTCGTATCCAAGATGTAAATATGGGGCCCACACCAAACCACTGGAGCGTCGCAAATAGAAAAGGCCATTCGATGCGATCAAAGGCATTTTCTGCGTCTAGAGATTTAGCAACCACTGGCTCAGAAATGGAGATTGCCTGTGCCTGTATATGCAAAAAAAGGCAAGTGTTTTGGTTATCAATCGGTGCTTAATAAATCCCGATTGATCAGAGTGAATAATAGAACAAATGGGATGGGACAGGCTGGTAGCTAAAATTTTCGCAAAACTTTTATGAGAGTCTATAATTCACTACATCTATAGCGTCCCTTCCTGGCATTGGAATCACCACAACACAAGCTTCAGTAAAAGGTCCAGCAGCAGTGGGGTGTGAGGGGAGCAAGGAAAAATACTTATGTATGTGAGGGGTTAAGTCTTTTTGAAACGCTTGATAAAAATCCGAAGAGAATCTGTTAAGATTAACTGGGAAAAGTCGGAGCTACTCAACATTTCCTGCAACAAACAAGTAGAATCTTATTTAAAGTAGCATCATCCTTTTAAATGGGCTTAGCACAAACTTAAATATCTGGGTGTATATATTGGTAGACATTTGAAGGATCTTTATTCATTAAATTATACACACCTCCTTAAGAAAATTGGACAAGACTTAGATAAATGGGAACGCCTCTCTCTAACCTGGATAGGGAGGATTTCAGCGAGAAAAATGAAGATACTACCTAGGTTTCTCTACCTATTTCAAACCCTCCCACTCCCATTACCCAATTCTATCTTGAGAATATGCAAAAGAAACTTCTCCACTTCATTTGGAAATAAAGACCTCCCAGAGTGGCCTACTCCATTCTCTATCAGTCTAAATTAGATGGCGGGTTGGAGATACCCAATTTACTCTGGTATTACACAGCAGCCCAGTTGCGCCCCATTATTGACTCGCACAATTCTAGTTAAACAGTTAAACAGTGGGTATAGATATAACAATTCTGGCTGAATGACATGCCTTTACAGGCTACTTTGTGGCAACCGTGCCATTCCTGGCATCATTGCCCAACCTGGCCCCCACTACCCAACATACCCTGAACACATGGTTAGTTTGGAAACATCGGTTGGTGGGCCCAATATCTTATTTTCAATCATCATCTTTCACAATCTCATGTTCCCTCCCTACTTGCCCATCCAATCATTCAAAGCATGGAAAGATAAAGGAATTCTCCTTATTGAACATATGTATAAAAGGGAATATTCTATCCTATGATGCTTTGCAGACTAAATATCAGCTCCCCCAATCTGAATTCCTTTGCTACCTTCAGATTAAACACTTTGGGCCGGATTTTAAAAGGGGCGGGGAGGGGGCGTGGAGCTGGCCCGGGGGCGTGGTCGAGGCCTCCGGACCAGCCCCCAGGTCGGGTGATGGCGCGCCAGCAGCCCGCTGGTGCGCGCAGATTTACGTCTGCTTTCAGCAGGCGTAAATCTGCCAACAAAAGGTAGGGGGGTTTTAGATAGGGCCGGGGGAAGGGAAGGGGAAGGTGCAGGGGGGGTGGAAAGAAAGTTCCCTCTGAGGCTGCTCCGATTTCGGAGCGGCCTCGGAGGGAACAGGCAGCGCGCACCGAGCTCGGCGCGCGCAGGTTGCACAAATGTGCACTCCCTTGCGCGCGCCGACCCCAGATTTTATAAGATACGCGCGGCTACGCGCTTATCCTATAAAATCCAGCGTACTTTTGTTCGCACCTGGTGCGTGAACAAAAGTACGCGCTCGCACAAAATTATAAAATCTACCCCTTTGTGATTGACCTCCAAATGAAATCTCTATTATTCCCAGAGAAGTCTCTTTTTGAAGGATATTGCTCTCGCTCTTATATCATGAAAGGAATGATCTCTAAAATTTATATGTTACTGAATGTTCGCCTGAAGGACAAGCCCGCCCACATAAGAGCTTGGGAACATGATCTAGGCTTTACATTTTCAGATGAGGATTCGTCCATTTTCCAGATGACCAAGACATCCTCTATTTCCTCCTTGCTACTCGAGAATAGCTATACATTGCTATACAGGTGGTACTATACCTCTGTCAAGCTTCATAAATTTTGCCTTTAAACAAGCAATCAGTGTTGGCGGGGTTGTTCTTCTCAGGGGACCTTTATTCACATGTGGTGAGAATGCTTCCATATACAACTTTTATGGCAACAGATATCTACTATTCTCTCCAAGATCCTCAAGAAATCAACCCAGCTCTCCAAGGAAATAGCACTTCTGAACTTCTCAGCTCCTGCTGAAGATTCAGCTGCTCAGGTCCTAGTCCAGTAATTCTGCATTACTACAAGAATGGAGATTGCCCTATTCTGGAGACAGGATCATGTACCAACGAGACAGGGAGTGGTCTCACAAATGGACAGAGTCTGCACCATGAGTAAAATCACTGCTTTAAAACACCACAAGCTTAGTAGATTTACCTAAACATGGGACCCTTACTTGGCTGGAGGCAATCTGATTCCTCTTGATACTCTGTATGTGATGGGCCCTCAGACATTAGTGTTTTTACTTCAGAAAACTTGAAATATTCTTTATTTTCCTTGATGATGCACATTTTAATGTTCTGTTATAGTTTTAGTCTTAGGTCTGATAAAGTCATCAAGGGGAGGGAGGGATTTCCTGCAAGAAGCATGATGTAATTGAAAAACTTAATATGTTTATTTATTTATAAAGTTTTATATATCGCCTGGTTTTGCCATCACAACGGTTCACAATTTTTCATTTAGTTAACATGTTTAACGATTTTGTACAGATAATGCGGTCAAATTGTGGAGATGGGTTAGTTCATTTGATACGAATGGTATGTTGTCTTTAGCAAAATGTTTGTACTACCGTATTTTGCATTATGGATGTATTCTCATTTTTGGTTTTCGGAGAACAAAAACTAATAATTAAAAAAAAAAAAGCTGAAATCCAGAACCTTCAGGGTAGCATTCTCCGAATTGCTCCCTGTTCCACAGGCAGGTCCCCAGAGGCAGGCAGAGCTCCGGAGTCTCAATGCGTGGATGAGATGATGGTGTAGGGAAGGCAGATTCAGTTTTGTAAGGAACTGGACAACCTTTTGTGGAAAGAGGAGACTTTTTTGAAAGGATGGACTGCACCTTAACCAGAATGGAACCAGGCTGTTCCAGAGGGAAAGCAGACAGTCACTCAGCAGTGTATGGTTTGGAGGACGGTATCTTTGAAGGATACTAATGAAACAGGAGAGTTAAGGCAACCCAACAGAGAGGTTCCAATAAAAGCAAAACTAATCCATGTGCCTATAAGTAAAGAATCACTTGAGCTAAAGGATTCCAAATTATCCCTAAGAACTGAAAAGCAGGTTGTTAATACAAACAAAAAACACACTTTGAAATGTCTGTATGCCAGTGCCAGAAGTCTAAGTAGTAAGATGGTAGAGTGCATAGCAGTGAATGATGAGAGAGGTCTCAGAGATACCAATTATGTCTGGTAGGAACAGGATAACCACTGGGACAGTGCTATATCAAGGTTCAAATTATATTGCAATGATAGGGAGGATCAACTTAGTGGGTGTATGGCGCTTTATCCAACAGGATAAAAATCATACAAGACACTAAATGCACGGTAGAATCTATATGGGTAGAAGTCCCATGTGCGTTGGGTAAGAGTATAGTGTTAAGAGTATACTACCATCCATCTGGCCAGATAATGAAATGCTAATAGAAATGAGGGAAGTTAACCAATTTGGCAGTGCAGTAATAATGGGAGATTTCAATTACCCCAATATTGACTGGGTAAATGTAACATCAGGACATGCTAGAGATGTAAAGTTCCTGGATGGAAGAAATGATTGCTTCATAGAGCAATTGGTTTAGAAACTGATGAGAAAGGGAGCTATTTTAGATATAATTCTTTGTGGAATGCAGGATTTGATGAGAGATGTAACAGCAGTGAGGCCACATGGCAATAGTGATAACATGATCAAATTTGAGCTAATGACTGGAAGGGGGACTATATGTAAATCTACAACTCTAGCACTAAATTTTCAAAAGGGAAACTGATAAAATGAGGAAAATTGTTAGAAAAATCCAGAAATGTGCAGATGCAATGGTTAAAAGTGTACAACAGGTGTGGACATTATTTAAAAATACTATCTTAGAAGTGCAGTCCAGATGTAGTTCA